>NC_041383.1:492277709-492345513 GCF_002162155.2 Triticum dicoccoides | reverse complement strand
GGAATTCTAATCCCGGACTAAGGAAATAATTGATTCTCCTAGCCCAATCATGCATGGCCCTCTCCGCCTTCCGTCACCATTGCGCCAACATCGTCTTCTCTAGACCACGATCTCGCGCCACTCCACCATGCAGCCGCCTCCCTGCACCATCGACATAGCGGGCGCCCAGGAGGCTGCCTTGACGTAGCGGGCACCCAGGAGGCTGCCCTGCCCCCTCGCAGTGTGCCAGAAGTCCGCCAGATCGCCAGTGCCCACGAACCCGCCCAGCACCCGTGCGGCCGCCCCCGCCCTGCACGGACCCTGGATCAGGTGTAATTCTTCCCTGCACTCAAGATTACAGTTTTCAGAACAGAACATCAAACATTAGGCATACAGAAAAGGTAAGATCGTAAAAGTAAGACATGCAGATGCCGTGCAATTGCAAACATGGGCTACCATACCTAGGGCACAAGAATGATACATCACGTCAGTCTACAACACAATGATTAATTTTACATCTCTAATTACTCATTTCTATGCTTATCTTCTTACACACAGAAACAAAACTGCTTATCTCCTTACCCAGACGACACAAAACTGCTATCTCCTTACACTATTTTTTTCAATTTGAATGTTCACAGCGACGGTATGTCGTCTCCCAATCGTGCGGGGCCGCGCACCCCATTTCAAGATATAAGCAATGACCAACCATTGGGTAACTATCAGCAACCACTTCCTACTTTCTTCTACTGTTTCTGCTGTTGCTTGTGTGCTGACTCACGCTATGTGTTTATATAGGCCCAAGCACCCCATTTGAGGATATAAGCAACAACCAATCATTGGGTGACTATCATCAAACATATCCTACTTTCTGCTACCGTTTTTGCCGTTGCTGGTCTGCTTACTTGCAATACTTATTTAAACAGACCCTAAAGAATTTAAGAGGCAGAGGAACAAAGAGTATTATGCACGCAATAGAGATGATATTCTTAAAAGACGCCGTGAAGCCCGTGAAAAGAAACAGGCTTCAACGGCACTGCTTAGTGATGAACAAAATGTAGCACATACACCCGTGGCCATGACCCAAGGTTAAAACGCCCTTGTACTGCATGCTTATGTATTGTCCAAATACTACATTATATGCTAAAGTATAACTATAATGTTTCATATTTTAGACCCTAAGGAGCTCCTACAGTGAGATAAAAATGGCCGTTGTTTCTGCCGATATCAATGGCCAGGAAAATGAAACACGTACACCGGTGTCCATGTCCATTGGTACAGCTGAGTTGCTTAAACAAGCGTCCTTGATAATTTGGGATGAAGTCGCTATGACAACACGTCATGCAGTTGAGACGCTTGATAGATCACTACAAGATATAATGGGAAGTTGTTTGCCGTTTGGGGGAAAGGTTGTTGTCTTTGGTGGTGATTTCAGGCAAGTCCTTCCTGTTGTGACACGTGGGACAAGAGCACAGATCACGGATGCTACACTTCTGAGATCCTATCTGTGGGATAAGACACGCAAGATAAGTCTCACGCGCAACATGCGGGCACAATCTGATCCTTGGTTCTCCGAATACCTCCTAAGGATCGCCAATGGAACAAAAGAGACAATTGGAGACGACTATGTCCGTCTCCCTGACGACATTGTGATTGGCTATACCGAGGATGAAAAAGCTATTAACACGCTCATCGAAGATGTCTTCCCATCATTGCATGCCAATGCTAGATCAAGAGAGTACATGAGTGCACGTACAATTCTTTCGACCAAGAATGATCATGTGGATGACCTGAATGACAAGATGATCTCAAGGTTTCCAGGCGAAGAAAAGTTATACCATAACTTTGACTCAATTGAGGATGACTTGCAGAATAATTACACAATTGATTTTCTGAACTCGATCACACCAAATGGCTTGCCTCTGCACGTACTGAGATTAAAGGTCAACTGTCCGGTCATTCTGCTCCGAAACCTCGACCCTCATAATGGCCTATGCAATGGAACACGGCTTATGATTAGAGCCTTCCAGGATAATGCAATCGACATGGAGATTGTTGGTGGTTAGCATGCTAGAAAGAGGGTGTTCATACCTAGGATCCCTATGTCGCCCTCGGAGGACATCTCACTTCCTTTCAAACTTAAGAGAAAATAGTTCCCCATCTGCCTGAGTTTTGCAATGACAATTAACAAGGCGCAGGGCTAGACCATCCCAAACGTCGGTATTTACCTTCCCGAGCTGGTATTCTCACATGGACAGCTCTATGTTGCATTGTCAAGGGGAGTGTCAAGAGAGACAACACGGATTTTGGCCAAGCCAAATCAGGAGGTTGATAAATCCGGGAAAAGTACCAAGAACATTGTCTACAGAGATGTTTTAGATAGATGAGGCTATTGGGGAACGTTGCAGAAAATAAATTTTTTCTACTCTTCACCAAGATCAATCTATGAGTTCATCTAGCAACGAGAGAGAGGAGTGCATCTACATACCTTTGTAGATCGCGCGCAAAAGCGTTCAAGAGAACAGGGTTGAGGGAGTCATACTCGTCGTGATCCAAATCACCGATGATCCTAGTGCTGAACGGACAGCACCTCCGCGTTCAACACATGTAAGGTTGTGAAGACGTCTCCTCCTTCTTGATCCAGCAAGGGGGAAGGAGAGGTTGATGAAGATTCAGCAGCACGACGGCGTGGTGGTGGATGCAGCAGCGATATCGGCAGGGCTTCGCCAAGCTTCTGCGAGAGGGAGAGGTGTAGCAGGGGGAGAGGGAGGCGCCAAGAGCATGGGTGCTACTGCCCTCCCTCCCCCCTCTTTATATAGCCCCCCTAAGGGGGGGCACCGGCCCTAGGAGATGCAATCTCCTAGGGGGGCGGCGGCCAAGGGGGTGGCTTGCCCCCCAAGCCAAGTGGAGGCGCCCCCACCCCTAGGGTTTCCAACCCTAGGCACAGGGGGGCCCAAGGGGGGCGCACCAGCCCACCAGGGGCTGGTTCCCCTCCCACTTCAGCCCATGGGGCCCTCCGGGATAGGTGGCCCCACCCGGTGGACCCCCGGGACCCTTCCGGTGGTCCCGGTACAATACCGGTAACCCTCGAAACTTTCCCGATGGCCGAAACTTGACTTCCTATATATAATTCTTTACCTCCGGACCATTCCGGAACTCCTCGTGACGTCCGGGATCTCATACGGGACTCTGAACAACTTTCGGATTACTGCATACTCATATCTCTACAACCCTAGCGTCACCGAACCTTAAGTGTGTAGACCCTACGGGTTCGGGAGACATGCAGACATGATAGAGACTCCTCTCTGGTCAATAACCAATAGTGGGATCTGGATACCCATGTTGGCTCCCACATGCTCCTCGATGATCTCATCGGATGAACCACGATGTCGAGGATTCAATCAATCCCGTATACAATTCCCTTTGTCAATCGGTACGTTACTTGCCCGAGATTCGATCGTCGGTATCCCAATACCTCGTTTAATCTCGTTACCGGCAAGTCACTTTACTCGTACCATAATGCATGATCCCTTGACCAGACACTTGGTCACATTTAGCTCATTATGATGATGCATTACTGAGTGGGCTCAAAGATACCTCTCCGTCATACAGAGTGACAAATCCCAGTCTCGATTCGTGCCAATCCAACAGACACTTTCAGAGATACCCGTAGTGCACCTTTATAGTCACCCAGTTACGTTGTGATGTTTGGCACACCCAAAGCACTTCTACGGTATCCGGGAGTTGCACAATCTCATGGTCTAAGGAAATGATACTTAACATTTGGAAAAGCTCTAGCAAAACGAACTACACGATCTTTGTGCTACGCTTAGGACTGGGTTTTGTCCATCACATCATTCTCCTAATGATGTGATTCCGTTATCAATAACATCCAATGTCCATAGTCAGGAAACCATGACTATATGTTGATCAATGAGCTAGTCAACTAGAGGCTCACTAGGTACATGTTGTGGTCTATGTATTCACACGTGTATTACGATTTCCGGATAACACAATTATAGCATGAATAATAGACAATTATCATAAACAAAGAAATATAATAATAACCATTTTATTATTGCCTCTAGGGCATATTTCCAACAGTCTCCCACTTGCACTAGAGTCAATAGTCTAGTTACATTGTGATGAATCGAACACCCATAGAGTTCTGGTGTTGATCATGTTTTGCTCTAGGGAGAGGTTTAGTCAACGGATCTGCTACATTCAGGTCCGTGTGTACTTTACAAATATCTATGTCTCCATCTTGAACATTTTCACGAATGGAGTTGAAGCGACGCTTGATGTGCCTGGTCTTCTTGTGAAACCTGGGCTCCTTGGCAAGTCAGCCCCGACGCATTGGGTATGACTCCTAGGTCGGTGATGAACTCATTCACCCAGATTGCTTCATGTGCTGCCTTTGAGGCTGCCATGTACTCTGCTTCACATGTAGATCCCGCCACGACGCTTTGCTTGCAACTGCACCAGCTCATTGCCCCACCATTCAAAATATACACATATCCGGTTTGTGACTTCGAGTCATCCAGATCTGTGTTGAAGCTAGCGTCGACGTAACCCTTTACGACGAGCTCTTCGTCACCTCCAAAAACGAGAAACATATCCTTAGTCCTTTTCAGGTACTTCAGGATATTCTTGACCGCTGTCCACTGTTCCTTGCCGGGATTACTTTGGTACTTTCCTACCAAACTTACAGCAAGGCTTACATCAGGTCTGGTACACAGCATGGCATACATAATAGACCCTATGGCTGAGGCATAGGGGATGCCGCTCATCTCTTCTATATCTTCTGCCGTGGTCGGGCATTAAGCCGAGCTCAATTTCACACCTTGCAATACAGGCAAGAACCCTTTCTTGGACTGATCCACATTAAACTTCTTCAATATCTTATCAAGGTATGTGCTTTGTGAAAGACCTATGAGGCGTCTTGATCTATCCCTATAGATCTTGATGCCTAGTATGTAAGCAGCTTCTCCAAGGTCCTTCATTGAAAAACACTTATTCAAGTAGGCCTTAATGCTGTCCAAAAGTTCTATATCATTTCCCATCAAAAGTATGTCATCTACATATAATATGAGAAATGCTACAGAGCTCCCACTCACTTTCTTGTAAACGTAGGCTTCTCCATAAGTCTGCATAAACCCAAACACTTTGATCATCTTATCAAAGCGAATGTTCTAACTCTAAGATGCTTGCACCAGCCCATAAATGGATCGCTGGAGTTTGCATACCTTGTTAGCATTCTCAGGGTCGACAAAACCTTTTGGCTGCATCATATACAATTCTTCCTTAAGATGGCCGTTAAGGAATGCTGTTTTGACGTCCATTTGCCATATCTCATAATCATAGTATGCGGCAATTGCAAACATGATTCGAACGGACTTTAGCTTCGCTAAGGGAGAGAATGTCTCATCGTAGTCAACCCCTTGAACTTGTCGATAACCCTTAGCGACAAGTCGGGCTTTATAGATGGTAACATTACCATCCGCGTCCGTCTTCTTCTTAAAGATCCATTTGTTTTCTATCGCTCGCCGATCATCGAGCAAGTCTGTCAAAGTCCATACTTCGTTTTCATACATGGATCCTATCTCGGATTGCATGGCTTCAAGCCATTTGTTGGAATCTGGGCCCGCCATTGCCTCTTCATAGTTCGAAGGTTCACCGTTGTCTAACAACATGATTTCCAGGACAGGGTTGCCGTACCACTCTGGTGTGGAACATGTCCTTGTGGACCTATGAAGTTCAGTAGTAACTTGATCCGAAGTACCTTGATCATCATTATTAACTTCCTCTTCAGTTGGTGCAGGCACCACAGGAACATCTTCCTGAGCTGCGCTACTTACCGGTTCAAGAGGTAGTACTTCATCAAGTTCCACTTTCCTCCCACTTACTTCTCTCAAGAGAAACTCTTTCTCCAGAAAGGACCCATTCTTGGCAACAAATATCTTGCCTTCGGATCTGAGGTAGAAGGTATACCCAATGGTTTCCTTAGGGTATCCTATGAAGACGCATTTTTCCAACTAGGGTTCGAGCTTTTCAGGTTGAAGTTTCTTGACATAAGCATCGCATCCCCAAACTTTTAGAAACGACAGCTTAGGTTTCTTTCCAAACCATAATTCATACAGTGTCGTCTCAACGGATTTAGACGGTGCCCTATTTAAAGTGAATGTAGCTGTCTCTAGAGCGTATCCCCAAAAAGATAGCGGTAAATCGGTAAGAGACATCATAGATCGCATCATATCCAATAAAGTGCGATTACGACGTTCGGACACACCGTTACACTAAGGTGTTCCAGGCGGCGTGAGCTGTGAAACGATTCCACATTTCCTTAAGTGCGTACCAAATTCGTGACTTAAATATTCTCCTCCACGATCTGATCGTAAGAACTTTATTTTTCGGTCACGTTGATTCTCTACCTCATTCTGAAATTCTTTGAACTTTTCAAAGGTCTCAGACTTGTGTTTCATCAAGTAGACATACCCATATCTACTCAAGTCATCAGTGAGAGTGAGAACATAACGATATCCTCCACGAGCCTCAATGCTCATTGGACCGCACACATCAGTATGTATGATTTCCAATAAGTTGGTTGCTCGCTCCATTGTTCCGGAGAACGGAGTCTTGGTCATTTTGCCCATGAGGCATGGTTTGCATGTGTCAAACGATTCATAATCGAGAGACTCTAAAAGTCCATCAGCATGGAGCTTCTTCATGCGCTTGACACCAATGTGACCAAGGCGGTAGTGCCACAGGTATGTGGGACTATCGTTATCAACTTTACATCTTTTGGTATTTACACTATGAATATGTGTAACATCACGTTTTGAGATTCATTAAGAATAAACCATTGACCATGGGGGCATGACCATAAAACATATCTCTCATATAAATAGAACAACCATTATTCTAGGATTTAAATGAGTAGCCATCTCGTATTAAACGAGATCCAGATACAATGTTCATGCTCAAAGCTGGCACTAAATAACAATTATTGAGGTTTAAAACTAATCCTGTAGGTAAATGTAGAGGTAGCGTGCCGACGGCGATCACATCGACCTTGGAACCATTCCCGACGCGCATCGTCACCTCGTCCTTCGCCAGTCTCCGCTTATTCCGCAGCTCCTGCTTTGAGTTACAAATATGAGCAACGGCACCGGTATCAAATACCCAGGAGCTACTACGAGTACTGGTAAGGTACACATCAATTACATGTATATCAAATATACCTTTAGTGTTGCCAGCCTTCTTGTCCGTTAAGTATTTGGGGCAGTTCCGCTTCCAGTGACCCTTCCCTTTGCAATAAAAGCACTCAGTCTCAGGCTTGGATCCATTCTTTGACTTCTTCCCGGCAACTGGCTTACCGGGCGCGGCAACTTCCTTGCCGTCCTTCTTGAAGTTCTTCTTACCCTTGCCTTTCTTGAACTTAGTGGTTTTATTCACCATCAACACTTGATGTTCCTTTTTTATCTCTACCTCTGCTGATTTCAGCATTGAATATACTTCAGGAATGGTCTTTTCCATCCCCTGCATATTGAAGTTCATCACAAAGCTCTTGTAGCTCGGTGGAAGCGACTGAAGGATTCTGTCAATAACCGCGTCATCCGAAAGATTAACTCCCAGCTGAGTCAAGCGGTTGTGCAACCCAGACATTTTGAGTATGTGCTCACTGACAGAACTATTTTCCTCCATCTTACAACTGAAGAATTTGTCGGAGACTTCATATCTCTCGACCCGGGCATGAGCTTGGAAAACCATTTTCAGCTCTTCGAACATCTCATATGCTTCGTGTTGCTCAAAATGCTTTTGGAGCCCGGTTCTAAGCTGTAAAGCATGCCGCACTGAACGAGGGAGTAATCATCAGCACGAGACTGCCAAGCGTTCATAACGTCTTGGTTCTCTGGGATGGGTGCTTCACCTAGCGGTGCTTCTAAGACATAATCTTTCTTTGCAGCTATGAGGATGATCCTCAGGTTCCGGACCCAGTCTGTATAGTTGCTGCCATCATCTTTCAGCTTGGTTTTCTCTAGGAACGCGTTGAAGTTGAGGTGGACATGAGCGTTGGCCATTTGATCTACAAGACATATTTGCAAAGGTTTTTAGACTAAGTTCATGATAATTAAGTTCATCTAATCAAATTATTTAATGAACTCCCACTCAGATTAGACATCCCTCTAGTCATCTAAGTGATACATGATCCGAGTCGAGTAGGCCATGTCCGATCATCACGTGAGACGGACTAGTCATCATCGGTGAACATCTCCATGTTGATCATATCTTCCATACGACTCATGTTCGAACTTTCGGTCTCTTGTGTTCCTAGGCCATGTCTGTACATGCTAGGCTCGTCAAGTTAACCTAAGTGTTTATGCATGTGTAAATCTGTCTTACACCCGTTGTATGTGAACGTTAGAATCTATCACACCCGATCATCACGTGGTGCTTCGAAACAACGAACTTTCGCAATGGCGCACAGTTAGGGGGAACACTTTCTTGAAATTATTATGAGGGATCATCTTATTTGCTACCGTCGTTCTAAGTAAACAAGATGCAAAAACATGATAAACATCACATGCAATCAAATAGTAGCGACATGATATGGCCAATATCATATAGCTCCTTTGATCTCCATCTTCGGGACGCCATGATCATCTTTGTCACCGGCATGACACCATGATCTCCATCATCGTGTCTCCATGAAGTTGCACGCCAACTATTACTTATACTACTATGGCTAACGGTTTAGCAATAAAGTAAAGTAATTACATGGCGTTGAATCATTGACACGCAGGTCATACAATAATTAAGACAACTCCTATGGCTCCTGCCGGTTGTTATACTCATCGACATGCAAGTCGTGATTCCTATTACAAGAACATGATCTCATACATCACATATATATCATTCATCACAACTTTTGGCCATATTACATCACAAAGCATATGCTGCAAAAACAAGTTAGACGTCCTCTAATTGTTGTTGCATGTTTTACGTGGCTGCAATAGGGTTCTAGCAAGAACGTTTTCTTACCTACGTAAAAGCCACAACGTGATATGCCAACTTCTATTTACCCTTCATAAGGACCCTTTTCATCGAATCCGCTCCAACTAAAGTGGGAGAGACAGACACCCGCTAGCCACCTTATGCAACTAGTGCATGTCAGTCGGTGGAACCTGTCTCACGTAAGCGTATGTGTAAGGTCGGTCCGGGCCGCTTCATCCCACGATACCGCTGAAGCAAAATAAGACTAGTAGTGGCAAGAAAGTTGACAACATCTACGCCCACAACAAATTGTGTTCTACTCGTGCAAAGAGAACTACGCATAGACCTAGCTCATGATGCCACTCTTGGGGAACGTTGCAGAAAATAAAAAATTTCTACGCTTCACCAAGATCAATCTATGAGTTCATCTAGCAACGAGAGAGAGGAGTGCATCTACATACCCTTGTAGATCGCGCGCGGAAGCGTTCAAGAGAACGGGGTTGAGGGAGTCGTACTCGTCGTGATCCAAATCACCGATGATCCTAGTGCTGAACGAACAACACCTCCGCGTTCAACACACATACGGTTGAGAAGACGTCTCCTCCTTCTTGATCCAGCAAGGGGGAACGAGAGGTTGATGAAGATCCAGTAGCACGACGGCGTGGTGGTGGATGCAGCAGCGATCTCGGCAGGGCTTCACCAAGCTTCTGCGAGAGGGAGAGGTGTAGTAGGGGGAGAGGGAGGCGCCAAGAGCATGGGTGCGACTGCCCTCCCTCCCCCCTCTTTATATAGGCCCCCTAAGGGGGGCGCCAGCCCTAGGAGATGCAATCTTCTAGGGGGGCGGCAGCCAAGGGGGTGGCTTGCCCCGCAAGCCAAGTGGAGGCGCCCCCACCCCTAGGGTTTCCAACCCTAGGCGCAGGTGGGGGGGGGCGCACCAGCCCACCAGGGGCTGGTTCCCCTCCCACTTCAGCCCATGGGGCCCTCCGGGATAGGTGGCCCCACCCGGTGGACCCCCGGGACCCTTCCGGTGGTCCCGGTACAATACCGGTAACCCCCGAAACTTCCCTGATGGCCGAAACTTGACTTCCTATATATAATTCTTTACCTCCGGACCATTCCGGAACTCCTCGTGACGTCCGGGATCTCATCCGGGACTCCAAAAACTTTCGGGTTACTGCATACTCATATCTCTACAACCCTAGCGTCACCGAACCTTAAGTGTGTAGACCCTACGGGTTCGGGAGACATGCAGACATGAACGAGACTCCTCTCTGGTCAATAACCAACAGCGGGATCTGGATACCCATGTTGGCTCCCACATGCTCCTCGATGATCTCATCGGATGAACCATGATGTCGAGGATTCAATCAATCCCGTATACAATTCCCTTTGTTAATCGGTACGTTACTTGCCCAAGATTCGATCGTCGGTATCCCAATACCTTGTTTAATCTCGTTACCGGCAAGTCACTTTACTCGTACCGTAATGCATGATCCCGTGACCAGACACTTGGTCACATTGAGCTCATTATGATGATGCATTACGGAGTGGGCCCAGAGATACCTCTCCGTCATACGGAGTGACAAATCCCAGTCTCGATTCATGCCAATCCAACAGACACTTTCGGAGATACCCGTAGTACACCTTTATAGTCACCCAGTTACCTTGTGACGTTTGGCACACCCAAAGCACTCCTACGGTATCCGGGAGTTGCACAATCTCATGGTCTAAGGAAATGATACTTGACATGGAAAAGCTCTAGCAAAACGAACTACACGATCTTTGTGCTACGCTTAGGATTGGGTCTTGTCCATCACATCATTCTCCTAATGATGTGATCCCATTATCAATGACATCCAATGTCCATAGTCAGGAAACCATGACTATCTGTTGATCAACGAGCTAGTCAACTAGAGGCTCACTAGGGACATGTTGGGGTCTATGTATCCACACGTGTATTACGATTTCCGGATAACACAATTATAGCATGAATAACAGACAATTATCATAAACAAAGAAATATAATAATAACCATTTTATTATTGCCTCTAGGGCATATTTCCAACAGAGGCATGTGCGCTATTCTATTATTGTACCTATATAACTAATTCTGAGCCCAACAATTTTCTCTTATTTTATTTGCAGGTTTTAATCAGAACGCCACACATAATAAGCATGAAAGAAGAATTGTGTCGATGTGACCTCCAACACTGTATGCCGGAGTCGTTTATTTGTGTTATTTATTTCTAAAAGAGCATTGACATATCAATTTTCCCGAAATGAAGAAGTGCAAATTTATGATCGCTGGAATTTTCAATATTTCATCACTTTTGTCAATGATCCCAGCAGATTTCCCTGTTCTGATAATGATTCGAACGGGTTATGTTTTAGTATATCTGATTTAGGTATAAGCTGGTTATTTATAATAAGAAAATTGAAGAACACTTGGATTACATGGTTTCATGTTTTAGCAGGCTTGCTTCTTGTTAACGCCGAGTGTTATTACTACTATATTACACATACGCCCATGACAGAAGTTGGCTTTACCAGAAAAATTTAAGCTGGTTGGAATCATTGTCACAAAAAATGAAATATTGCAAATAAAGCAGCAGACATGATATTGCAAATTTGGCTGAAATTACTAGCATCTATCTTGTCATTGGAAAGTTCTCTGACGACACATGAGCAGCAATAATAATAAAACATAAGTGCCAAACTCACCTTGATGGTTTCTTCATAAAATGGAAACCTATGATGTCAGACTCACATTCTTCAAACAACCGGAAGCACTTCTCTGGCCCCTCCTGTCCAACACGGCCACAGAGGGTACATTACTTAACTAACTGGCAAGACAAAGGATACAAGAATTATATTTCTGTAGAGAAAGGTAAACTTTCGATATATAAATATGTATAAAATAAAAGAAAGCACACAAAAAATCAAAGAAACATTCTGAAGAAACAAGGGAAGACTGTATTAAGAGCAGACTGCAAAGAGATGGGTATACCTTCTAATACAACGGCTCAAAGCAATCAGCATTATGTGTTTTTTGTATTTCCCCATTACTTGCATCACAAAAAAATCTGCACAATTGAGAATAAAGTATACATATGTCAAACTATACAAGCTGACATATACAGACTGCAGAATGAAGTAAGGCTATGCACCGATTTGACGGGGACGAGCAAGCGTCGGGGTCGGAGAGACTAACCTGGACCAGGACGAGCGAGGAGAAGCATACGGGGGGAGGGTCCCAAGCAGCAGCACAGCACGCGGAGGTCATCGTGGTCATCCTAATCAAGATGGAGGTCAGGAGCAGCAACTGCTCCTGGTCCTGACCGAAACGAATAGGGAAATCAAGATGGGGTCAGAGAGCATAGCATCCGGATCGAGGGGAGGAAGAATTGGAACCGGACCTTCATGGCATCCTGAGCAGGGGGGAGGGAAGCGACGTCGTCGGCGACCATGTCGAGCATGAGCAGCCCGCCGTCACCAGGAGGAGGGGGCGAGTGCATCACCATGAGGGAAGGCCTCGGCGTCGCTGGCGAGCATGCCGAGCTCGAGCGCCCCGCCGTCGCCAGAGAAGGGAGGGCCCCGGCATCACCGGATAGGAAGAAGGAGCGGGCAGAGCAGGGGCTTGCGCGCCCGTCGGCGGTGCTGATGAAGGCGAGGGGCGGGGCAGAGCAGGGGCCTGCGCGTCCACCGGCGTCGCTGACGAAGGGGAGGGGTGGGGCAGACCTGGGACTTGCACGCCCGCCGGCGGTGCTGACGAAGGGGAGGGGCGGGGCAGACCAAGGGCCTGCTTGTCCGCCTGCGTCGCTAACGAAGGGGAGGGACGGCCACCAGAGAGCTCGGGCTGTGGATGGGGATCGCGAGATTAGGATGGAGTGAGGAAAGAATGGGGAAGAGAGAAGTGTGAGGGACGGTGGAAGGTTGGCGAAGAATTTTTTTAATCTCTATACTACTAAGTACTACTCCGCTTGTTGAGTACTAAGCAGTGATTCTCTGAGTGACTGTAAGAGCATCTCCAACAGCCACGCTATACTAGCGCCGCGCCGCAAATTAGACCGTTTTAGCTAGCGCGCAACGCGGCGGGTTGCTCCAGCGGACGCGCAAAAACGGCGCGCGCGCTATAACGAGTTGGGCGCGCGGTCGGAAGCACCATCCCGCGCGGTGTATTTCGGGTGCCTGCTACACTCGACCGCTCGCGCCGCACTCTCTCCTCTCCTCCTCCTATGCCCCGCGCGCGCCGACGCCGGCGCCCTGCCACCCATGGACGCGCACATCAGCACCCCGCTCACCCCGCTGTACAACCGCGACCCACCCGCCGCCGCCGCCGCAGCCGCAGCCGCCGCCGAAAACCCTAGCGCGGGGAGCGTTGGCGTCGCCACCGCCGGAGCTCCGCCGAGCGTCGGCCTCGCGCGCAGCCTCTTCTTGCCGCCGCGGATGACCACGGCGACGGGTGGCATCGCGCCGGCGCCATCCCGTGCCGCCGCCGCACCGTCGAAGCTCCCCAATGCGGCGCGGCCGAAGAAGGGCAAAACTTCGGCGAAGAAAAACAAGGCGGCGGACGGCTCTGGCAGCACGAAGGCGAGGGGAAAGAAGCTTGCAGGGCGTTCGACGGCCGTGGCGGCTACCGAAGCGCCGGCGAGCTCACTCGTTGAGCCGGCCGCCGACGCGCACCACGTGTTCGACGAAATGCCCCCAAGGTGAAAAAAATTCCAACTTTAATTTTCTTCTTGTTTTTTCAATGCATCATCACATATAGATAGCTTATTTGCATTGTTCAAAAAAATTTGTAGTCTCAGTGATGATGCATACATGTCAACTATGGGTGTTGTGTCCAACAATTCGCATTGGTCTCAAACCAATGACATCCATTTGGAAGACCATGAGTTTGAGGTGGACGAGGAGGGTGAGGGCATTGTCGACGCGCCGAAAGGAAGAGCGGGCAATTACAGCACCAACGATGACAAGTTACTATGCAATACTTATTTGCAAGTGTCGAGGAATCCATCCATTGGAGGTGATCAAAGTAGAGATGCGTATTGGGGGCGAATGAAAGAATACTTCGATGATCACAACATGAGTGGAATTGACCGCTCCGAGAGATCACTTCGGTCCCGATGGTCCACAATCAACTCGGATTGTCAAAAGTGGGCGGCCGCACAAAAGGCAGTTGACAAGATTAACCCAAGTGGCACAAATGAGGATGATAGAGTAAGTGGCATCTCGTATATGTTCATATCATACTTGTTTTTGGTGTCCGAAGTGCTAACTTGTTTTGTTTTTCTTGTAGTTCAACATTGCACAAAACTTGTTCAAAGAAGAGACGAGGACAACCAAGAAGGGGAAGATCAAGAAAGGAAGGGTCTTTACCTTGTCTCATTGCTATGAAGTGTTAAAGGATGATGAGAAATGGAAGAAGCGTGATGGTTTGGATGATTTGCATTTGAGCAACAAACGCAAGCGAACAATTGAGGTGGATGATGATGAGGAGGAGGATGATGCATCAAGTGATGACGGCAAGAGAAGCCCCACACCCAACTCTGTTTCATACTCGAAGCCAAAACGACCGGATGGGTGCAAGAAAGACAAAACCGAAAAGAAGAAGAGGAAAGGAGATGATGAGCTCAAAAATGCTATGGAAGCTATTGTGAAGGCAAGAAAAGAAGCCAACGAGGTGAGGAAAATGGCAAGGAACCAAGATGCCGCGGCCGAGGAGAGGAGGTTGGCGGCCGAGGAGAGGAGGGTGGCCGCCGAGGAGAGGAAAGTGGCATTGGAGGAGAGGAAGGTGGGCATGGAGGAGCGATCTAGGTTGTTGGAATGGGAGAAGCACTTGTTCTTCTTGGACACATCTTCGTTCAATGGTGCGCAAAAGGAATATGTCAACCTTGCCCGTGAAGAAGTCTTGATCCAAAAAAGAGCCATGAGCCGCACAATGGGTGGCGGGGGCCTTGGCGGCATGGGTGGCGGTGGCCTTGGCAGCATGGGTGGCGGTGGCCTTGGCCTTGGCGGCATGGGTGGCGGCGGCCTTGACGCCATGGGAGGCATGGGTGTCTTGGGCGCCATGGAAGGCATGGGTGCACCTCCGGCCGCCATGGGAGGCATGGGTGGCTTGGGCGCCATGGGAGGCATGGGTGCACCTCCGGCCGCCATGGGAGGCATGGTTGGCTTTGGAGCACCCTCTGACGCTATGGCCGCCATGGGAGGCATGAGTTTTGCTACTCTTATGGGAGGCATGGGTGCACCTCCGGCCATGGGTGGAATGTCTTTCGATGTGCCTCCTCACACACATTCCCATGAAGATGCCGTTGAAGATCTTGCCAACACCGTCGGAGCTTCACGTGATGCGATGCGTGATGAGGATAGGGAGGAAGATTCATCTTCGGAGGCGGAAGAATCGTCTTCGGAAGATGAGGACGAAGACGAGGAAGATGTTTGATGTGTCTTTCATTTATGTCTTGAACTTTAGTTTGCATTTTGAACTTGGTTGGATGAACTTGTGGGCATGAACTTGTGGGCATGAACTTGGTTGGAAGATGTTTGTGACAAATTTCACATGTTCATTGCATTTTGATAATTGTTTCAAACTCATTTTGTGGCTAAGTCGCGCGCGCTGTATTTTTGCGCGCTGCTGGAGCGGCGCGCGCGTGCTGCATTATAGCACGGCTGCTGGAGCCAGCGCTCGCGGCCGCGCTAAACCAGCCGAAGCGCGCGCAGTAAACAGGTTTTTTGCGCGCGGCGCATAGCGCGGCTGTTGGAGATGATCTAAGTGAGTGAGGCATTTTTTTGCGAGTGAGTGCGGCAATGCCCAAACAAAATAAAAATATCTTCTAAAATAAACATTATATTTCAAAGGGCATGTCCTGTTCACCTGCTGTGTGGGTGAGATTTTTGTTTTCATCACGGCTTGTTACAGTCATTTTCATTTGATGATTTTAAGTAATATGAATCCCTATAAAAATGATAAAAAATTATTAAGTATATTTAAGTTTTGTTATCATGCAGGTCATCTTGTGGGTTGTGGATGGTATATTTTTTGTCACAATTATAATACAATTATTATGTGACAGTGAATTTTATGCGGAGACATGTTCCTGGATCGTGTGTTACACCCACACTCATATCTTTGCGCATAAGACACATTTAAACGGGTCGGTAAAAGAACTCACCAAAACAAAAATTAGATACAGAATAGATGTTTTTACTATAGATTATGATTCATGTGTTGGATCACAAATATGTCACATTTTTTGAAAATACAATTTGAATGACATGACAACATTTTATAGAGATCTGAATTTTTTGTAAAATCATTTTAGTGTTATATCGTGTGAACTTGTTTTGTTGAGACGTGCGCACGCGCATGCTTATTAGTCATAATATAAGAACGTTTTGCGAGCTAAAACAATTTGCGAAATGATCTTATGCGGTGGGATGGAGGGAGTAGTGATTTATTCTGTAGCACAATCGGCGGGCGAAGCAGTCATCTGGCGGCAGACTAGCACACACCCTTTGTCTTCCCGGAAACAAGCGACACGCTCCTGTGGCCGGACACTGCCTCCCTCTTCACGACCTTGACGGACGCCTCCTCCTCGGCGCTCCTGGCCGGGCCGAGCTCGATGGTGAGCCTCATCTTGGGCACGGGGCCCTTGGCCGCCAGGTCCAGCTCGCTCAGCGCCATGCGCACGTGCGACAGGAACCTCTCGGCGAGCGGCCGGCCGAAGTCCTCCCGGACGACCACACGGAGCACCGTCATGTGCTCCAGGTTCGCCGGCATCGTGTACGCTGGAACGATCCACCCGAACCGGCGCAGGTTCGCCGACAGCTTGAACGCCAGCGAGCCGTCCCTGATGCCCCTGAAGGTGAACGCCACCAGCGGCACGCCGTCTTCCTTGGAGATGACGTCGAAACGCCCCGTGCGCAGGAGCCCCTCCCGGAGCGTCCTGGCGCTCTCCATGCAGTTCTCCATCACATTCTTGTAACCCTGCATCGATACGAAATACGAGTAGTATATTAGTGCTATACCGTGCTTTTAAATTATACTAGTTGAACTGATTGGCTTGTTCATGAATTTTGTACCTCGAAACCTAGCCGAAGAAATTGGTAATATTGCGCGATGATTTGGCTGGACCCTGCACAAGATCGAACAAGTGAAACGATTCAAGAACGTGAAATCTAATTACACAATCAAATCAGGGATTCTGTTCATCGTTTAATTCTGGGACAAATAATTTTTTTTTTTTTTGAAACGGAAGGGACAAAGAAATTGTTCGTGCCTTTTGAGAAGTTGAGCGTGAAGGTTGGCTGGTCGGCGCCGAGGTAGTTGATGTGGAAGATGAGCTCGTCGGGAAGGTCCTCCTTGTTGCGCCATATCACCCACCCGACGCCGGGGTAGACGAGGCCGTACTTGTGCCCGCTGACGTTGATGCTCTTCACCAGCGGCAGCCGGAAGTCCCACTCCAGCTCCGGGTACAGGAACGGCGCGATGAACCCGCCGCTCGCCGCGTCCACGTGGATCGGGGTGTCCCACCTGCCAGCCGGAAGATGCCAGCCGCGTCATAATCATAACACGGGGATGGATGATATTTCCGATGTAAGGATTTGAAGAACTAGCTGGAGGATCTGATCAAGCACACCTTGTTCGCTTGTTCTTGGCGGCCAGGAGGTCGTTGAGGCGCTTGACGTCCTCGAACTCGCCGGTGAGGGTGGAGCCGAGGATGGCGGCGACGCAGATGGTGTTCTCGTCCACCATCTCCACGGCCTTGTCGGGGTCCATCACGTAGCACCCTTCGCTCAGCTTCACCTCCTTGAGCTCCACCTCGAAATAGCGCGCGAACTTCTCCCAGCACACCTGCATTGCAGATTTGCAGAGCAGAACAGATTAGTACTTCTGATCATCGAACTCTTGTGTGATGAATCAGGAAATGTAGGCGCGTTGTCTATCGTGTTACCTGAACATTGGCTCCCGTGACAATGTTGGGCTTGTCGAGTGGCTTCCCCTCCGCCTTCCGCCTGTTCTGCCAGCGACGCTTAAATGCCAGACCGGCCAGCATTATCGCCTCCGAGGACCCGACCGTGCCGACCCCGACGGCCGTCTCGCCGGCGCCCACCGGCGCGTTGAACAGCCGCGCTATGATGTTCACGCACCGGTTCTGCACACACATAGCGTCGTTGATCAATCCGACCCGGACACGAAGGGTCAGACGGAAAGAAAAAATACATATCAGAATGCTGCTATAGCTTGCCTGGAGCTCGGTGGTGACGGGGTACTCGTCCATGTCGGCGTAGTTCTTGTTCATGCCCTCGAGGATGAGCCGGTCGCACTCGGGCTCCATCCAGGTGGTGACGAAGGACGCCAGGTTCAGCCGCGGACTGCCGTCCAGCAGCAGCTCGTCGTGGATGATCTGGTACGCCGCGTCCTTGGAGATCGACTTCTCCCCGAGCTCGTAGCTCGGGACGGGGTCCTGCACGTACCTCGACGCGAACACGGCGGCCGACGCGGCCGCCTCGTCGCTCTGAACATGCGTCAGAACCATGCCTGAAGCTCCGTACGTGTCAGGCGAATCCTTTCTTATTTCCCTCTGAACACATTTCTGTTCATTAGGCAACACGAACCATATATATGCAGGAGGGTTAACCTGGAATGTTGATTTCTTGTGCTTTGCTTGCCACATGTTAGTTTTTGCTGCCCGGCGACTCTGCTTCGCCCCCAAGTTGAGTCCTTGCTTCCTTGTTGCTGCAATGCGGCTGCTTTACTTGATCTTAGTTGCTTCGATACTTTTTGTGGGATCTCTGTTGCTTCCCACTGCTGCTCAAGTATTCCTTAATTGCTCCTGCCTAGCAGGTTTGTAACTATTCGATTGTTATTCAAATATGACCGAGAATATATGGACTGCTACTCGTTAGATCCTCCAGTGATGTCGCGCTTTGTCACGATTCACCACCATGTTCGGGTTGGCCCTGGAGAATGGGACGTGGAGTCTCTGCTCGCGACCTCAAATGCACTGCGTGAATACTAAAACAAAAACCGCTCCAAAACAAAACAAACAAACAAAAGAGAGTAATTTTTTTAAAAACATCCATTTTTTTTGACAACAAACATTGTTGTATGTTCTACATACATGCAAATTTTCATGGGAAAAAAACATTTCTAATGCTCTGACTGAAACAAATGATGACTCAAAAACTTATTTTTGAAAGCATTTTGCAGTGTTTTTTTTCCAGACCTCCACGAATGTGATTTCATCGGAAAACTAAGCAATACTTGTTGTAAAAAAACTTAGGATTTTTTTAATTGCTTTTCTATATTTTATTTTATTGTTCATAAAGGGGCATTTGAGCTTAGAATTAGAAAGGCATTTTGGCGGAGAACCGGCTTATTGGTCTATTATCGTACCCGGGTTGATCTGGGCGACCCCCTAAGATTGGCCTAAGCAGACAGTGCATGAAACAATACTTTATTGAAAATTAATCCCTTCGTTTTTGCATCTTCAGTTTATCTTCTATAATTACATAGCTACCCGCCACTAATTATTTAAAAGCACATACAACTATGTCACCTATCACCCCAATAAGATTTAGAAATTACTTGTGTGCATGCATATGTTCTTCATAATCAGTTTTCTTCTCCCACATTTTCTATCCCTATGCCTGCCCCATACATAACCTAGCGCTGTCGCCTCTAGCCTCTCTGATCGCATCCATAGATGGGCAATTCCTAGCACAACTCCTCCCCGGTCTCCCCTCTCATCTGCCCTCCTTGCCGCCTCCGGAAGCCACTGGCGGCTAAGTCGTGCCACTGCCAAGGATGGGGGTGGCAGGGCGTTTCTGTGTGAGGACGACGACCCTAGGAAGCTGCAACAGGGCTCAGATCCGATGTATGCTTGTTGTTCCAGGTCGCGTGGGCGACAAAGGTGTCGGCGGCGCCCGGAGGTGGTAATTTCTCCCAAATCATTTCATGTCGCGCCCTCAGGTGGAGGTGGATGTCGGTGATGTCTGCACCCCGTTGGTTCACGTCCATCCTCATAATGCAGAGGAGGAGGCACGCGCCAAGGAGTCACACAACAATTTGTGGTGGTGGCCTTGGCTTTGGCAACGCCATCGCTCATAACTGATGTAGTGGTAGCGACGCCAATGTGGCGTCTTGAAGTGGATTGCACGGCCTAATGCAAAGCACGCGGCGAGGCTTGTCAAATCATGCAAATTTCACGCGATGCATCGAGCATCAGCTCGGTCTTATGGGGAGGTTGTGTGTGGCGCTCTTCTCTTTCATTGGTGCTGGCGAAAGCCACTGAGGCCTGTTCAGGCTCGATAGCGGGCCGGAGCAGGCCCTTGCTCACTTCACCATCAAAGCGGCACATCTTGCGACAACGATTGCTAGACACTCACGACAACCATCGATGAATGGCAGTGCGACAGTTTTCGAAAGCGGTGCGATGGTGGCATACCTTCCGACGATTTTCCTTTGGTCGGCTATTTCTGTGTGAGCAGGCCCATAGGGTGGTGGACAGCAACAATGGCGGCAGACACCATGGATGTATTCTCTCCAGGTGTAAAACTCATGATCTAGCTCTTTTGTGGAAGGCAACGTCAATGCTTGTGCGTCGTTTCCTTGTTGAAGGTGTTGGTTCGAACATTTTCTTCAGGGGTGATAGTCACTGGTATGACATGTTGGACCAGCCAACATCGGTACAGAGGCGATGGTTCCTTCTTGAAGGCGATGTCTTGGAGCGTTGCACCTCGTGTCTACTAATATATCGTTTTATATTCTGTGGTAGGTGTTGAACATACTTCTGCGAGGCTTGTCCAATGTGGATGACCTCACTTTCTTCTTGTTTTGGTTAGATGATTTGTTCGACATCAATGTTTGGCACTATTTTTAATATATGACTATGTGCATCAACCGTTGCAGAGGTGAGGCCAGGGTTTAACCTTCTTTTAAAAAAACACTTATCGAACTTGTTTGGAACTCCCAATTGAGTGCATGTGTCATGTGATCAAACATATGCAATATATTATTAGTTCAAATTCATGTTTATGCAATCAAATCTCATGGAAATATCATCTAATTTGAAAAAAATGTATACTCCCGGCCTCTCTGTATAAGATGGTACGCATAATCATCTCATTGCACAACTATCGATGTCATATGAAGTGTAGATTTTTTAAAAAAAATAGAAGGTAGGTAGTTCTCAAAAATGCTACTGAAATGGAAGCAAAAGAAACATTGCTTTTATAACTAGGATGAAACCAATCATCTATCTTTTTTTCTTGATCATTTGCCAGCCACTTGTGGTATAGGATTCAAGTACGTGGCTTTCATTCTGCCACCACCTACTAGTGTAATGAATTTATTCGGAAACTGCTAGCCGGGGTTCATCCAAAATTTAAGGCACACATCCCAAGGAAGTGTGCATCATATTATGGGCAATTTGAACTTCGAGTGCAATCGTTGAGAGACGGTAACATGTGATACATTAACTGGTTTTGCTGTTGAGTCACCAATAGGTTACGTGTAAGAGTCACGTAATTCTATTGCCGTTCGGTTGTGATTGAACCTTTTTTCCTATTTCACCAAGTTTTCAAATGATTTTTACGTGGAAAATGAAGCTGTAACTCGCCAAGTCGAAATATAACGGGTTTGACGGGAAAAGACACCCCGACACTTGAAGATTCGACTAGAATAGATCCGGTCGCTGCGTCAGATTAGTGGGTACAAGACGTTAGAGGTGCTGCAGCGAAAGCTGTCCATCCACCCCGAATTAGAGCTCGCCGGAAAGTGACGTTCGACGGGCGTCGATGGACAATGAAACAACGATTCACAGTCATGTTTACTGACCATCCAGAGGAAAACGATGCGCGCCGTATGGAACCTCGGTTGCAGCACAACATACTATGTCTAGTACACTAATATAAGCCGTTTTTGCAGTTCAAATTAGGGAATACTTCCGAGCGATTGCAACGGTGATCACGGTCTTCACTGACAACTTGAATCCGAAAAGAGGAATAACGGGATATAGCACCGATTACTTATTTATTCATCCCCACTCTTTAAGTAAGCTACTGCAGTTTACGCCACACAGCGAAGCAGGCATTCTCGGTGCCTATTTTAATCCTCGACAATTTCCATGTCTGCGAGGTCAGCCGACGTGAACTCGCCCTCTGCCGAGAACAGCACGGTTTCAGCTTTAACGATCTTCTTCTGCGGAATCTGGCCGATCTTGCGCAGGTCGTCGTCGGTGAGCCCCCAGTCGAAGATCCCAAGGTTCTCCTTGAGCCTCTCCTTGCTGAAGCTCTTGACGATCGGGGTCACCCCTTGCTCGTAGATCCATCTCAGCGCTACCTGAATGAGAAAAAAGAGGAATCGGTTAGTGCCATACGGACTGCATGCTCCATTGTTCCTAGCAGTTGATACGAGAAACGAGGCGTGTACACTACCTGTGCGACGCTCTTTCCTCTTGCCTTGGCGATCTCCGCGAGCACCTCGGAGTCCAGCACGGCGTTGCCGTCGCCCGACCAGTTCTGCCCTCCCAACGGCGAGTAGGCCGCGACGTGGATGCCCTTCTCCGCGCAGTACTCCCTCAGCTTCCTCTGCTGCCAGACCGGGTTCATCTCCACCTGCACATCACACGCAGCTAGCGTTGAGTTCCGGTGACGTATATATGGTCGATCGAGTTGCCAAAATATTCAGACCAGTGCTACTCAGTGATCTCGTGGTATTAAGTTCAGCAACCTGGTTGACTGCAGGAGGGACGGTGGCGCCCGGCAGGAGCTTGTCGAGGTGCCTGGTGGTGAAGTTGCTGACGCCGATGGCCTTGGCGAGCCCGAGGCGGTGGCACTCCTCCATCGCCCGCCACACGCCCTCCAAGTCGAACGGGACGGCGTCCTCCCGCTTCACCGGGAACACCACGGGCCCGGGCTTCAGGCTGATCGGCCAGTGGATCAGATACAGGTCCACGTACTCCATCTGCAGGTTCCTGAAGAACGAAACACAAACACCGAGACGATCAAGATCTTCTGTATAGAAATTAACAACGATTGATTACAGGCGTCTATGGGTCGACCGAGCTTACTGGAGGCTCTCCTGGAGGGACGGGAGCACGAGGTGCGGGTGGCACTGCGTGCACCAGAGCTTGGACGTGACGAACACCTCCTCCCGGGACGCCAGGAGCCCGCGGCGCACCGCCTCCGCGAGGGCCTCGCCCAGGGGCCGCTCCGTCGCGTACATGGAGGCCGTGTCGAAGTGGCGGTAGCCCACCTCCACGGCCTCCAGCACGGCCTTCACGGTGGTCTCCGGCACCACCGGGGACTGGGCGGTGCCCATGCCGATGGCCGGCATGGGCCTCGCGTCGCCGGACCGCAGGGCCACCTCCGGCACCGCCGCTGTTCTCGAGGCCATGGGTCGTCTCTGCAGAGCGCACAACAGCTGCTTCGCACTGACAACGCGCGGCGCGTGAATCGTGATCGAGCTTGTCTTGTGGTTCAAGCACAGGACGCGCGTGTGACGAGCCACCGGCTTTTATACTGGCCGGAGTGACATAAGTACTTACGTAGCCGCTCTTCCGTTTTTCAAAGACAGAGAGGTGGGTTTTGGCTCTTCCGGCGGGCATCAATAGTTTCTGGAATGAAACAGGATCCTTGTGCGGCGGAGGCAGTTGTGAACTAACCACCACAATGCATGCACAATGTTGAGCTAGACAATTTCTGTACCATACGTTTCGTTCTCCGCCGTACTTTCGAAGTAAATTCTGAGGCCCGGTCTTCTCTCACGCACAAAAAAAAACTCAGAGGCCCACATGTCTGCCATACATCCGTCTCGTAGCCAAGACCCGCCTCAGTTGTTGACTTGTCGCGCCCGCCAGAAGAAGTTTGGCTTGCCTGTCAAACAAACAAGAGCCTTCTAGTATCCATCCGAGCTTGAGAAAAATTCGTCGATTTTCTAGGAGCAACTGGTGCTAGTCTTTCATTTTTCCTCGAGAGAAGAGAAGAAGATGCTGGCGCGAGACAAGGAAAGATCAGCCAACCAAAGTGGCTGTGGCCTGTGGCCAAGTCCATGTGTGACACTGTGAGTGACGACTGACGGCTACCCACCAGCACTGTAGGGAACCCGTCAGGATCATCACAATTGATGATGCCAAGCAGAACCTCATCCAGGTAGGTCACAGGTAGTAGCACCAGAAGCATCTCACCAAATCCTTGTAATTTGGAGTGCATAAATGGCGCATGCATCTTCACCAAATTACAGGTTTAAATGGCGCATGCATCTTCACAATATGACACCTACGTTTCAACAACATCAACCTCCGAAAGATCAACGCCAGGGACACCTTCAGGGCAGAGGATCGCCAGCACTGTGACCTTCTTGTACTGCGGTATCCGAGTAATCTTGAACCGGTCTTCGTCGGTCAGTTCCCAGTCAAAGATTTCGAGGTTCTCCTGAAGCCTCTCCTTTTTCATGCTCTTGGCTACCATGCTCGCTCCTTGCTCGAAGATCCATCTCAGTGAGATCTGCAGGAAAATGGGAGTCAATTGCACTGCTCATATTGAGGTGCAACTTTTGTTACTGTAATACCATAGGGGAGACCTGCACGCTGGTACATTGAGATCCAATTGACTAGATATTGCACGCATTTAGGTTGTTTGCAAAATTCGACAAATATTTGTTCACACTCTGCATTTATTAGTTCATTTTCTAAACAAACATCATTTCCAATCATGGACGATGCTAGAACCTTGCACGAATTGGTGACAAGGCAGATTTTGGTACATACGAAACAGTTCCTAAGATTGAAGCGATGATTAATACCTGAGCTACTGATTTTCCTCTAGCTTCGGCAATCTCTTTCAGAATTTCAGACTGTAGCACTGCATTGACTTTGGATGTCCTGCTTTGGCCTCCCAGGGGAGAATAAGCAGTCACATGAATTCCCTTCTCTTTGCAGAATTCAATCAGTTTTTTCTGCTGCCAAGCTGGATTCAACTCAACCTGAAAGGTTATCCCATGCATCAAAGAACAATGATATCGATTTAGGGTAGTCTGGGCCAAGTTTTTACAGAAGGATTTTAAACTAAATCAGCTTCTACTTCTTCTTTGGTTCGTGAAAATCATAGAATAGACAAGAGAAGGTTGCATCACCATTACTTGTATGATTGATCAACACAAACCTGATTCACTGCTGGGGGGATTTCTGCAATTGCAAGTAGCTCCTGCAATTTCTTCGTTGTGAAATTGCTAACGCCAATCATCTTAGCAAGGCCAAGGCGATGACATTCCTCCATTGCCTGCCATACGCCTTTCAAGTCCATCTGGACGATGTCTTCCCTTTTCATTGGGAAGTGTGGTTTGCTGGGCTTTACGCTCATAGGCCAGTGGACCAAGTACAAATCAACATATTCCATTTGAAGGTTTCTAGACATGGCAAGACAAGCTTAGCACAGAAGTGGCAGAGTACAGCTATAAGGGAAACAAGCTTCTGTACCAGAACAGGAACAGTCTTCGATTCTTGAAGCGAATGTCAAGTATTGGTTTATAATTCTAGTCCATAGCTTCCAGTTAATAAAAAATTGGCCCCACATAAAAATATCGAGATTTGGTCCTATATTTTTTTAGAAAATAGAGATTTAAAATTAATTTTGCACTTTTAGAAATAGTTTTATCCAGGAGTTAATATTGCCTAGGTGCTTTGCTGTGGAAATTTTAGTAACATGTGTTGTCAACAAATAAAAGATAAAGATATGAGTAAAGACTATACTACATAAGTTTTGATTGCGAACAAACTATATGACTAAATACTATACTTCATGTGTTGTCTGTTAGTTACCCAAGTTTATTTTTAAAATTGTCATTGGTACTCTTTTGTTGGTACGTTTATATACACTCAGTTAAAATCACACGGTGAGAAGAAAATGTGATGAAGGGTCAAATCTCGTAAATGATTGTTCATTTTTATATATAGTCATAGAGTAAGGTATGAAGTTGCAATTGGAATATATAACTAGATTCTGCATATTTGCATAGTTTCAAAGAAAACAATTAATTAACATTTGAAATGGTTATAAATCTCGCATAGGACATGTGATCTCCGACAGCATACATCTATCGAGCTGATTTCATTTCATATTGTCAACTGCTACTAGTTTTAAAATATAAAGTTAGTTTGCTTTTTGAAATTTCAATTTTCAAATGGAAAGAGTTGTATGGTAAGCTTAATGATAATACTGGACAGATATGCGGTCTGAGAGTTCATTCTAGGTTGCTAGAAATTGCTATTGAATCGCAATCACGCCTCAAAGCAGCTGGACCAATAGACAATTATCCTCATTTTGACCCCACTCTGGAGTCTGGACATAACTTACAAACTAGAAGTTACCGTCAAGTTTTACCAAATTGAACAATGTCTATAACTGAAACTCGTGTAGCCGTAAGTAACTGAGGTCTACAAACAAATTCAGGCGAGCAATAAGAATTAATAAAACTGAAAAATAAAGTTCAAGGAATGAACCCAAGACGGCTTAACTGCAAGCTTTCCTTGAGGGAAGGGAGCACGAGATCCGGGTGGCATTGCGTGCACCACACCTTGGTCGTCACGAACACCTCCTCGCGGGACGCTATGACCCCGCGCCGCCCCGCCTCCGCCACTGCCTCGCCGACGAGGTGCTCGGAGGGGTAAACCGAGGCTGTGTCGAGGTGGCGGTAGCCGAGCTCCAACGCGGCGAGCACGGCGTTCTTGACGTCCTCTGCCACGAACGGGAACGACGCCGTGCCGATCCCCAGGGCCGGCACCGGCCGGCCGCCGGAACCCGCCAGGAACTCCGGGATTTTGGAGGAGCGGCTGCTGCCGGTAGGCGACGCCATGGCACTACGAGTGACTCCCCGGGGTCTGGGCAGGATTCGGGCAGGGACGATAGTTGAATCCGAGCCCACGAATTTGGAACTTCTAGAGAAAGGGCTCAAGGGTTGGATAGCGGCCATGGAAGCGGGGGCTGTTTTTTTTCTCTCTGTTTTTCCTTCTTCTTCATTTTTTTTTGCAAAGAAGTTGGGGCTGCATAAGGGCACGTACAATGGAGGCAGCACTCCACATAGATAAATTGCAATGAAGCTACTTGTGTCTGTCATAATCATCCAATGAAAGCTACTCTATGTGATGTCATCATTTTACTTTTTCTCTCTCACATACTTTCCAACACATGAAACCTCCACTACATTTAAACAATACCAGCAACCATTTGGATCAATGATATCAACAAGCATGCATATTGAAAGTTATCGCAAAATTTGATTTCCATACAAAATCAGCAACCTTCATATCCAAACAGTAGCAAGTATGTCTTGTCCATGACACTAAAAAATTCTGCAGTAACAAAATAATCTTAAGGTTTCCGAATACTCATAAAGGGAAGATTTGTAAACACTCATATCAAATTTATTCGAAGTTCAAACTGAATTTGTTGGTGTATCTTCTAAACCTTCTGATTCCAAGAAAAAGACTGTCTCACATCTTCAATGCTTCCTTGCACATGAGCCCCTCTTTTGCTGCACATATCTGTTGAACATCTACATAGGAAGCAAGACACATTGATCAAGTTCACGAAAGGTTTTATCAGACCAGTTAATTGTGGTGGTGCTGCATCAAGTACTTCACGTGGCAGTCTTGCAAGGGATTCATGAACTGGCTCATGGATAGACTTCATAGCTTCATCAAGAGCTGGTTTTAAGTGAGCTAGTGGATCTTCCCTTGCAGTGGATCTCAAAGGTTCTGATACGGGCTTTAAAGCTTCATCAATAACAGATTTTATCTGAGCTAACGGATCCTGAGTGGTGGGTCTGTAACAAGTGAGGGTATTCCTG
Organism: Triticum dicoccoides; assembly: GCF_002162155.2. NCBI lineage: Eukaryota > Viridiplantae > Streptophyta > Magnoliopsida > Poales > Poaceae > Triticum > Triticum dicoccoides. Next base: position 492,317,687 of record NC_041383.1, on the reverse strand, counting down.
ATGGTTGGTTAATATGGAAAAGTCTCCAGTATATATATATATGTGCAGATGCTTGTTTTAGACAGTGGAAGTTCTAGTAACTACTACTATCCTAGGAAAAGGTAGAACAGAATTATTTGTTACTACATGGAATGCACGGTACAGCTGTATGTTTAGAGTATAAAAACAAGCAGGCGGGGTCATTCCTGTTCTTCTAGGGGCCCCTCGACGAACTCAGAAAATGGAATACCAACAATAGAATGATCAGAGGGAAAATCATGCTCAAAGGCAATAGCCATTGATTAGTGTGGTTCTTTCGAAACTGGAATCTACTAATAAAGAATATGACATGAATCAAGCTGGAGAATAGAGGAAAATCATGCTCAAAGGCAACATAATAAGAATAACATGTCTTATTTTCTTGTTAAATCTACTAAACTACAGGAAAGCAAATATTCATATGTGTATAGTGAAGGGAGACAAACAAAGGGAGCCAAAGAAATTGGACTACATACCTTCTATTCCTCCCTGAAGAGTTGATCTCCCAATCTCGTGACAGACTTCATATGCATCTCCTTTGCCCATGGCTCCATCCTTGTAGTGTCAGCATTCAACATCTCCGTGAACTTGTCAAACAATTTGGTTCTTTCCTCTGCCAGCTTAGCCACTGTCCTCTCTTTTGCAGCCTCATATGCAAGTCGATTAGCTTCTACCTTCTGAGCAGATAGTCGACTTTGCAATGCCATCATCTCTTCATTCTGCACATTAGCATCAGCTTGTGCTTGTAGAAAAGCACCAATCTGTTCTTTCATGATATTGACCTCTGTAGGGGCTTCCTTATCTTTTCCCTTGCCTTTCTTGGCACCCTTGCAACCTGGAGGACGTTGAGCATTCTCGGCGTTGTCCTCTTTGTTCCATCCCCTTCTGTGTACACATGAATCTTCCACTTTTGGTTGTCCCTCACAGCTTCCCACCAATGCACATACATGAATTGGTGTCCATGGCGGCTGTGGTACAGTTCCAGAGCTTGCTCCATGAGTTGTTTATCACACCGGCCACTTGCATAGGTGTCCCTGATCTGGTTGTAGCAGCCATTGAAAGAGGTTACCTTCTTTGTTGTTTTGTACCAATGGTTCTTGAGGTGCTTCACACCCCTCTGTCGATCACTCTTAGTTGTGTTGTTGAATGTAGCAGCAACCTCCTTCCAGTAGTATTCTGCTTTCTTTGCATTACCATCGATAGGATTCACAGAGTTGCGCAACCAAGCACTCACCTGCACAAAGGAAGCAAGCATAAGGTTACATTTTACTAAACAAAAGACAAGGTGCATGTGATGGAGTATAAAAATAGGAGAATCCAACCTAAATAAATTCTTAGATAGAATGCCATGAGATGTCTTCAATTTTCACATGACAAGAATGAGAGGATTTGGGGGGGGGGCTTACCAATCTGATGTCCTCGTCTTTTGTATAATATAGCCTCGGTCTATCTTCATCATCTGGTTCCACATCAATTGTGACCTATTTTCGCTTGTTGGATGGAGTTGTGGTCCTCGGAACAGATGTCGATGAGAGAGGGTGGTGATTGGCTGGTGGCGGCGGTGGCAGTGGCGGTGGATGCGTACAGAACATTGGATATTGAAAACCAAGCTGTTGATGGGCTGGCAAGGTGAAGCTTGGATGACTTTGGTCTTGAAGGTAGCTCACGAAACCGTTAGGAGGACGGTAATCCATTGCAGCTGAAAAGAAGAAGAATTTTCTTAACATGCCTAGTTAAAACAGTTATTGAAGTATGCTATATAAAACTTGAGCAAGCTAGTAAAGAACACAAGCATGTATGCATAATTTAGAGTAAATTCAAAGATAGTCTTAAAACTCTTGACAACACATACAATTTCATATGCAGAGAATTAATCTCTCTCTCTCTCTCTCTCTCTCACACACACACACACAGAAATAAAGTTGTTCACTGAAGCAACATAAGTAATGTAAATTACAACTAATTGTTTGTATCTTCATTGAATTTCCTCCAAATATGCTCAACCAAATCATGTTTGAGCCGATTGTGCATGGATCGGTCACGTATGTCAACATCTCTTCTAATCACGTCGGCAATCAAAGGTGTAGCCCCATTGATTGTTGTTGGCGGTAGGGCAGTAGATGTACCCAAAGCTTCATTCAAATCAAAAGGCAACTCCACACGCTTCTCATCTTCGAGTATCATGTTGTGCATGATCACACACGCTTTCATTATGTTGCAGATATCTATTTGATCCTAAAGTCGTGATGGTTCTGCCACAATTTTGAAGCGTTGTTGGAGAACTCCAAATGCACGTTCAACGTCCTTTCTCGCACCTTCTTGTCTCTGGGCAAAGAGTTTGTCTTTTCAGTTTGGGGCAGCGGGATGGTTTTCACAAAAACAGCCCACTCTGGATATATTCCATCTGCAAGATAATATCCTTTCTTGTATTGTTGCTCATTGACATAGCAGTCTACCCTAGGAGCTTTCCCTTGCAACACTTTAGTGAACAATGGTGACTGATTGAGCACATTGATGTCATTGTTGGATCCTGGAACACCAAAGAAGGCATGCCATATCCATAGATCATGGGATGCAACAGCCTCAAGGATGATGGTCGGGACACCATAGTCACCACGTGTAAACTGCCCCTTCCATCCAACAGGACAATTTTTTCACTCCCCAATGCATACAATCTATGCTTCCTAGCATACCAGGAAAACCACGTGCTTCGCCAACTTCTAGTAGACGTTGAACATCTTCAACAGTTGGCCTTCGCAAATATTCTCCACCAAACTTGGCAATGACGCCCTTAGCAAAATTTTCAAGACACTTGAGTGCCATAGATGTACCTAGTCGAATGTGGTCATCTGTTTTGTCAGCAGGTACACCATACGCCAACATATGCATGGCTGATGTGCACTTCTGTAAAGGTGATAGAGCTGGACGGCCGAGGGCATCTTACCTTTGAGTGAAGTAGGGAGACCACTCACCAAGCGCTTGAACAATGCGTAGAAAGAGGGGTTTTCCCATGCGGAACCTTCTACGGAAGTAGTAATGAGGATAGGTAGGATTATCAGAGACGTAATCTTGTATGAGAAGTTCGTTGTAAAATTCCCGCTTCCTGTCAATATATATCCTAGGGCCTGACCGACGCCTAGTACTTGGAGCTCCTAGTGCATCATGAATATTGGTGGCTATTTGTGTAGCAAAGTTGTTGAGAATATTCTTTTGTGCCAAGTAATCTTCTAGTGAGAACAATTCTGTTGGGTCAACTGTGTCATCTTCAAACTCATCGGAACTCAATTGTGACATATTGCAAGTTGAGCTACAATTTCAATTTCAAGTAATAAGAATTATGCACACAACTACACATGTCAAAGCCTGAAGAAATAAACTCAATTATGCACACAATTTCAATTTCAAAGCCTGAAGAAATAAACTTGCATGTGGCTACATCCTAAATATGTCAAAGCATTTAGCAATTATGTCCAAAGTATTATATTTCCTTGACATATTCTACCCATTATACAGGATCAATGTAACCCTCAGCTGTTATCAACGAATTCACGTATGAATTTAAGGTGTCACTGAATCATGTTATACAAATTGATTAAATCACACTGGAATTATTTTCGGAGATGGTAACCTCGCTGGATCAGGTCCATGTTGTAAGTTCTTAATCCTAACAGTAAGAGGCATTCCTCAAATAAAGAAACAAAGATCCAGGGGAATGGCAAACAAATCAAGATATATCTGATATATGTTCTTCATAAAGAGATGTCAGCATGTGCTAGTTATCTCGCAACAGATGGACTAATAGAGCAGACCCTGTAGCCTGTACGCACACATGATTTACTTGAAGCAACAGATGGACTAATAGAGCAGACCCTGTAGCATGTACGCACAAATAATAAAAGACACCAAATTGCTGAACATGCATCGAGAGACATTGCTTAAGAGAAAAGACAAGGGGACTCCCACAAGCATTACAGCCTGATCCAAATAGATTGAGCCTAAATCAAGGGGAAATCAGTACCGTTCTTGGAACAAAACTACTGACCGAATTGCGACAAATCTCCAAAATCAGCAAACCCTAGCCTAGTTTATTGAATCATCTGGCCATGAGAACAGGAAGAGAGGGGGAAGAAGTAATCTCATACCTTACAGGGATAACAAACCCAGATCAGATCGAGCACGACGACGCGGACGGCGGGCTGAGGACGAGGGTGCTTGATAACCCACAAGTGTAGGGGATCGCAACAGCTTTCGAGGGTAAAGTATTCAGCCCAAATTTATTGATTCGACACAAGGGGAGCCAAAGAATATTATTGAGTACTAGCAGTTGAGTTGTCAATTCAACCATACCTGGATAACTTAGTATCTGCAACAAAGTATTTAGTAGCAAAGTAGTATGATAATAAAGGTAATGATAGCAAAAGTAATATTTTTGGGTTTTGCAGTGATTGTAACAATAGCAACAGGAAAGTAAATAAGCGAAACACAATAAGTGAAAAGCTCGTAGGCAATGGATCAGTGATGGATAATTATGTCGGATGCGATTCCTCATGTAATAGCTATAACATAGGGTGACACAGAACTAGCTCCAGTTCATCAATGTAATGTAGGCATGTATTCCGTAAATAGTCATACGTGCTTACGGAAAAGAACTTGCATGACATCTTTTGTCCTACCCGCCCGTGGCAACGGGGTCCTAGCGGAAACTAAGGGATATTAAGGCCTCCTTTTAATAGAGAACCGGAACAAAGCATTAACACATAGTGAATACATGAACTCCTCAAACTACGGTCATCACCGAGAAGTGTCCCAATTATTGTCACTTCGGGGTTGTCGGATCATACACATAATAGGTGACTATAGACTTGCAAGATAGGATCAAGAACACGCATATATTCATGAAAACATAATAGGTTCAGATCTGAAATCATGGCACTCGGGCCCTATTGACAAGCATTAAGCATAGCAAAGTCATAGCAACATCAATCTCAGAACATAGTGGATACTAGGGATCTAACCCTAACAAAACTAACTTGATTACATGGTAAATCTCATCCAACCCATCACCGTCCAGCAAGCCTACGATGGAATTACTCACACTCAGCGGTCAGCATCATGAAATTGGTGATGGAGGATGGTTGATGATGACGACGGCGACGAATCCCCCTCTCCGGAGCCCCGAACGGACTCTAGATCAGCCCTCCCGAGAGAGATTAGGGCTTGGCTGCGGCTCTGTATCGTAAAACGCGATGAAACTTTCTCTCTGATTTTTTTCTCAATGAGACGGAATATATGGAGCTGGAGTTGAGGTCGGCGGAGCCTCAGGGGGCCCACGAGACAATGGGGCATGCCCCCCACCCTCGTGGACAGGGTGTGGCCCCCTTGGTCTTGATTCTTTCGCCGGTATTTTTTATATTTTCCAAAAAGTGCCTCCGTGGATTTCCAGGACATTCCGAGAACTTTTGTTTTCTACACATAAAACAACATCATGGCAGTTCTGCAAAAAACATCGTCAGTCTGGGTTAGTTTCATTCAAATCATGCAAGTTAGAGTCCAAAACAAGGGCAAAAGTTTTTGGAAAAGTAGATACGTTGGAGACGTATCAGTGCTCCGGCTTCTCCTCTGGTTCGCGCCTCAGATCAGGCAAGACTGAAGGAAATATGCCATAGAGGCAATAATAAAGTTATTATATATTTCCTTATCTCATGATAAATGTTTATTATTCATGCTAGAATTGTATTAACCAGAAACATTATACATGTGTGAATACATAGACAAACATAATGTCACTAGTATGCCTCTACTTGACTAGCTCGTTAATCAAAGATGGTTAAGTTTCCTAACCATAGACATGAGTTGTCATTTGATTAACGGGATCACATCATTAGGAGAATGATGTGATTGACTTGACCCATTCCGTTAGCTTAGCACTTGATCGTTTAGTATGGTGCTATTGCTTTCTTCATGACTTATACATGTTCCTATGACTATGAGATTATGCAACTCCCGTTTACCGGAGGAACACTTTGTGTGCTACCAAACGTCACAATGTAACTGGGTGATTATAAAGGTGCTCTACAGGTGTCTCCGAAGGTACTTGTTGAGTTGGCGTATTTCAAGATTAGGATTTGTCACTCCGATTGTCTCAGAGGTATCTCTGGGCCCTCTCGGTAATGCACATCACTATAAGCCTTGCAAGCAATGTAGCTAATGAGTTAGTTACGGGACGATGCATTACGTAACGAGTAAAGAGACTTGCCGATAATGAGATTGAACTAGGTATTGAGATACCGACGATCGAATCTCGGGCAAGTAACATACCGATGACAAAAGGAACAACGTATGTTGTTATGCGATTTGACCGATAAAGATCTTCGTAGAATATGTAGGAGCGAATATGAGCATCCAGGTTCCGCTATTGGTTATTGACCGGAGACATGTCCCGGTCATGTCTACATAGTTCTTGAACCCGTAGGGTCCGCACGCTTAAAGTTAGATGCCAGTTATATTATGAGTTTATGTGTTTTGATGTACCGAAGGTTGTTCGGAGTCCCGGATGTGATCTCAGACATGACGAGGAGTCTCGAAATGGTTGAGACATGAAGATCGATATATTGGACGACTATATTTGGACACCGGAAAGGTTCCGGGTGAGATTGGGACAATACCGGAGCTCTGGGAGGTTATCGAAACCCCCCGGGAGGTATATGGGCCTTAATGGGCCTTAGTGGAAAGGAGGGGAAAGGAGCAAGGGAGGGGGCGCCCCCTCCCCAAGCCCAATCTGAATTGGGAGGGCCCCCCTTTCCTTCCTCCCTCCTTCCTCTTCCTTCCCTCTCCCTCTCCAAATAGGAAAGGGAGGAGTCCTACTCCCTGGGAGTAGGACTCCCCCCCTTGGGCGCTCATCCTCCCCTTGGCCGCCCCCTCCTCCACTCCTTTATATACGGGGGAGGGGGCACCCCATAGACACAACAATTGATCATTGATCTCTTAGCTGTGTGCGGTGCCCCCCCTCCACCATAGTCCTCCTCGACAATATCGTACCAGTGTTAGGCGAAGCCCTGCGTCGATAGAACATCATCATCGTCACCACGCCGTCGTGCTGACGGAACTCTCCCTCAACACTCGGCTAGATCAGAGTTCGAGGGACGTCATCGAGCTGAACGTGTGCAAGAACTCGAAGGTGTCGTGCTTTCGGTGCTTGATCGGTCGGACCATGAAGACGTATGACTACATCAACCGTGTTGTGCTAACGCTTCCGCTTTCGGTCTACGAGGGTACGCGGACACATTCTCCCCTCTCGTTGCTATGCATCACTATGATCTTGCGTGTGCGTAGGAATTTTTTTGAATTTACTACGTTCCCCAAAAGTGGTATCCGAGCCAGATTTTATGCATTGATGTTATATGCACGAGTAGAACACAAGTGAGTTGTGGGCGATACAAGTCATACTGCTTACCAGCATTGTCATACTTTGGTTCGTCGGTATTGTGGGATGAAGCGGCTCGGACCGACATTACGTGTACGCTTACGCGAGACTGGTTCTACCGACGTGCTTTGCACACAGGTGGCTGGCGGGTGTCAGTTTCTCCAACTTTAGTTGAACCGAGTGTGGCTACACCCAGTCCTTGAGAAGGTTAAAACAACACTAACTTGACGAACTATCATTGTGGTTTTGATGCGTAGGTAAGAACGTTCTTGCTCAGCCCGTAGCAGCCACGTAAAACTTGCAACAACAAAGTAGATGACGTCTAACTTGTTTTTGCAGGGCATGTTGTGATGTGATATGGTCAAGACGTGATGCTATATTTTATTGTATGAGATGATCATGTTTTGTAACCGAGTTATCGGCAACTGGCAGGAGCCATATGGTTGTCGCTTTATTGTATGCAATGCAATCGCCCTGTAATTGCTTTACTTTATCACTAAGCGGTAGCAATAGTCGTAGAAGCAATAGTTGGCGAGACGACAACGATGCTATGATGGAGATCAAGGTGTCGCACCGGTGACGATGGTGATCATGACGGTGCTTCGGAGATGGAGATCACAAGCACAAGATGATGATGGCCATATCATATCACTTATATTGATTGCATGTGATGTTTATCTTTTATGCATCTTATCTTTCTTTGATTGACGGTAGCATTATAAGATGATCTCTCACTAAGTTTCAAGATAAAAGTGTTCTCCCTGAGTATGCACCATTGCCAAAGTTCGTCGTGCCCAGACACCACGTGATGATCGGGTGTGATAAGCTCTACGTCCGTCTACAATGGGTGCAAGCCAGTTTCGCACACATAGAATACTCAGGTTAAACTTGACGAGCCTAGCATATGAAGATATGGCCTCGGAACACCGAGACCGAAAGGTCGAGCATGAATCATATAGTAGATATGATCAACATAGTGATGTTCACCATTGAAACCTACTCCATTTCACGTGATGATCGGTTATGATTTAGTTGATTTGGATCACGTGATCACTTAGATGATTAGAGAGATGTCTATCTAAGTGGGAGTTCTTAAGTAATATGATTAATCGAACTTAAATTTATCATGAACTTAGTCCTGGTAGTATTTTGCAAATTATGTTGTAGATCAATAGCTCGTGCTGTTGCTTTCATATGTTTATTTTGATATGTTCCTAGAGAAAACTGTGTTGAAAGATGATAGTAGCAATGATGCAGACTGGGTCCGTGATCTGAGGTTTATCTTCATTGTTGCACAGAAGAATTATGTCCTTTGTGCACCGCTAGGTAACAAACCTATTGCAGGAGCAGATGCAGACATTATGAACGTTTGGCTAGCTCAAAATGATGACTACTTGATAGTTTAGTGCACCATGCTTAAATGACTTAGAATCGGGACTTCAAAGACGTTTTGAATGTCATGGACCATATGAGATGTTCCAGGAGTTGAAGTTAATATTTCAAGCAAATACTTGACTTGAGAGATATAAAGTCTCTGATAACCCACAAGTATAGGGGATCGCGACAGTTTTCGAGGGTAGAGTATTCAACCCAAATTTATTGATTCGACACTAGGGGAGCCAAAGAATATTCTCAAGTATTAGCAGCTGAGTTGTCAATTCAACCACACCTGGAAACTTAGTATCTGCAGCAAAGTGTTTAGTAGCAAAGTAATATGATAGTGGTGGTAACGGTAACAAAAGTAAAGACAGCAAAAGTAATGTTTTTGGTATTTTGTAGTGATTGTAAGAGTAGCAACGGAAAAGTAAATAAGCGAGAACCAGTATATGGAAAACTCGTAGGCACCGGATTAGCGATGGATAATTATGCCGGATGCGGTTCGTCATGTAACAGTCATAACATAGGGTGACACAGAACTAGCTCCAGCTCATCAATGTAATGTAGGCATGTATTCCGAATATAGTCATACGTGCTTATGGAAAAGAACTTGCATGACATCTTTTGTCCTACCCTCCCGTGGCAGCGGGGTCCTATTGGAAACTAAGGGATATTAAGGCCTCCTTTTAATAGAGAACCGGAACAAAGCATTAACACATAGTGAATACATGAACTCCTCAAACTATGGTCATCACCGGGAGTGGTCCCGATTATTGTCACTTCAGGGTTGCCGGATCATAACACATAGTAGGTGACTATAGACTTGCAAGATAGGATCAAGAACACACATATATTCATGAAAACATAATAGGCTCAGATCTGAAATCATGGCACTCGGGCCCTAGTGACAAGCATTAAGCATAGCAAAGTCATAGCAACATCAATCTCAGAACATAATGGATACTAGGGATCAAACCCTAACAAAACTAACTCGATTACATGATAAATCTCATCCAACCCATCACCGTCCAGCAAGCCTATGATGCAATTACTCACGCACGGCAGTGAGCATCATGAAATTGGTGATGGAGGATGGTTGATGATAACGACGGTGATGAATCCCCCTCTCCGGAGCCCCGAACGGACTCCAGATCAGCCCTCCCGAGAGAGATTAGGGCTTGGCGGTGGCTCCGTATCGTAAAACGTGATGAAACTTTCTCCCTGATTTTTTTCTCCCCGAAAGCCAATATATGGAGTTGGAGTTGGCGTCGGAGGGCCACCAGGGGGCCCACGAGGTAGGGGGCGCGCCCAGGGGGGAGGGGCGCGCCCCCCACCCTCGTGGACAGGGTGTGGGCCCCCCTGGTCTTCATCTTTGGCGAGGATTTTTTATTATTTATTCTAAGATATTCCATGGAGTTTCAGGTCATTCCGAGAACTTTTGTTTTCTGCACATAAAACAACACCATGGCAATTCTGCTGAAAACAACGTCAGTCCGGGTTAGTTCCATTCAAATCATATAAGTTAGAGTCCAAAACAAGGGCAAAAGTGTTTGGAAAAGTAGATACGACGGAGATGTATCAACTCCCCCTCGCTTAAACCCTTGCTTGTCCTCAAGCAATTCAGTTGACAAACTGAAAGAGAAAAAGAAAAACTTTTACAAACTCTGTTTGCTCTTGTTGTTGTAAACATGAAAAGCTAGCATTCAAGTTTCAGCAATTATTAGGAACTAACCATACTCACAATAACACGTAGGTCTCACAATTACTCATATCAATAATATAATCAGCTAGCGAGCCATAATAATAAAACTCGGATGACAACACTTTCTCAAAACAATCATAACATGATATAACGAAACGGTATCTCGCTAGCCCTTTCTGAGACCGCAAAACATAAATGTAGAGCACCTTTAAAGACTAAGGACTGACTAAACATTGTAATTCATGGTAAAAGAGATCCAGTCAAGTCATACCCAATATAAACCAATCATAATGAATGCAAACAACAGTGTGCTCTCCAGCGGGTGCTTTTAATAAGAAGGGTGATGACTCAACATAAAAGTAAATAGATATGCCCTTCGCAGAGGGAAGCAGGGATTTGTAGAGGTGCCAGAGCTCGATTTTGAAATAGAGATAAATTATATTTTGAGCGGCATACTTTCACTGTCAACGCAACAACTATGAGATGGCTGTATCTTCCATACTACATGCATTATAGGCAGTTCCCAAACAGAATGGTAAAGGTTTATACTCCCCCTCCTCCACAAGCATCAATCCATGGCTTGCTCGAAACAACGAGTGCCTCCAACATTCAACGGGTCCCAAGGGGAGTTTTGTTTAATTATTTTGATTTGCTTTCATCTTTTTGGATCATGGGACTGGGCATCCCGGTTACCGGCCCTTTTTCGTGAATGAGGAGCGGAGTCCACTCCTCTTGAGAATAACCTACCTAGCATGGAAGATATAGGCAGCCCTAGTTGCACATGAGCTGCTCGAGCATACAAAACAGAATTTTATTTGAAGGTTTGGAGTTTGGCACATATAAATTTACTTAGAACGGCAGGTAGATACCACATATAGGAAGGTATAGTGGACTCAGATGGTATAACTTTGGGGTTTAAGGAGTTTGGATGCACAAGCAGTATTCCCGCTTAGTACAGGTGAAGGCTAGCAAAAGACTGGGAAGCGACCAACTGAGAGAGCGACAACAGTCGTAAGCATGCATTAAAATTAATTTACACCGAATATAAGCATGAGTAGGATATAATCCACCATGAACATAAATATCATGAAGGCTATGTTGATTTGATTCAACTACATGCGTGAACATGTGCCAAGTCGAGTCACTCAATTCATTCAAAGGAGGATACCCATCCTATCATACCACATCATAATCATTCTAATAGCATGTTGGCACGCAAGGTAAACCATTATAACTCATAGCTAATCAAGCATGGCACAAGCAACTATAATCTCTAAATGTCATTGCAAATATGTTTACTTCATAATAGCTGAATCAGGAACGATGAATCATCATATTTACAAAAACAAGAGAGGTCGAGTTCATACCAGCTTTTCTCATCCCAATAAGTACATTATATATCATCATTATGGCCTTTCACTTGCACGACCGAATGGTGTGAATAATAATAAGAGTGCACGTGCATTGGACTAAGCTGGAATCTGCAAACATTCAACTCAAAAGAGAAGACAGGTAATATGGGCTCTAAGTTAAATAAACGATCATGCATATGAGAGCCACTAAGCATTTGCAATATAGTCTTCTCGACCCCCAAAGAAAGGAAAAGAAATAAAAACTATTTACACGGGAAAGCTCCCAACAAGCAAAAGAAGAACGGGAAATATTTTTGGGTTTTCTTTTTAGTTATTACTACTACAAGCATAGAGAGTAGACTAACTAATTTTTTTGTTTTTCTTAAGGTTTATCAAACACACAAGAAGAAAGCAGGAAAAAGAAAATAAACTAGCATGGATATTACAGTGAAAGAGTATGAGCACCGACATCTAGCAATGAGTGTGTGTGAACATGAATGTAATGTCGGTGGGAAATACATACTCCCCCAAGCTTAGGCTTTTGGCCTAAGTTGGTCTATTGCCAGGGATAGCCTGGCTGATACCCGTAGGTGAAGCTGGGGTCGTACCACGATGCAGCGGCTACCGCCTGCTGAGCAGCAGCGTGGCGTCGAGCTGCCTCCACTCCCCTCTCGTACTCATCTGCCTCCTCTCTGGTAATAATATATTTTCCTCTCGCCTGAAAATCAAAGAAGGTAGGGGCAGGAAGAGAAACACGGACCACATGCCGTTTGTCAAATATTAATCGATATTGGTAAGGTGGTCCAGTCCTCTTAATGAACTGATGGGAAAACATAGAATAAAGATCTAAATAAGAAGTGGGCAACTCCACATCACCCTCACGAATGTCTATATCAAGAAAATTAGCTAAGCGGGTTGCATAAATTCCTCCAAAGAAATCTCCATTACGTCTATTAAGATGCAACCTACGAGCTACAATGGCTCCCATATGATAAGCTTGGTCTCCTAACACAGCACTTCTGAGAATGTTGAGATTAGGGGCACACATGTGACATGCTTCATCCTTAGCAGTTATGATTCTACCAATGAAGAGAGCAAAATAATGTATAGCAGGAAAGTGAATGCTCCCTATAGTAGCCTGCGCTATATCTCTAGATTCCCCCACAGTTATTCTAGCAAGAAAGTCTCTATATTCAGATTTAGGGGGATCCCTGATACTACCCCATGATGGAAGTTTGCATGCAAGAGTGAAATCCTCTAAGTCCATGGTATAAGATTTGTCATAAAGGTCAAACATGACTGAAGGAGAATTACGTGAAGATGAAAAATCAAACCTCCCCACAAATGAACTTGTGAGATCATGATACTGGGGGCATTTATCAGCTTCAAAGTCCTCAAGACCGGCATTACGCAAATATGCGTAGAATTCTTCTTTAATTCCCACTTGATTCATAAAATTTTCCGAAGTCCATTCACAGGGCCTCACTAGAGCGTCTCTTGGTGGTTCCTCGTCACCATCACGCATTGCTAGCCTGGGACCTTGCTTCCTTGAAGAACCACCTTGGAACATCTTCCTAAGCATATTGTTTTCTCTGAAAATAATTCTGAAATTTTTAGTAACTTCAAACAAAAGTGAACCAACTTCAATAAAACTGATAGCAACTACTCATACAAGTGCCTAGAGCATATATCAAGCATTAGAACTACTTGGAACCATATAAATCTGTCATGCAAGCTCAAGAACATGGTCACCTATGAAGCACAAATTTGCAATGAATAAAGCACTAGAACAAAAACTAATTGGACCAAAGGAGGAGTCACATACCAAGGAACAATCTCCCCAAGCAGTTTTGCGAGAGGTGCTTTGAGCAAGGAGATCGAAAATCACAGCAACGGGGGCTGGAACTCGTGCTTGAGTTGGTTTTTCATGTTTGTGTGAGACAGAGGAAGAAGATGGGTGCAGGGATAAGTGGAGGAGGGCCACCGTGGGCCCACGAGGCAGGGGGGCGCGCCCAGGGGGGTAGGGCACGCCCTCCACCCTCGTGGCTAGGTGGCAGCTCCCCCCGCGGTAATTTTTGCACTAAAAATCCTCAAATATTCCCGAAAAAATCATATTAAATTGGCATGGCATTCTGAGGACTTTTATTTTCGGGATATTTTTATATTGCACGAATAAATCAGGAAACAGACAGAAAAAATACTATTTTTACTTTATTTCTACTAAAGAACAGAAAATATAAAGAGGGTACAGAAGGTTGTGCTTCTAGTTTCATCCATCTCATGCTCATCAAAATGAATCCACTAACAAGGTTGATCAAGTCTTGTTAACAAACTCATTCTGATTAACATGGAACCGGAGAAATTTCGAATAACACTATGTTACCTCAACGAGGATATGGACATCCCCAATAATAAGTATATCATATTTCTTCTTGACAGTAGGGAGAGGAAATTCAAAACCTCCAAATATAATCGATGGAATTTTTCCAATAGAGTTGATACTATAAACTTGAGGTTGTTTCCTCGGAAAGTGTACCGTATGCTCATTACCATTAACATGAAAAGTGACATTGCTTTTGTTGCAATCAATAACAGCCCCTGCAGTATTAAGGAAAGGTCTTCCAAGAATAATAGACATACTATCATCCTCGGGAATATCAAGAATAACAAAGTCCGTTAAAATAGTAACGTTCGCAACTACAACAGGCACATCCTCACAAATACCGACAGGTATAACAGTTGATTTATGAGCCATTTGCAAAGATATTTCAGTAGGTGTCAACTTATTCAAGTCAAGTCTACGATATAAAGAGAGAGGCATAACACTAACACCGGCTCCAAGATCACATAAAGCAGTTTTAACATAATTTCTTTTAATGGAGCATGGTATAGTAGGTACTCCTGGATCTCCAAGTTTCTTTGGTATTCCACCCTTAAAAGTATAATTAGCAAGCATGGTGGAAATTTCAGCTTCAGGTATCTTTCTTTTATTAGTAATGATATCCTTCATATACTTAGCATAAGGATTTGTTTTGAGCACATCAGTTAATCGCATACGCAAAAAGATAGGTCTAATCATTTCAGCAAAGCGCTCAAAATCCTCATCATCCTTTTTCTTGGATGGTTTCGGAGGAAAAGGCATGGGTTTCTGAACCCATGGTTCTCTTTCTTTACCATGTTTCCTAGCAACGAAGTCTCTTTTATCATAACGTTGATTCTTTGATTGTGGGTTATCAAGATCAACAACAGGTTCAACTTCTACTTCATTATAATTACTAGGTTGAGCATCATCATGAACATCATCATTAACATTTTCACTAGGTTCATGTTCATTACCAGATTGTGTTTCAGCATCAGACATAGAGATATCATTTGGATTATCAGGTGGTTCAACAATAGGTTCACTAGAAGTTTGCACAGTCCTATCATTTTTCTTTTTCTTCCTTTTAGAAGAACTAGGCATATCAACATTATTTCTCTGAGAATCTTGATCGATTCTCTTAAGGTGGCCTTCAGGATACAAAGGTTCCTGAGTCATTCTACCAGTTCTAGTAGCCACTCTAACAGCATAATCATTTTTCTTACTATTCATTTCATCTAGCATTTCTTTCTGAGCTTTAAGTACTTGTTCTACTTGAGTGGTAACCATAGTAGCATGTTTGCTAACAAGTTTAAGTTCACCTCTAATATCAGCCATATAATCACTCAAGTGTTTAATCATAAAGGTATTCTGTTTTAATTGTCTACCAAAATAAGCATTAAAGTCATCTTGCTTAAACATAAAGTCATCAAACTCATCCAAGCACTGACTAGCAATTTTAGTAGGAGGGACTTCAGCTTTATCATATCTATAGAGAGAATTTACCTTTACTACCTGTGTCGGGATATCGGGAGGTTCTTCAGTAAATAAGTAATTGAGATCATATACTTCTTCAACAGGCGGTAAATTAAGACCATGTATTTCTTCAATAGGAGGTAAATTCTTAACATCTTCAGGTTTAATACCTTTTTCTTTCATAGATTTCTTTGCCTCTTGCATATCTTCGGGACTGAGAAATAGAACACCTCTCTTCTTCGGAGTTGGTTTAGGAATAGGCTCAGTAATTGGCTCAGGAGTAGGCTCAGGAATAGGCTCAGGAGGTGGCTCAGGAGGTGCCCAATTATTTTCATTTGCCAGCATATTATTCAATAGAATTTCAGCGTCATCCGGTGTTATTTCCCTAAAAAGAGAACCAGCACAACTATCCAGGTAATCTCTGGAAGCATCAGTTAGTCCATTATAAAAGATATCAAATATTTCAGGTTTCTTAAGAGGATGATCAGGCAAAGCATTAAGTAACTTGAGAAGCCTCCCCCAAGCTTGTGGGAGACTCTCTTCTTCAGTTTTCACAAAATTGTATATTTCCCTCAAAGCAGCTTGTTTCTTATGAGCAGGGAAATATTTAGCAGAGAAGTGATAAATCATATCCTGGGGACTTTGCACACAACCAGGATCAAGAGAATTAAACCATTTCTTAGCATTACCCTTTAATGAGAACGGAAATATTTTGACTAAATAAAAGTGGCGCGATCTCAGATTATTAGTAAACAGGGCAGCTATATCATCTAGCTTACGAAAATGTGCCACAACAGTTTCAGATTCATAGTCATAAAAAGGATCAGATTCAACCAAAGTAATTATATCTGGATCAACAGAAATATCATAATAATCCTGATCAGGAACACAGATAGGTGAAGTAGCAAAAGCAGGGTCGGGTCTCATTCTACCTCTAAAAGATTCCTTACTCCACTTAATTAGTAACCTCTTACATTCAAGTTTATCATGGCAAGCAAGAACAGCTTCAAAAGATTCAGCATTAAATAGATAACCCTCAGGAATAGAAGGCATAAGTTCATCATCACTAACATCATCGTGTTCAGTTTCAATAATTTCTCTTTCTCTAGACCTAGAAATTTGTTTATCTAGAAATTCACCAAGGGGCACAGTAGTATCAAGCATAGAAGTAGTTTCATCATAAGTATCATGCATAGCAGAAGTGGCATCATCAATAACATGCGACATATCAGAATTCATAGCAGAAGCAGGTTTAGGTGTCGCTAGCTTACTCATAACAGAAGGTGAATCAAGTGTAGAGCTAGATGGCAGTTCCTTACCTCCCCTCGTAGTTGAGGGATAAATTTTTGTCTTAGCGTCTTTCAAGTTCTTCATAGTGTCCAGCAGATATAAATCCCAAGTGACTCAAAGAATAGAGCTATGCTCCCCGGCAACGGCGCCAGAAAAAGATCTTGATAACCCACAAGTATAGGGGATCGCAACAGTTTTAGAGGGTAGAGTATTCAACCCAAATTTATTGATTCGACACTAGGGGAGCCAAAGAATATTCTCAAGTATTAGCAGCTGAGTTGTCAATTCAACCACACATGGAAACTTAGTATCTGCAGCAAAGTGTTTAGTAGCAAAGTAATATGATAGTGGTGGTAACAGTAACAAAAGTAAAGACAACAAAAGTAATGTTTTTGGTATTTTGTAGTGATTGTAACAGTAGCAACGGAAAAGTAAATAAGCGAGAACCAGTATATGGAAAACTTGTAGGCACCGGATTAGAGATGGATAATTATGCCGGATGCGGTTCGTCATGTAACAGTCATAACATAGGGTGACACAAAACTAGCTCCAGTTCATCAATGTAATGTAGGCATGTATTCCGAATATAGTCATACGTGCTTATGGAAAAGAACTTGCATGACATCTTTTGTCCTACCCTCCCGTGGTAGCGGGGTCCTATTGGAAACTAAGGGATATTAAGGCCTCCTTTTAATAGAGAACCGGAACAAAGCATTAGCACATAGTGAATACATGAACTCCTCAAACTATGGTCATCACCGAGAGTGGTCCCGATTATTGTCACTTCGGGGTTGCCGGATCATAACACATAGTAGGTGACTATAGACTTGCAAGATAGGATCAAGAACACACATATATTCATGAAAACATAATAGGTTCAGATCTGAAATCATGGCACTCGGGCCCTAGTGACAAGCATTAAGCATAGCAAAGTCATAGCAACATCAATCTCAGAACATAATGGATACTAGGGATCAAACCCTAACAAAACTAACTCGATTACATGATAAATCTCATCCAACCCATCACCGTCCAGCAAGCCTATGATGCAATTACTCATGCACGGCAGTGAGCATCATGAAATTGGTGATGGAGGATGGTTGATGATGACGACGGTGATGAATCCCCCTCTCCGGAGCCCCGAACGGACTCCAGATCAGCCCTTCTGAGAGAGATTAGGGCTTGGCGGCGGCTCCGTATCGTAAAACATGATGAAACTTTCTCCCTGATGTTTTTCTCCCCGAAAGCCAATATATGGAGTTGGAGTTGGCGTCGGAGGGCCACCGGGGGGGCCACGAGGTAGGGGGCGCGTCCAGGGGGAGGGGCGCGCCCCCCACCCTCGTGGACAGGGTGTGGGCCCCCTGGTCTTCATCTTTGGTGAGGATTTTTTATTATTTATTCTAAGATATTCCGTGGAGTTTCAGGTCATTCCGAGAACTTTTGTTTTCTGCACATAAAACAACACCATGGCAATTCTGTGGAAAACAGCGTCAGTCCGGGTTAGTTCCATTCAAATCATATAAGTTAGAGTCCAAAACAAGGGCAAAAGTGTTTGGAAAAGTAGATACGATGGAGACGTATCAGTCTCCAACAAGTTCTATAGCTAAAAGATGGAGGAGAATCTCTCAACTAGTGAGCATGTGCTCAGATTGTCTGGGTACTACAATCGCTTGAATCAAGTGGGAGTTAATCTTCCAGATAAGATAGTGATTGGCAGAGTTCTCTAGCCACCATCACCAAGTTACTAGAACTTCGTGATGAACTATGGTATGCAAGGGATGACGAAAATGATTCTCAAGCTCTTCGTGATGTTGAAATCGACGAAGGTAGAAATCAAGAAAGAGCATCAAGTGTTGATGATTAACAAGACCACTAGTTTCAAGAAAAGGGCAAAGGGTAAGAAAGGGAACTTCAAGTAGGGACAAGCAAGTTGTCACTCCCGCGAAGAATCCCAAAGCTGGACCAAAGCCTGAAACTGAGTGCTTACACTGCAAACGAAATGGTCACTGGAAGCGGAAATGCCCTGAATATTTGGTGGATAAGAAGGATGGCAAAGTGAACAAGGGTATATTTGATATACAGGTTATTGATGTGTGGCTTACTAGTGTTTATAGTAGCCCCTAAGTATTTGATACTTGTTCGGTTGCTAAGATTAGTAACTCGAAACAGGAGTTACAGAATAAACAGACTAGTTGAGGGGGAAGTGACGATGAGTGTTGGAAGTAGTTCCAAGATTGATATGATGATCATCACACACTCCCTATACTTTCGGGATTAGTGTTAAACCTAAATAAATGTTATTTGGCGTTTGCGTCGAGCATGAATATGATTTGATCATGTTTATTGCAATACGGTTATTCATTTAAAGTCAGAGAATAATTGTTGTTCTGTTTACATGAATAAAACCTTCAATGGTCATACACCCAATGAAAATAGTTTGTTGGATCTCGATTGTAGTGATACACATATTCATAATATTGATGCCAAAAGATGCAAAGTTAATAATGATAGTGCAACTTATTTGTGGCACTGCCGTTTGGGTCATATCGGTGTAAAGCGCATGAAGAAACTCCATAAAGATGGATTTCCGAAATCACTTGGTTATGAATCATTTGATGCTTGCGAACCGTGCCTTTTGGGCAAGATGACTAAAACTCCGTTCTCCGGAACAATGGAACGAGCTACTGACTTGTTGGAAATAATACATATTGATGTATGCAGACCAATGAGTATTAAGGCTCGTGGCGGGTATCGTTATTTTCTGACCTTCACAGATGATTTGAGCAGATATGGGTATATCTTCTTGATGAAACATAAGTCTGAAATAGTTGAAAGGTTCAAAGAATTTCAGAGTGAACTGGAAAATCATCGTAACAAGAAAATAAAGTTTCTACGATTTGATCGTGGAGATGAATATTTGAGTTATGAGTTTGGCCTTCAGTTAAAATAATGGGGAATAGTTTCACAAACTCATGCCACCTGGAACATCACAGCGTAACGGTGTGTCCGAACGTCATAACCGCACTTTATTTGATATAGTGCGATCAATGATGTCTCTTGCCGATTTACCAATATCGTTTTGGGGTTATGCATTAGAGAGAGCCGCATTCACATTAAAATAGGGCACCATCTAAATCCGTTGAGACGACACCGTATGAACTATGGCTTAGCAATAAACATAAGCTGTCGTTTCTTAAAGTTTGGAGTTGCGATGCTTATGTGAAAAAGTTTCAACCTGATAAGCTCGAACCCAAATCAGAGAAATGCGTCTTCATAGGATACCCAAAGGAGACTATTGGGTACACCTTCTAATCACAGATCCGAAGGCAAAAATATTCGTTGCTAAGAATGGATCCTTTCTAGAGAAGGAGTTTCTCTCGAAAGAAGTGAGTGGGAGGAAAGTAGAGCTTGATAAGGTAATTGTACTTTCTCCCTTATTGGAAAGTAGTTCATCACAGAAATCAGTTCAGTGATTCCTACACCAATTAATGAGGAAGCTAATGATGATCATCATGAAACTTTAGATTAAGTTACTACAGAACCTCGTAGGTCTTCCAAAGTACAGTCCGCACCAGAGTGGTATGGTAATCCTATTATGGAAGTCATGTTACTAGACCATGATGAACCTACGGACTATGAGGAAGTGATGATGAGCCTAGATTCCGCAAAATGGCTTGAAGGCCATGAAATCTGAGATAGGATCCATGTATGAGAACAAAGTGTGAACTTTGGTGGACTTGCCCGTGATCGGCAAGCCATAGAAAATAAATGGATCTTCAAGAGGAAGACATACGCTGATAGTAGTGTTACTATCTACAAAGCTAGACTTGTCGAAAAAGGTTTTTGATAAAATTCAAGGTGTTGACTACGATGAGATTTTCTCACTCGTATCGATGCTTAAGTCTGTCTGAATCATGTTAGCAATTGCCACATTTTATGAAATCTGGCAAATGGATGTCCAAACTGCATTCCTTAATGGATTTATTAAAGAAGAGTTGTATATGATGCAACCAGAAGGTTTTGTCAATCCTAAAGGTGCTAACAAAATGTGCAAGCTCCAGCGATCCATCTATGGACTGGTGCAAGCATCTCGGAGTTGGAGTATACGCTTTGATGAGTTGATCAAAGCATATGGTTTTATACAGACTTTTGGAGAAGCGTGTATTTACAAGAAAGTGAGTGGGAGCTCTGTAGCATTTCTAAAACTATATGTAGATGACATATTGTTGATTGGAAATGATATAGAAATTCTGGATAGCATAAAAGGATACTTGAATAAGAGTTTTTCATAGAAAGACCTCGGTGAAGGTGCTTACATATTGAGCATCAAGATCTATTGAGATAGATCAAGACACTTGGTAAGATTTTCAATGAGTACATACCTTGACAAGATATTGAAGTAGTTCAAAATGGAATAGTGAAAGAAAGAGTTCTTGCCTGTGTTGCAAAGGTGTGAAATTGAGTAAGACTCAAATCCCGACCACGACAAAAAATAGAAAGAGAATGAAAGTCATTCCCTATGCCTCAGTCATAGTTTCTATAAAGTATGCCATGCTATGGACCAGACCTATTGTATACCCTGCCCTGAGTTAGGCAAGGGAGTAAAATTTTGATCTAGGAGTAGATCACTGGACAACGGTCAGGAATATCCTTAGTGGAATAAGGATATGTTTCTCGGTTGTGGAGGTGACAAAAGGTTTGTCGTAAAGGGTTACATCGATGCAAGTTTTGACACTGATCCAGATGACTCTAAGTCTCAATCTGGATACATATTGAAAGTGGGAGCAATTAGATAGAGTAGCTCCGTGCAGAGCATTGTAGACATAGAATATTTGCAAAATACATACGGCTCTGAATGTGACAGACCCATTGACTAAACTTCTCTCACGAGCAAAACATGATCATAACTTAGTACTCTTTGGGTGTTAATCACATAGCGATGTGAACTAGATTATTGACTCTAGTAAACCCTTTGGGTGTTGATCACATGACGATGTGAACTGTGGGTATTAATCACATACAGATGTGTATATTTGTGCTAAATCACATGGTGATGTGAACTAGATTATTGACTCTGGTGCAAGTTGGAGACTAAAGGAAATATGCCCTAGAGGCAATAATAAAGTTATTATTTATTTCCTTATATCATGATAAATGTTTATTATTCATGCTAGACTTGTATTAACCGGAAACATTATACATGTGTGAATACATATACAAACATAGTGTCACTAGTATGCCTCTACTTGACTAGCTCGTTAATCAAAGATTGTTAAGTTTCCTAACCATAGACATGAGTTGTCATTTGATTAACGGGATCATATCATTAGGAGAATGATGTGATTGACTTGACCCATTCCGTTAGCTTAGCACTTGATCGTTTAGTATGTTGCTATTGCTTTCTTCATGACTTATACATGTTCCTATGACTATGAGATTATGCAACTCCTGTTTACCGGAGGAACACTTTGTGTGCTACCAAATGTCACAACGTAACTGGGTGATTATAAAGGTGCTCTACAGGTGTCTCCGAAGGTACTTGTTGAGTTGGCGTATTTCGAGATTAGGATTTGTCACTCCGATTGTCGGAGAGGTATCTCTGGGCCCTCTCGGTAATGCACATCACTATAAGCCTTGCAAGCAATGTAGCTAATGAGTTAGTTACGGGATGATGCATTACGTAACAAGTAAAGAGACTTGCCGGTAACGAGATTGAACTAGGTATTGAGATACTGACGATCGAATCTCGGGCAAGTAACATATCGATGACAAAAGGAACAACGTATGTTGTTATGCGGTTTGACCGATAAAGATCTTTATAGAATATGTAGGAGCCAATATGAGCATCCAGGTTCCGCTATTGGTTATTGACTGGAGACGTGTCTCGGTCATGTCTACATAGTTCTCGAACCTGTAGGGTCCGCACGCTTAAAGTTAGATGACAGTTATATTATGAGTTTATGTGTTTTGATGTACCGAAGGTTGTTCGGAGTCCCGGATGTGATCTCGGACATGACGAGGAGTCTCGAAATGGTCGAGACATGAAGATCGATATATTGGACAACTATATTTGGACACCGGAAAGGTTTCGGGTGAGATTGGGACAATACCGGAGCTCCGGGAGGTTATTGGAACCCCGCGGGAGGTATATGGGCCTTAATGGGCCTTAGTGGAAAGGAGGGGAAAGGAGCAAGGGAGGGGGCGCCCCCCCCAAGCCCAATCCGAATTGGAAGGGGGGCCGGCCCCTCTTTCCTTCCTCCCTCCTTCCTCTTCCTTCACTCTCCCTCTCCAAATAGGAAAGGGAGGATTCCTACTCCCAGTTGGGACCGTAGGACTCCCCCCCTTGGGCGTGCATCCTCCCCTTGGCCGGCCCCCTCCTCCACTCCTTTATATACGGGGGAGGGGGGCACCCCATAGACACAACAATTGATCATTGATCTCTTAGCCGTGTGCGGTGCCCCCCTCCACCATAGTCCTCCTCGATAATATCGTAGCGGTGCTTAAGCGAAGCCCTGCGTCAGTAGAACATCATCATCGTCACCATGCCGTCATGCTGACGGAACTCTCCCTCGACACTCGGCTGGATCGGAGTTCGAGGGACGTCATCGAGCTGAACGTGTGCAAGAACTCGGAGGTGCCGTGCTTTCAGTGCTTGATCGGTTGGACTGTGAAGACGTAAGACTACATCAACCGCGTTGTGCTAATGCTTCCGCTTTCGGTCTATGAAGGTACATGGACACACTCTCCCCTCTTGTTGCTATGCATCACCACGATCTTGCGTGTGTGTAGCAATTTTTTTGAAATTACTACGTTCCCCAACAAAGACGGCATCGACGGCGAGCTGAGGACGAGGGAGCGCGGCCTTCTCCTTTGCTTCGCCCCTTCCCCTGGTTCCCGCCCGTCTCCTATCCCCTTCCCGCGCCTGGTTCCCGCCCTTCTCCTCTCCCCTTCCCGCGCCTGGTTCCCGCCCTTCTCCTCTCGCTCTTGGTGGCTTTAGCTGGGCAAGTGTGGTGACATACCGAGCGAGGCGACGGATCCCACACCGCGTCGCCCGAGCAGTTGCCTCGTTGTTTCGTCAGGGAAGAGGCGGGCTCTTTGGTGGGATCCCGTTTTGCTCTGCAGGTGACAGGTTTGGAGGAGGTGGCATCGGGCATGACAATGTGGCGGCTGGGGCATCGGTCCACGTTGGAGCGTTGTACATGCCCTAAAGCTAGGGTGATGCCCCTAGGTATGTAGGATTGTATGTGAAGAGAAATATGTTTGGATGGTGCAGCAAAAAAGTGTGTTATGGTGCATAAAGTTGCAAAAATTGTGTTATGGGGCATAAAGTTGCAAAAATTGAAGCAGAGAGTAGAGATGCATGGCATGCATGTGTTGGGGAGAAAAAAAAATCAATGTTTATGCCTCATATTACATTTTCTCATGGGGCATGTGTATCCATATGCCACCGTAGTTCATATCCTAAGAGCCAATAGAAAGACCGAGTTGTAGCACCTCCTTGTGCGTTCCATGAAAAGCAATTAGGTTTCTGAATTTGCTAACAAAGGGCTTTCTTTTCTATATTTTTTTGATTTTTGTTAGGGTTTGTGTCCTAATCAGAGAGGTGAGGCGGCGTCAGCTCTATGAATATATGGAATGTCCACGCCTAGCCCTCGTCCTGATGGTGCTTCCAGCGTCGTCAGAGGGCGTGCCGAGGTTTATCTCCGGCGAATCTCGCAGGATTCAACCGTTGTTTGTCTTCAGTGGATCTGTAGGTCTTCGTTCATTTGCGTTCATGTGTCTATAGGTTGGATCCTTTCAATCTATGCTTTTTTTCATCGATGACGGTTGTTGCTCTCGTGCGCTGGTCATGTAGGGCCTTAGCACGACGATTTTACGACTAACTACTATAATAAGGTTTGCCCGGATCGGTAAGGGAGGGGTGATGACGGCGGTGCTTCTTCGGCTAGCTCCAGTGCTTGTACTCGTCATTATATGCTATATGGATCTGGATGTAATTTTTACTTCTGGTGTTCTTTGTACTACCTGACACTTGATAAATAGATCAGAAGTTTTTTCCATAAAAAAAGAAGGAATGCAGCCTGTTGGATTCCATGTATTATGTGAAAGCTGAAGGCGAGGGATTGCAGGGGATTGATCTTGTTGACAACAATGCTAAGGTGACCGACATGATTAGAAAATATGAAAGTACTAAGAAATTGGTACTAACTATGGTGAGGAATAAGGGGCGGTATGCAATTGTTGTGTCTTCATTGATGAGCAAAAATTTAGAGAAATGCAAGGCTAATTCTGTTATATTTGAAGAATGCTTCCCCCATGGATTATTTTTGTTGTAAATGAAGTAGGAGATGTACATAAAACATATGACGAGTTTGCTCCCAACAGAGTGTCCACTATGAGTCACTTTGGATGTACCACACAAGCCGTAAAGAGTCTAATTTTGAGTTTGTCGCTAGAAATGATAGTGAGGTCATGCCTGAAAAAGAGTAGGATGAGCGGGACATTGCTTACTAGTTTCGTAGGAAAGTGTGCACTATTAGAACTAACACACACAAAGCTGATGAAAAATCTTTGTCGGAAGAACAAGAGTAGGAAGAGGATGAAGAGTCATCTGATGATAGATTGAGTGATAGTTTCTACTATGTACGAAGGTTTGACCTAATACATGCAGAGAATATGAGACTGGAAGAGGATGAAGAGTGGAAGATAATATTTGCAGATATCAGGAGGAAGAGGAATGACCCAACACATTCAGGGGAGATGAGATAGGAAGATGATGATGAATTGACCAACACAATTGTAGAGATGAAGAGGAATGACTCATTTCTGCACATGGAGGGCGAAACAGATGTGGACGACATCTATGACACTCAGTCATATGGTCAAGAAATTTATGTTGAAGAGCTTGTCAAGAAGAAAGCAAAGAGGCAGAGCCCAACAATGAGATCACATTCTCAGTTAGAAATGAAGTTTGTCAAACTAGTCTCCTTCCGATTATGAGGAGGAGTTCCGATTATGAGGAGGAGCTAGGTTCTATTAAATATGAAGATGATGACGGAAATGAGCCATTATCATTTGTATTGCCTAAAAGAAGAAAGGGCAGAGCAACGGAAAAGAAAGAGAGGGTTTGTTATGATGAGGTAAAGGAAAATGCAGAGCAACAATTCATGTTGAAGCTCTGTTTCAGAGATGGCTATCAGTTTAGAGAGGCACTATCTAGAACGCACATTGTGCAGAGTAGAAATTCCCATTATCATAGGAATTGCAGACACATCATAATAGTAGACTATAATGAGAATGATAAATTTGGTTGTCCTTGTTATATATAGCCTCTAAGTTAAAGCAAGAGAGCGCAGTTGCATTAAGAAAATGCATTTGGAGCACACATGTCTCACTGAGCTTGAGGGCGGTAGGGTCAACGCAAAGTGGCTTAGCAAATTTTATATGGACAAAGTTAGGTCAGACCCCAATACAGACATCACTTCTTTAATTGACAAAGCGACTTTAGGGTGGATGTGGCCAAGATGGCAACATGCACGACAAAGAACAAAACCGGGGAGATGGTGCTAGGTGATCACAAGAAGCAAGACCACATGATTAGAGATTATCTTTAGACTATGACTGATAAAAATCTTGGATATAGGGATTTTCTAAATGGATGTCAGCCATTCCTAGGCATGGACGATTGCTTCATAAAAACCGAAAACATGAGCTCAAATATTTGTAGCAACTGGAAGATATGGCAACAACATCATTTATCTAATTGCATTTAACATTGTTGCTAAAGAGGATACCTCGAATTGGCTATGGTTTCTGGAACAGCCCATATATGCTCTTGGTGGAGAACACGGCAAGTTTGTATGCCAAACAAGTAGAAAGTATGGTCTTGTAGTCAATAGGGTAAGTTTGTACTTTTGTTATTACTATAGTGATTTAGCCATTGTGCCACATTCATAGATAATTAGTGATGGGTGGTATTTTTGCATTCATTCCACCATTGCTTAAAACCGAATAATCCCGAATTACGGAGCAGATCACTTCGATATTGTCACTACTAACTAATGAATGCAAGAAATTATGAAATCACTTTTTAAATGTGTTTCTGTGAAAAATGAACCATATGAGAGAAGGAAATCATATTATACATGTAAATGCAAAAGTGTGGGAACTAAGCCAAGTCAACTGAGGAGCACAAGAGGCAACATAACATTTGGCGGTGTCGAGTACAACCACAACCGCTCGTACCGGACGCAAGGAACACCGTACATCTATCTAATCATCACTGGTACACGTTGGTACTATACAAAAGGTTTTAAACCCCTTTTCGCGACGACATTTGGAACCGTTACCTAGTGAGTGTGGGCGATTAGGGGGTCCTTCCCACACGACCCAAAAATCATCGGGGATATGCCCTCCTGGGACACCAAATGAGTCCGTGTGCGATCAGGTGACCCACAAAAATCGAATCATTTCCGTAGGTATGTACATCCCACACGGTGAATCCCAGAAAACATTTCCGTAGGTATGTACATCCCACACGGTGAATCCCAGAAAACATTTCCGTAGGTATGTACATCCCACACGGTGAATCCCAGAAAAACATTTCCATAGGTATGTATATCACACAAAGTCAATCCAAGGAATACATTTCCGTTTTTATGTACATCGCACACAGTCAATCCAGGAAAAACGTTTTCGTTCATATGTACATCCCACACAGGTTTATGTATAGGCTTGTGTGTGATACGTGTAACTATCACACACGCTCTGCCTTGGTTAACCGTTTGCTTTTATCAACTACATCACACACGATTTAATGAAGAAAACTGTGTGGCATTGAGCTATCCATTACAAGCGTTTTTACTGCTAGAACCTTTTGCAAAGTTCCATGACCCATTTAGCAGGTTTATTAGTTTATAGTTAATAATTCTAGTATTACGCAAATTCACATTTCATATCGAACAGCTATTTGCGAATTTCATATCAGGCACATAAATATATTTTAACATCACAGTACAATAGCTACCTGAAATAAGCACAATACAACATATAGCTAGTTCAGCTTCATAAGAACAATATTAAAAAAATATTCATTTCCCTAATTGAGATCATCCAGGCTCATCTTATCAACCTCTGCTTTGAGTTCATTAAGAACTTGTTTTGCACTAGACAACTCGAAAGTGTCTCCTCCTTCACCAACACCATCTTAGCAAAGTCTGATTTAAAAAATCTGAGCTCATTCTCCACCTTCCTCTTTTTATCCCACATCTTCAAATATTCTTCAGCGTTGACAACACTTTCTCTAAGCCTACCTTTGTTCTCTTCCTCATACATGCTCCAGAGCTTTGCAAGGCACATCTTCAAAGACTGTGGCCACTCTTGATCAACCCACTCCAAGCAAGAACACTTCCGTTCATCCTATAATATTTAAAAATAGATCAGTAGCAATTGTAGGGGAAATGGGTTTATAGCGACATAGAAAATAACCAAATACTTATTTTGAAAAACTGAAGAAACAGGTTAATTATGACATATCTTCTCAAAAAGATCAATGTGCAAATGAATTAATTGCTACTGAGACAACAACCAGATACTGAAACATCAGAAGCTATAATTAACTACAACAATGCTACAAGTTCTTACTCGTGTACTATAAATAACAAATTGAACATTTTATGAGGAAGGTAAATATAACTGCAACAGCATAGCAACAGTGTTTGAATGACAACAAATTGATACTAACAGGTGTGTACATGCACAAATTTAGGAACATAGACTAATAGCACTAAGGCGTCCACTATGTATGCCAAAACCGGTGTAAAGACAACTATTCTACATCTCGCACCTGTGCCCGGCACTGGTGAGCCGATGCAGCAGAAAAAAATCAGGGACCCAAACTCCAGAGCACCTAGTTGCTCCGACGCCCAGTTCCTTCGTGGCATGAAGATTTAGTATTTTACTGCTTGGCTGCTCGGATGTGTGGATAAGTTGGCTCCACAAACTACTGAAGCGGTGTCAAATAATTTTCTAATGGCACCACTGATGAGATGGCAACATTTTTAGATACTAGGTACAAACTGTGACACTGTCTTAGGATGCGTTTGGTTGAAGGTGTGGTATGAATAGGTTGGGACCGTGACAGTGTCTGAATCACATCTAACAAATAATTTGTAACAATGAAAGAGGATCTAACCTTCT
Organism: Triticum dicoccoides; assembly: GCF_002162155.2. NCBI lineage: Eukaryota > Viridiplantae > Streptophyta > Magnoliopsida > Poales > Poaceae > Triticum > Triticum dicoccoides. The sequence goes on along the minus strand of NC_041383.1, from coordinate 492,288,492 downwards.
CTGCACATGCCAGAAACTTTCTCCCACTGTCCACAGATTCAAACGCAACTAGCTTCAGGCATGGAGATTGATGGTGACAACGAGCAGACAGATCTTCAGCCACCCTGCTCCATTCGTTGCAACTAAAGGTCCTAGGGAACTACAAGAGGAAGAAATGACTCAAATCAACCGTCGGGTAAAAATCCTTCAATCAAAGTCATAGCCCGAGAGAGAGAAGAGAGGCATACCCAGGTGGTGGAGTCATCGTCGGAGTAGGAACCGCTGGAGAGGTCTTTGAAGATGACCATGGCGAACCCGGCGGTAGGAAGCGAGACAGCGAGAGCGAGGAAGCAAGCGAGGAAGCGGCTATAGCTTAGGAAGGAAGGAAGGGGGAAATAGGGGAAATGTGACTTGTGGTCAGGGAGAAAAGGGGATGGGGAGGGGGAGGGTAGATATTTCGGCGGTAGGCCAAAAATTTCGAAATGTGGAGGGAAACTTTGCGCGCGGTGCCACCGGACACCATTCACTTTGAACGATAGTGTGCATCGCAAACGATTCTTCTGCTTAACGCGCATGGGATGAGTTTAAAAATTGAAATTTTGGTGGAAATTTCCCCGCATACGTAATTGCATAATTTAACATCGCTTGCTAATTTGGGCAAACAAAAGAGCGTACAGCACACAGACCAGACTTACTGAATCGAGCAATTTTATTAATTAAACAGAGATAGTTCACCTAAACATTGCTCTAACAAAAGACCATCATTAAAAATAAAGCCTAAGTACGAATAATTTTAACAAATCCGTCGCCGTGCCAGCCTATGCATCACCGGTGTGAGATGAGATGTCGATGACTTGTCCTGGCGACATGCCGCCGTTGGTGGACTCTGCGCCCCCCTGCTAAAGTCGACTATGTCCTCGTCCTCGTCCTAGCCCTCAAGGTTGTACTACTCGTAGTAGTGGTTCCACCACCGATTCCTCGACGGACAGACTCTTCTCTACCTTGACTTGGGCCACGCGCAACTCCTCCTCCTGGCGCTCCTCGATCTCCGCCACCTCCTGCATCTCCAGCTCCCGCTCGACGTCCTCATGAGGAAGCAGGTGCTCCATTGCCATCGTCGCCTTTTCGGACGTGGGTTGCATGCTGGATTCCGAGGTGGCCTCGAATATCTTGGCGTGGATGGCCTCGACCCGGGCCAGGGCGACATCGGTGGCACGAACGGTAGCTCGAGCACTCTCGGCGTTTGCAGCTGCCCTGTCGGCTGCCGCAGACGCCCTCTCGGCAGAAGCGGCCGCGCTCAATCCGAATGCTGCGGCACTCTCGGTGTAGGCGTCCGCGCTCTCGGCGTAGGCAGCGGCGCTCAGGGAGGACGCGGCCATCGCACGGGGATTTTTTTTGAAATTACTGTATTCCCCAACACCTGGCCCCTGATGTCGACGCGACGGGGGCCGAGGAGGAGACCGTTGTGGCCGAGGTCGACACCTCGGTCCAACAAAACCTGGGAAAGAAACTTCCCTAGGTCAACAAGGAGGGGTTGGGCCAGTCGCTGGCTCAGCCAATATCTGCTTCAGCTCCGCCACCGCAGGTGGAGCCTGCTCGGCCCGGCACGTCGGTGCCTAGGTATGAGGTCATCCCACCACCCCCGCCAAGTGCCCAAGGACGGGCCGACACGGAGTGGACCGAGGAGATGGAGGAGACCTTGAAGGGTTCCTTCATTAAGGAAGAGGACCGTGCCTTAATAGGCGCGGCGCTGCAGGATTTCCGGTCCGCAAGGGCCGGTCTGCATGAGGCTTTTAAGAGCCTTGTGATGAGCTTTGAGGTACACTTCTATCCCTTATTTTAATATTATTAAAGATTTATGCGCTTGTGCGAAGACATGTTTTATAACCTTATAAACAGCTTAGTGAGTGAGTAGCCCCCGATCCCAAAGGTGGTTTCGAGAAACCCGCGTTGGGCTCGTATGAATTAACAGGAGTTTTTCATGTAGCCCCCAGGTCGTTGCTTTAGGCAGTCGTCCTGGATAAGTGTTTGGACTGTGGGCGTTGTAATAAGGGGTTCTGTTGACGGGTTTTGACCACGGTTCCTGGCTCCGTCTCCAAGGAGATAGCGGAGATGAATCAGAAGCTCGAGAGGTCTCAGAAGGACCTTGACCTGGTCAACCAAAGATTGGAACGGTCTCAAGGTAAGAGCATCTCCAACAGACGCGCTATATAAGCGTCACGCTGAAAAATTAGTGGTTTTTGCGCGCGCTATCGCTCTGGGCGCTCTAACGGGGGCGCAAAAACCATGCGCGCGGGATAACTAGTTCAGCGCGCGGGCCGAAACGCCATCGCGCGCCGTTTATTTGCTGCGCCCGCTCTCGCGCGTTGGACACTCGAGCGTCCGCTCGCAACTTCCACCTACCCTCATCCAGCCGCCCGCGCCATCCATTTGTTCCGGCGACCGTTCCGGCGCTTCCCCAGCGTATCCCGCGCCGCCTCTGCTTCCTCCATCTCCCTCTAGTCGCCGCCGCCCCTCGCGCGCGACATTCCTCCGACGAACAGTGCCCGGCCGCGCACTGCCGCTCGGTGCCCGCAAGGTGTTCGACAAAATGCTTGCAAGGTATGTATTGCTTCAACTTCACATTTTTTACATGAATTTGGTGCATGTTGTTTGTAGTTTTTATAGCCTAGTTTAAATTGAACATTGTAGATGAGTTCGTCATATGATTCTTCTGAAGAAGAATTTGATATTGAAGAGGAGGAGGATCTTGCAATGATTCTAGCTATGCACATCAATAAAAAACCGAAGCATGGCGGTTCGGTTATGGGTCGACAGAAAATTTGGAGGGATAGGATTGATGCCCACAATAGATTGATCAGGCACTATTTTGCGGATCCTCGCGTGTACCCCGAGTCGTACATTCGGAGCCGGTTTAGGATGAGCGCCGAGTTGTTCAGACGCATTGCAGAAAAACTAGCGAGCCATGACCGGTTTTTTCAGCAAAGGAGGAATGTCGCCGGAGAGCTCGGGCATAGCACCTTTCAGAAGGTGACAGACGCTTTGCGTATGTTGGCATACGGTATCCCCGCTGATCTAGTTGATGATCACTTGGCCATGGATGAGAGTCAAGCCATCATGTGTGTCAAGCACTTCGCAGTCGGAATTATGCAAGTGTTTGGTCAGGAGTATTTGAGATCTCCCAATGCCGAAGACTCCACAAGGCTATTGGAGATGAACAAAGCTTACGGCTTCCCAGGTATGCTTGGCTCAATAGATTGCATGCATTGGAGTTGGAAGAATTATCCTAAGGCATGGCATGGCCAATTCCATGGCCAAAAAAAGTGTTTCACTATAATCCTTGAAGCGGTGGCCGATCAAGAGACTTGGATTTGGCATGCTTTTTTTGGAATGCCCGGATCTTTGAATGACATCAACGTTGTTAATCGGTCACCACTGATGAATAAGATTGCAAATGGTGAACTGCCACCGGTGTAGTTTGTAGCAAATGGCCGTACATACAACTATGACTACTATCTTGCGGATGACATTTATCCAAAGTGGCAAACATTTGTGAAGCCGTTGAAAAAACCGGAAGGTAAGAAAAATCTTGATTTCCACAATGCTCAGGCAGCGGCTAGAAAAGATGTGGAGAGAGTTTTTGGAATTTTGCAAGCACAATTTGCTATTATGAGAGGACCGGCTAGATTTTGGGATCAAAAGATGCTTTGGTACATCATGCACGCTTGTGTGATCATGCACAACATGATCATCGAGAATGAGTGTGGCCAAGATGTAGATTACTCTCACTATGAGCTCGTGGGACATCCCGTGTGAGTGCGGCTGAGGGCAGCCACGGTGGCCCGTTTGATTGCCTCCCATCATGCCATTCCACGTGTCGAAACGCATGATGACCTTCGGAAGGATCTCATCGAGGAGTGGTGGGCATGGAATGACCGACAAAGAGCATCATGATTTGTACGTTTGATATTGTATTGTTGAAGTATTTGTTGTATTGAAAGATAAACTATTTGGCTGAGTTGTAATAACGAAATTTAACTATTTATTGTTATTTATTTTGTTTGTGTTTGATCTTCTTGGTTGTGTTTGGAGTGCATATGTTGTTTGTGCGAGAGCGCGCGTAGTATTTTTGTAGCGCCTGCTGGAGCTACCACGCGCGCTAAAGTTTACAGCGGCCGCTGGAGCTAGTGCTTCGCGCCGCACAAAAACAGACGATCGGCACGCTGCAAACGTTTTTTTAACGCGCCGCGCGTTGGGCAGTTGTTGGAGATGCTCTAAGCAAGTCAAATTTGTGTGATGTTTGTACAAGGATCTACAGTTTTTACTATCAGGCTGTATTTGGAATTTTTTGAAATTTTATGTATCGATATCGATTTAGAGAATATACATGAGTAAGCTACCAGCTATTGCAATTGGAAGGTGGTCAATTTGGTCTGTTGGTGTAACATGGCATGATTTCACACTTCTGTGGACAATTTTTTGCTTGCATGTCTAGAGTTTCGCCTATGTCTTACGGGAGGCCGTTTGGTCATTGCCTAATGCCTAAGCGTGACTAAGCGCCTCCGGCATTGCATTTTCCATCGAGATGATATATATAGCCGTAATTCAGAACGCAAAAGACAAAACCAAAACAGTATTCGAAACACAGAAGCAACAGGCACACAGCTACGAGCACAGCAGATCGGGCGAGAGAAGCAAGAAAAGGAATGCACCCGAGTCCAGCGGCGGAAGCCGTGCAGGAGGCCGGACGTGCGAGCGGATGGCGTGGAAGCCCCATCCCCCAAGAACCGTGGCGCCTCCACCACGTCGCGCCCATGCGCACCGTCCTCTCTTATAGAACAAGAGCCACCATTAATTAGTTCCAACTCGATCTGCTGCGTCGACCTGCCTGTGACACCCACTGCTCACCCTCTCTTCTCGTACGACACAACGGCGAACTGGTCCAGCTAGCCACCGGCCGCCGCGTCAAATGGCGTTGTCCAGGGCACAGACGAGCTCCGGCGAGTCGCTCATCTCCTCCACCTTCGCGTCGCGCTACGTGCGCACCGCGCTCCCGAGGTTCAGGATGCCGGAGCAGTCCATCCCCAAGGACGCGGCGTACCAGATCATCAACGACGAGCTGATGCTGGACGGGAACCCGCGCCTGAACCTCGCCTCCTTCGTCACCACCTGGATGGAGCCCGAGTGCGACAAGCTCATCCAGGATTCCGTCAACAAGAACTACGTCGACATGGACGAGTACCCCGTCACCACCGAGTTCCAGGTATCTATCATTTCGTTTTTGATGCAATTTTTACGCGACTACGGCCGGCGACGTATGTTACTGTTTGTGGATTTGAAACAGAACCGGTGCGTCAACATGATCGCGCATCTCTTCAACGCGCCCATCGGCGAGGACGAGACGGCCGTCGGGGTGGGCACCGTCGGCTCCTCGGAGGCCATCATGCTGGCCGGGCTGGCCTTCAAGAGGAAGTGGCAGAACAAGATGAAGGCCGAGGGCAAGCCCCACGACAAGCCCAACATCGTCACCGGCGCAAATGTCCAGGTAATTGCGAATCGAGCACACAGTCACATTACTGAGACATTTGCAGTGCATGCCGGCTGGATCACCGGCAGGATAATTCAACCACCGGATCCAATCACTGGATGTCTTGCTTTTGTAGGTGTGTTGGGAGAAATTCGCGCGGTACTTCGAGGTAGAGCTCAAGGAGGTGAAGCTCAGGGAAGGGTACTACGTCATGGACCCCGAGAAGGCCGTAGAGTTGGTCGACGAGAACACCATCTGCGTCGCCGCCATCCTCGGCTCCACACTCAACGGCGAGTTCGAGGACGTCAAGAGGCTCAACGACCTCCTCGTCGCCAAGAATGCAGAGACAGGGTACGCGTTAATCTTATGCCAAAAACTGCAGATATGGTAGAGATATGATTGATCGATCTGTTGGTTCCGTCGATTGATCAGGTGGGACACGCCGATTCACGTGGACGCGGCCAGCGGCGGGTTCATCGCGCCCTTCATCTACCCGGAGCTGGAGTGGGACTTCCGGCTGCCGCTGGTGAAGAGCATCAACGTCAGCGGGCACAAGTACGGCCTCGTATATGCCGGCGTCGGGTGGGTGATTTGGAGGAACAAGGAGGACCTGCCCGACGAGCTCATCTTCCACATCAACTACCTCGGCGCCGACCAGCCAACCTTCACGCTCAACTTCTCCAAAGGTACAACACCGTGCGCGTCGATCATTGCGCAGTATTATCAACTCATCCGTCTCGGATTCGGGCGTCGATCATTGGTTAGTTTTTCCAGTAAGTTGATGTGCTCTTCATGTGCTGCTCTGTTGGACAGGTTCGAGCCAGATCATTGCGCAGTATTATCAACTCATCCGTCTCGGATTCGAGGTAATTAACCACGATTTTTCTACAGTTGTTCGTTTTTGTTGGGGTTTTATTTCCCAAAGTGTTGCACTACTGTTGCAAATCACTGATGAATATCTGCACATGTGTAATGTGTTGTTGCAAATCTCTGACGGGCATCCTTTGCCTTGTGCTTTATGCTGGTTTTGTTTCTGCAAGCAACGCAACAAACATGTGTTGTAGCTTTGTCTCTGCAAGCGAAGAAACACCAGTGGTCCATGCACTTCATGCATTTCAGGTGGACGTCTAGTTTGTTAGGATCCTGCTTGTATTTTGCCCATGCCATCGGCATGTTCTTTCACATTGCTAACCTCTCTATTTTTTCTAAAAAAAACTTTAGGTAGCAGTCAATAAAGCAATTTATGTTTGAAAAACTATTTATGTGATGCAAAAATGCAATCAGGGCTACAAGGACATCATGCAAAATTGCCGGGACAACGCAACGGTGCTCCGGGAGGGAGTCGAGAAGATGGGCTACTTTCACCTGGTGTCCAAGGACTCGGGCGTGCCGCTCGTGGCCTTCTCCCTCAAGGACTCGTCCAAATACACGGTGTTCGAGGTGGTCGAGAGCCTGCGCCGCTTCGGCTGGATTGTTCCGGCATACACAATGCCCGCCGACGCCGAGCACATCGCCGTCATGCGTGTGGTCATCCGTGAGGACTTCAGCCGCGGCCTGGCCGAGCGCCTCATCACCGACCTCAAGAAGGTCATGGTGGAGATGGACGCGCATGCCAAGAAGCATGGGCATCACGAGCATGTGAAGAAGACAGCACACCAAATTGAGAAGGAGGTGACCACCTACTGGCGGACCTTCGTTGCGAGGAAGAAGCACAGCCTGGTTTGCTGATTGCAGTTTTCGGGCTTAACGTGGAGGAATAATTCTTGGCCACCGAGTTCTTCTTCGGCACATGTTGGCTCATTTCTTGTTTTTAGTAGTTTCTTCGAGTAAGTGTTTGTTTTAAGTTTAGCATTCGTTTTGTGTGCTTAGTTATGTATGTTCTTTATGTTTTATGGGTTATAAACAAGACTTCTAAGTGCTCTGCGCTCCGGGTTGGGGTTTGAGGGCTAAGAACAACACCGCTGCTGAAGATTCTTCTGTCACCTCGCCTCATATTGTCATCTTGACGCTGAGAGGTTCAGCACATCACCGATGCAACAAATTTAAAAATAACACACCAATAAATCTATCAAGAAGAGAGCATTTGGTGTACTTCCCTGACTTGTGGTGCACCCAACTTATCTACTCCCTCTGTCTCATAATATAAGAGCGTTTTAAACGCTCTTATATTATGAGACAGAGGGAGTAAAATATAAGCACAAGAAACAAAGAGAAAGACAATTCTAGTATCGATAGTGATAATACTAGAAGTGTTTGGCACGCGCGCTTTGTTGCATCATTTTCTTCCTAGAGCTATGCATGAACAAATAGTTGCTTACGAAATTGTTTGGTGATCACTTAGTGGGTCGAACTTTATTATTCTAGGTGCACCCCGTAATTCATAATTCAAATAGTCAAAATATTAAATAGTTGACCCAATAGTGAAACTTGAAGCAACGGCAACACACATGCCCGGAGTAATAGTACATAGAGCAGAAAATATGTTCCATTCACTCACTTTCTCTCTTCTTGTGTCTCTTATCCTCTTCTCACCGCACAAAGTAGTAGCAATCATAACTTACGCTCGATCTATGCACAACCGTAGCCATGGGAGCACCTCACGATTTTTTTTTAAAAATCTGATGTCTGACTTTTAGCATGACAAATCAAACGTTTTCATAGCAACTTTAGTTGGCTTGGGGATGTCAAATTTAGCTTACGAGCATGACAATTTTCGGGCAAAAAAACTAAGGTGGATTTGACATGCTTGCCAACTAAACTTGTCATCCTCAGTAAACACAAATTGCCATAAAAAATAGTTCAATCTGTCATGGTAAAAAATCCGACACCAGATTTGTAACGAAGTGAAAAAAGGGTAGCTATGAGAGCCCTCCGTACAAAAGCAGTAGCAAACATGAAAATCATATCTCGTTTTTCTCACTCAAGCACGTAGTCCAACCTGGTTTTATTTTGACTGTTTATCTGACGACGTTCGCTAGGGAGAAATTGCCATCAAAAGCCCCTAATGCTGCCTTGGCCGCCAGGCTAGCAACTAGCCATCACCACCACATCAATGCCCCGGCGTGATGCCCTCGCACGAACAGACCGGCGTTGTCGCCCCGCCAAACAATGGCATGTATGACACATCTATCTGCCACTTGACGCAGCGGTCTGTATGACGCCACGTGGTATAGTATTTTGTTTTTGATGGATAATCTGGTTTGGACCATGTAGTAGCCTGATTATAGCGACCACGATCCCAACGGACCGAAGTCTCTGTATTTAAGTGTCATCCCTGGATTGGTAATGCTGACACACACACAGTACTCGATGAATTATAACAGAGTTCAATCACACACTTATTACATCGAGTCCTCATAAAGAGTATGATTACACAAAAATAACATTGTTTAAGGCCATCTAAACTAAATAATTGCGGAAGCTTCGAAGGCAAATGAGTCCATCAACTCCAACGGCATAGCTGAGTGCAAGACGACGACAACACCTTATTCGTCGTCTGAGTAGTCTGCTACATGAGACATTGCAGCCGTGTAGGTCAGCATATTGAATATGCTGGCAGAGTTACACTGTAAAGCAATGAATGCAAGAACTATATCTACATCCAATATTTGGCTGGTGGAGGCTCTAAGTTTAAAGATTTTGCATAAAGCTAGTTTTTCCCTACAACAAAGGAATAAATTTATTTAACTACTCCCAAGTTGTTCCAATATTTGAGAAGGTTCCCCCAACTCAAAATCTCAATTAAATAAGTATCATCATTAAACCCAATCAATTAATTAAAGAGTGATGAGATCAACAATAATATCCAATTCCAGATACTCAAGATGTCCATAACCGAGGACACAACTAATCATGATTAGTTTATACACTCTGTAGAGGTTGCACACTTTTCCCCACAAGACTCGACCGCATCCATGATCGGAAGATCGAGACATAGTCTTTCTGAAGCATTAACTCCCTACTCCGGGAAGACCGGTACACCTACTTTTCCTCTACATCTGCTACTCCACCTCTTCAAGAGCTCATACAACTTACTCAAGTATGTCAGAACCCATAATGACTTGTGGCTGCAGACAGAAGTTTCTAGTCATGAAATATCATATGATCCCTTTGAGCCTGGGTGGCGAACCAAAGAAAAATCACACGGATACCCCGGGATTTCCCTTAATGGACAACACTGAATTCCCCAGGTGCCCCAACCAATCCACCCATAGGTGTATTAAAGTTGCCAATGTTATCCAAAATTAGTAATTCTCATAACTTCCATGTGAATCACGATCCAATCCCCATCTACGAACATGGCTAAGCATTAATGAAGCATAACGTATATTTCCGGGGTGATCAAAAGTTATTAGGTTCCTACCTCAAGTACTACAACCAAACCACATGTTCCCAATCCTACTCATGCAAATATTTGAGGAGCAATACTAATGCATAGTAAAAATTGGGTATAAAAGAGTATGATCAAAGTGTAACTTGCCTTGCTGACGATCTGCAAACTCTAGAGATTCGTAGTAACAAGCTTCACACTCCGGGTAATCTAGCGTAGACAAACAGTAGCATACGTAAGCAACCACTCAAATGAAACTACGAGAAATCAAGAAAAGATCCAAATCAAACACGAAACAAGCAAACGGCTAACTAAACACAAAACAAATCCTAACAGCATTATTATCATGTGGATTAGATCTTAACTGTAGGCACAAGTGATTAGCTACAATTTGAGAAAAGAAACAACTCAAACGGAGAAACGAAACTCAAGATACGAACGAAATAAGATCATTTACTAATCTGAACTAAACTCAAATGGTAAATTGTCAAAATCACGTTCAACTTGGTTAACTGAAAAGAAGAGATCGTTTTGAAGATTTAGGCGCTGGTTTCATCTAATTTGGACAAACGCGTAAAAAGTTACGCTAGTTTTAAGATCAGGGGCTAAATCGCGATAAAACTATTCGTGGATAGGTCCCTGATCGAAAATAAAAATAAAAAGAAAAATCTACCGCGTGAACGTTCGCTAACAGAATGAAACTAACGAAAACCGTTCGTTAAACCGAACAAACGAGTGAACGTTTACAAATTAAACTAAAACAAAAAACTAAACCGATCTAGCCCTAAAAACCAAAAAACCGGAATAAACCGAACGGTTTTATACCGTTTAGCCGGGTTTGACCGACAGCGAACGGCGGCGAGATCCGACGGCTCCAGCGACGGCACGGGGCGGCGGCGAGGCAAGGCGAGGCGACGCAGGCGGCGACGCGGTGGCGTGCGGCGGCG
>NC_041383.1:492276122-492276971 GCF_002162155.2 Triticum dicoccoides | reverse complement strand
CGTGCGGCGGCGGCGGCTCGGCTGGCGGCGGCGCGGCTCGGCGGCGGGGGTTGCGAGCTGCGGCGGCGGGGCGACTTGGGGGAGAGGAGGGTGCGGCGGCGGCGGTATATAAAGGTGGTCCCGGGGGGTTCCCGGCTTGGGGGGCCAAGTCAGACGGCGCCGGCGGCTCGGACTCCTAGGGAGTCCGGCGTGGGAACGGCGACGCGCGCGGGTGGGCCGGCTGGGTTTCAGCCCAGTTGGTCCGGGACAGTTTTTTTTAAATAATTTCGCCATAGAGAAAATTCTAATGAAAAAATATTAAAAAATCTAAAAATTCCAGAAACAATTTTCACCGTCCAAACCTAATATTTAGGACGAGATGAACATTTTTCTGAACTAAAATGAAATTTTTAAAAATGCAAGTTTTCTCTAATTCAAATAAAATAGCAAATGAAATACAAATAAAATAATAATTTTATTTTAAAATTTCTTCTCCAATATTTCTCTTCTGTTGAAGAAGTCATATTATCTTCTCTCATTTATTTTATTATTGAAAATAATTGGAGAGAAATATATTAAAATCAAATTCATCCTCTTTTCAAATTTGAAATAAATTCAAATATGAATTTTGGTTGTGCTTTTTGTTGATGTTTTTTAAATTACTCCCTTTGTCTCATAATGTAAGTGTCAAAAAATGTCTTACATTATAAAACGGAGGGGGTAGATCAATGGTAGAGTGACGCTTTTGCTGTACGTGGCACTCAGGTTGGTTTAGAGAGGGTTAAGGCCAGACACATAGGTCTGTTTGAAACATATGACCGACTAGATATATTTTTATTCTTCTTTTAGGGTGATATATTTTTATTCTTG
>NC_041383.1:492166498-492275855 GCF_002162155.2 Triticum dicoccoides | reverse complement strand
TCGTTACCCCTTAATAGCGATAGGTACCACGTATAATTTTTCTTCCTACGCACAGAATTCTTGCTTGTCTCGCCCCCCGTGTGAAATCCATCCGGCCATCCCATAGCCACAGGCCTAGCCCATATACGTACACTTTTTTTGAGAGAGAGAACCATGTACGTGCAGCAGGCCAAGGCCTAATATGAGTAACTCGCAAAAAAAGGCCTAATATGAGTAAAAAGAAAAAGAAAAACAGCCCATGTGGAAGACAAAGAGTCTGGAAGCAATACGCACGACAACGAGCGAGTCCACCCATGATGGACACACGGTCATTTCGTTTCCAATCCGCTCGTTCGTCGTTCCTTAGTTTCTGCGATTGAAAAAATTCGCTGCATCTAATCTCTCCGCCTACCTAGTAGATTGTTTTTAGAGAAAAGGCATAACCCGAGCCCGAGTAGGGCTCGAGCATAGCCCGACTTTAAATTAACAAAGCCATCAACCGGTCAGGATACATCGAAACAAACCATACAACCAGGACATAAAAGAAAGCACGGATGCAACCCCGCAACGGCCGATACAAGGAGCTGAAAGAAAGCAAAAACGCTACGGCCAATGAAGAAAAAGACTACAGCTAGAGAAGCTGCTGCCCACAATTGAAGTATGCCGCAGACGCTAGCTAGAGGACAGGGGCGTCTGAAGAAGACACGGCCATGATTGGAACACCAAGCCCACCAGGAAGAAATAGAGCACGCCATGGCCACCATCTCACCTACCATCACGTCCTAATCGCCGCAGAGGGGACCACTATCCCCTCTAGCCCAGGCCGAGGGCGTCGATCCGCCGGACTGACAGGACCACACGAAGGAGAGCACGGCAGCCAGAGGAGCGGACCGGTCATCCATGGTGAAGTGTTACCGCTAGAAGAAGAATCGCCGCCACCAAGAGCACCCGAAGCACGCAGCAACCGACCCGCCTCCCCACAGACCCAAAATGGCGCCTTCAAGAAGGTAAGGGCACCGTCATGGCACCTCCGCCGCCCAAACCGGAGTTTTGGGTTTTCACCCGGGTGCAGGGGAAGGAGGAGGAGGGGAGGTGAACCTCAACGTCGCCTTCAAGAAGGGGAACAGCGCCCGAAGCGCCGCCGACGAGGTGGCCGCCGCCGCCGGCCAAGGGGTTACCCCGATTCAGACCTCCCCACACCAAATCCACGCAGCCAACAGCCGGATCCGGCCGGATCCCGCCGGACCAGACGAGGAAGACGTTGATGCAAGCGACCGGGCGCCGTCTTCAGATCTGGCGCAGCAGGTCGCGGGGGTCCTGCCGCCCGACGCCCAGGTCCACCGCCGCCTTGCCACCCACGCAGCCGAGGGGAGGCGGCCACAGCTCCAGCGAACGCCGCCGGCCGCCGGGACGGCGCCGCCCTCACCACCAGGCCGCCACCTGGAACCCTAGGCCCGTTCCCGAGGAAGAACCGCGGCCGAAGACCTCGCCGCCACCCTCATCGACGACCGCCGGGCTTGCCGGCGGCTGCCTCCGGCGGCGGCAAGGGAGATGCGAAGGGGAGGGGGTGGCGGCGGATGAGATCTGTCGCCCCCCGAGTCGCCCCTGGAGGACGACGCGAGGGGGAGCGGGGATCTACCAACCTAGTAGATCGTCCATCCTCTCCACCGAATCTCTCCGTCCGCCGAGGAGGGAAGGCCTCCGTCCGACCGTCCCCTATGGCCCGACTCCCTGTCGTGCCAATCAGAAGACCAGATGAGCGACCAGACGATCAAGAAAGGTCAGTTTATTTTCAGCATTAGATAAGTCTGTGTCTTAGAATGTAATTGAATAAATATAGACATTAGAAATTGTAATTAGAAATTCTTGTATTGTCCAATTATGTGTGTGTAGACATGAAGAGGAAGAGAGCCCAGTCAATTAATGCCAATTGGTTCAAGCTCTCGGTCATGTGAACATGATGCTAATTTAAATGACGTGAACATGATTTCTAACTTCCTCTTTCAGTCTACCCTTTATTTTGACGTGTGCCTTAAAAACCATAGAACTAGAAACCTAGAACAATAAAAAAAATTCAGAAAAAATTGACTGTCAAATTATGGATTTGCAGGCATGAAGAGAAAGAGTTTCCTTAGAACATTTCCTACCAATTGAAACTAGTCAGCAATTCTGAAGAATTATCCCGTCAGATAAATATGCAAATTTTATTCATATTGCAGAGCCACGGGCCTCATCATATTTGCTATGTTATATGCCTATACAATTGTCTCTTCTATGATTGTGATTGACTCTTCTAGTTCAAGCCCCTGCCCTCCTATCTTCATTTTCTGGCTCGGTCCCTGCTTGCTTATGCATTTGTTCATCTACAAACAGTTTTTGATACTAGACCGAGCTCTCGGCCCCGTTAAGGAAGCAGATCGTACATAAGCACGTTCAAGTTGCAATGAGTTGATGCGGGCAAGAAGTTTTCTTACACATTTTCTCTTCAATCCAAATTGATTTTAGTGTAATTTCAAGCCTGGTATGTGCAGGAGTTTGCAGGTGTCCATTTTCTTTACAGTTGGTTCATTGCAATTTATACAATCTCTAACGGGCGGCGTACAATTGGAGGAAGAATAAGACTAGTATGTTTTACAATATAATTACGGGATTGCTATTTCACATCTAGATGTAGTATAGCTATCTCATATCTAAGTCTCCCACCACCAGATTAACTTGTCAAGATCCCTTTTTTTTTTCAGCTCCGCTGTTTTTTCGCCTGTTTTGTTTGTTGGCCCTTTGTTCTATGCATGTCCCGTTTTGTTTTTCTAAACACATGTCCCTGTTTGTTAGGCATAATCTGTGCCACTCACCCCGCGTCTGTTAGTCATGCTAATCATTTTCCTGTAGTTTAGGACCGTGAGTTGCATGAGGTTGTTAGTGTAGTACATGTATGATCGTGAGCTGCATCGTTGGGCTCTTTTTTCTACAGATTTTTGAAAGTTTCTAGAAGCTTCTTTTTGCAATTTTGATAGGGTTTTTTCTTCCGTTTTGTTATTTGTATTGTTTCCTTTTTCCCTTTTTTTCTTTTCATTTATTCATTTAAATTCCTGTTTTTTGTCGGTGTTAGTGGTATGTTCATCACCATAATTGCGCACATCACCCACAACTTGGAAGCCACACCTCGACTCGTGATCGGCCCCATATTTTTGTTTTTGTATCTGTTACAAGTCCACCTTCAACTCGTAATTAGAGCTACTTTGTTTGTTTTTCTTCGGTTGCAAGTCTAACTTCCAGCCGCAACTAGGCAAGTATTTGTTTTTTCTTTCAATTGCAACCTCATCCTTAACTCGCAACTGGGTCGAAATTTTTCTCGTTCCAGGTGCAAGCCTATCCTTGACTCATAACTAGACCCGTAGTAGTTTTTTGTCCCAGTTATAAGCCCATCCTTGACTCGCAACTTGACCTTGTAGTTTGATTTTTGTCCCAGTTGCAAGTTCAACCTTGATTTGCAACTGAGCATGTAGTTGTTTTTGTCCTAGTTGCAAGCCCACCCTCGACTCATAATTGCGACTCATAGTTTGGTTTTCGTCATAGTTTCAAGTTCATCCTTAACTCGTAATTAGACATGTAGTTGTGTTGTGTCCCAGTTGTAAGCCCACCCTCGACTAGCAACTGGGCCTCGTAGTTTGGTTTTTGTCCCAGTTGCAAGTTCACCCTCGACTCGCAACTGGGCATGTAGTCGTTTTTGTCCAGTTGCAAGTGTACCCTCACTACAAAAAAAAGACACATCCATGACATTTTGGGTCGAATGAATTTTTTTTCTGTCATACATATGACACTTCTATGACGATAATTGTGACAAAACCCGGTATCATCATAGATGTGGTGGGCTCCTGCTTCTATGACAAAAAATCATGACAGAAAATGGGCTTTTCGTCCTGGGCGGGCCGGGGACGTAGCTGCATGACATTCTTTGGGCCGTCCATGACGGAAAAAACCGTGGTAGAAAGCGAGGGCGAGGAAAATTTCGGGGAGTTCCCAGTTACGGTGGGCGGTCGGGGGCCGAGCGATGCGTGTTTCTCTTGTAAACGTACGCGTGTGTGTGCGAGGCATTGGCTCTAACTGAACCCGAGTGAGGCGTTGGGCTCTAACTGAACCCGAGCGATTGCACTGCAGGCTACGCGTTACTGAACCCGAGCGATCGATCGATGGCTGTTAACAGAACCCGATCGAGCGTTTCCTTCGCTACTGCTGCTAACTGAAGCCGATCGACTGGATGAACAGTGAGCGGTGGGGGTGGATGCAGGACCCCGTGGCGTTTCCTCTGGATGAACAGGACGACCCCATGGAGGGCTGGATGAACAGTAGATGGTGGAGGGATGCCCGTGGAGGGGTGGTTGAACAGTAGCCGGTGGAGTAGCGCGTGGTGGAGGCTGGATGAACAGGAGCCCGTGGAGGCTGGAGGAGGTAGACGGTAGCCCGTGGAGGCTGGAGAAGGTCGACGGTGGATATGAACAGTATCCCGTGGAGTCCCGTTTTGCGGTATGCCACACCCCTCCCGATGAACAGGACCCCCGTTTCGACCGTAGCGCTCCAACACAAGTCCGTTTCGTCCGTTTTGCGGTACGCCACACCCCTCCCGATCAACAGGACCCCCGTTTCGACCGTAGGAGGTCCGTTTCATCCATTTTGCGGTACGCCACACCCCTCCCAATCAACAGGACCCCCGTTTCGACCGTAGGAGGTCTGTTTTCTCCGTTTTGTGGTACGCCAGACCCCTCCCGATGAACAGGATCCCGTTTCAAACGTGGTCAGTCGAATACAAGGCCATTTCCTCCGTTCTGCAGTATGCCAGGCCTCGTTTCCATCGCCTGTTCCGTCCAAGCCCTCCCGGTGAACACGACGACGCATTCCGTTCCGACCCAACCGGTTGGCTTCCATGCGTTCCGTTGCCTCCCAATGAACACAACACATTCCGTTGCCTCCCCATGAACATGACGCATTTCGTTGCCTCCCCATGAACACGACGACGACGTTGTTTCTCCGTTCCGACCCAGCCATGTACACGAGCCCTGGCCGTACGTATGCGCGAGTAGGCGTTTGAGACCCCACCCGTATGTACACATATGTGGCCATATTTTTTTCTTGCACCCTGGCCGTTGTACGTACGTGAACATGCTACGTGCGCGCCTCTACTATGGCATGTGTGCGCCTCTACATCGACCAGTATGTATGTACATGTTCGCGACTAGAATGGCAACGCCACGTACGCTTCGACCAGGTGGGTCCCGACTGTCAGGCACTTCCTTGCGTGCGAAAATGTAGCTGGTGGGTCCCAGCAGTCAGGGGGGCGAATCATTTTGTCTTTTTTTGCCCGGACGCACTTCCTTGTGTGCGAAGTTGTAGCTGGTGGGTCCCAGCAGTCAGGGGGGCGAATCATTTTTTTTTGCCCGGACGCACTTCCTTGCATGCGAAGGTGTAGCTGGTGGGTCCCAGCAGTCAGGGGGGAAACTTTTTCTCGCGAAATACGGTGGCCCATCCGGTGGGTCCCCGCTGTCAGGTGGAGGAATAATTATTTTGCGCGTAATAAGGAGGCACTTCCTTGCGGCCGATGTGGACCCAGCTGTCAGCCTCTCCACGTACAGTCCACGTTCGATGGAAGCCGTTCCTTGACCACGTTGACCACGCCGCGCCGAGAGCACCAGGGCGGTGAACGACGGCGAGGCCTAGGAAGGGGACGACGCAGAGCCGGGGAAGACGCGGCAGTGGATGCCCACGCGTAGAGGAGTACGAGGGTTCACTGGTTCGCTGCGGTGTGAGGCTGCCGGCGCCGCAGAATAACAGGGGGTGTGGATGAGTAGAGGGATGGCCTGGCCAGCGGTGGGAGTAGTAGGGGCGGTGAGGCCTCCGCCGCATCGCATCCGGCCACGGGAAGCAGGAGCACGAGGCACGACCGGTGCTGGTTTGGGCGGCTGGAGCAAGAAGACCAGAGGTTGAAGAAGCACTACGGTCGTTGGATGGACATCGTACGGTCACTGGAGCTAGAATCGTGCATATTGACTAAGTTGACAAAGCCCTCCATCCCCGTCAACTTAGTAGGCCCACAAGTCAGCCTGCCACTATACTGGGTCCCAGCTAACAGGGGAGTATTCTTTTTTTGTGCGTAATAAGGAGGCACTTCCTTGCGTGCGAAGATATAGCTGGTGGGTCCGAGCTGTCAGCGGTGGTAACGTTTTTTTCACAAAATACAGAGGCACTTTCGGTGGGCCCCTGATGTCAGGTGGAGGAATCATTATTTTGCGCGTAATAAGGAGGCATTTCCTTGCGTGCGGCCGTGGATCCAGCTGTCGTCCTCTCGACGTACAGTCCACTTCAGATGCATGTCGGTCGTTCACCATGTTGACCAGGCCGCGTCGAGAGCACCAGGGCGGTGGACGACGGCGAGGCCTAGGAAGGGAATGACACGGAGGCAGGGATGACTCAGCAGTTGTTTCCCACACGGAGGGGAGTACGACTGTACGAGGGTTTACTGGTTCGTCTGCCGTCGTCGGAGACTAACACCAGGTGTGGGTGAGTGAGGGATGGCTAGGCCAGCGATGGGAGTACGGTGGAGCGGTGAGGCCTACGCGGCAGCAGAGCCGGCCGCGGGGAGGAGGGAGCAGGCAGTCCCGTCGGCGCTTGTTTGAGCGGCTGGAGCAGGAAGAGCGGAGATTGAAGAAGCACGACGGCCGTTGGATGGACATCCAACAGTCACTGCTTGTGCGTCAACCTTTTTTTAGGAAAGCCTCAAATCTGTGGAAAACAGCATACAACCCATCTGCCAGTATTTCTAATAATTTACAGCCCATTTGCTAATTCTTAAGGTTTTTTGGAGCCCATATTCTTTTTGTTAGCATTACAGCCCATATTGTGACCACGGTTAAAAAATTATACGAAATTTTGCATATTTTGGTGCGGTTTGAACTGTTTTTAATTCCGAAATTTTGACTCACATTCAAACTGATTTTAAAAATAAAGGTATATCAATATAAAATCCAACAAATTCTCCATGCATAAAAATTAATGTAATTTAAAATCTCGAAATGAAAAAAAAAGATATTTAAAACTAATTGCCGATTTGATGTGTTTTAAAAATGTACAACCCATTTCTCATTACTGATGGGCCATTTTCTCGGCCAACCGAATGAAAGCTCTCCTCGTCTTGAAAGATTTGCATCCCAACAAGCCTGACAAAGCGACTTACTTGGCAAATCACAAAAAAACTAGGTTGTGGCCGTGGACCTAGATGTCATCCTCTCCACGTGCAGTACTCTTCCGATGGAATGTCGTTGGCCACATTAACCAAGCCGTGCCGAGAGCACCAAGGCGATGGACGATGGCGAGGCCTAGGAAGGGGACGACACGGAGCCGGGAAAGACGCGGCAGTGGATGCCCACGCGGAGAGGAGTACGAGGGTTCACTGGTTCGGCTGTGGTGTGAGGCTGCCGTCGCCGCAGGGCCTGGCTAGCGATGGGAGTAGTAGGGGGCGATGAGGCCTCAACAGCAGCATAGCCGGCCACTAGAGGCAGGAGCAGGCGGTCTCCCCGGCGCTGGTTTGGGCGGCTGGTGCAAGAAGAGCAGCGATTGAAGAAGCAGCAGGACCGTTTGATTCAAATCCAACGGTTACTGCTGCTAGAATCGTTTGTTGACTAAGTTGACAAGCCATGTGTACGCGTCAACTTAGTAGGCCCACAGGTCAGTCTCCCAACCGGTGCGCTCCAGATGTCAGTGGGATGAATCATTTTTTCGTGTAATAAGGAGGCAGTTGATTGCGTGCGGCTAGGTCAGCGGAGGGAGTAGGGTGGGCCGGGGAAGCCTGCGCGGCATCACAGCGGGCCACAAGAGGAGGGAGTAGGCAGTCCCACCGGCGCTAGTTTAGGCGACTGGAGCAGGAAGATCAGAGATTGAAGAAGCACGTCGGCCATTGGATGGACATTCAACAGTCACTGCTGCTAGAATCGTGTATTCACTGACAAAGCCTTGCGTAAACAAGTCAGCCTCGAAATTTGTGGCATGTACAGCCCATTTGCTATTATTTTTATATCTTTTACTCATTTTCTAATTCATATGGATTTTATTGCAGCCCGTTTTCCATTATTAAAATTGCCGGCCATTTTCTGGTCAGTACCAGGGTCAAAAAATTAACTAAATATGTGGGAAATTTTGAAATTTCGCAAATTTTTGCTGGGGAACGAAATATTCTTAATCCAAAAATTAATAGCCATACTAAAACAAATTTAAAAATAAATTAGTACTATGTCATGTTAAATCCAATGAAATACGTATAAGATACCAGTGAAGAACAAAAACAAAAAAAGAAACTAATATCCCATTTGCTATAAATTTTTTTGGAATTTTCAACCCCTTTTGATATTACTTTTAACATACATTGACCATACTCTTTGGCCAGGCCGGAATGCATCCCTCCTTGTCTTGAAAGATTTGCAGCCCAGTAATTTAGAGAAAACAAATAGGCCTAGCTTGGGTATTGTTCAAAAAGAAATACTGGGCTACCTTTTTTCCCAAAGAACTGGTGCATGAGCATTTAGCTTTATTTATTTATTTACTTGTTTATGTTTAGGGGACCATGAGCATGTACCTGGGCCGGATTCACGTGAGAGCCTCCCTTCTAGTTAATTATGGGCTTCTCTATTGGGCCTTCATCAGTGGGCTACATGTTATCAACAAGTGAAAAATGTGTTCTGTACGAAAAATAGTATGAGCTACGTTCGGTACGGGACACTAAAGGATCGAACCGTGCAACGACTTCCAAAACATTGTGTTTGTCGTACTAACAACACATTTAGTCAACCAACAGACGAAATATACTACTGATTGTACATTGAAAACAGCAGCAGCAACAACCAGGGCTAGGGGTGCAACATAAGCAGTAAGCAGGCCAGAAGAGTGAAGACGCAGCTCTCTCTTCCAAACCAAACATCAGCCATCATTACAAAACGGCTACCAAAAAAGAACAAGTGTATGAATCAAACTAAATAAAGATCCAACTACACCAAGTGTACGCATCTAACTAAATGGCTTAGTTAGACGTTACTATTTATTAAGCTGTGGAGATTGGCTAACGGCTTGAACCAGATGGGTGCCTGACAGGGGAAATTCCAGCCGGCAGGTCGAAGTCTGATACTTGCGACCCTCTCTCCTACTTTGGGCTGCAGAGCGTGGCGGCACATATCGGGGTATGGTGCATGCAGAGACGCATGGTACGCTGTGTACACATAGTTTTGTCTGATGAATGAAACCGCGCTACCATCATGATCCTTGCCGTCGATTATCTCCTGGTTAATCGGATAATTTAGTCCGACAAACAGAGAGCGTGTACCAAGGATACTTAGTAACCTCCAGTCAAAAATTCCTGAAGGCCCAGAGAAGCTGGGATCCTGCTCAAACACCTTGCAGTGACTGTGATTGTATTCCGCGAAACAACACGTTCGGTACGTGCGAACGATCATCAATCTTTCGTCGTCGTCTGATCGAGCCAGGAACCACCTACAACTGCCATGCCGCTTTTCTTTGAAAGGTTCTGGGATTAGGAAGGGTAGGGACACCAGGCGGCCTACAACATCATATCAAGTTGGAGTCAAATAAAAAAGGGCTCTTGATTTAGTCAATCTTAAGAACAGCATGTTATGAGCATGAATATTTTTTCAGTAAATGTTGACAGTAATATAAGCAAGCCATCATGATATCATAGAAAAGTAACATACTACTGTAACAACCATTTGTAGCGATGACTGGAGTAGGCCAGCAATACGTCCAGCCATAGAAGGAGTCGACAGCGTAAATGAAGCCCTTGTGTTCAATGGCATCAGAGAACCATGGAGGATGTATGATCCTGCGATGGACGTGCAGATTTATCCACTTACCGCAGTGACCTGTCAGATAGGCGAGACCGCGGTTGAAGAACGCAATTAGCCTGAAGTCTTTATAATTCGCAGATCTTGTGGGCACTTGGCAGATTACAACCTTGAGCAAATCAAACTTGGTATCATGTTGGCTACTGTAAGATTCCGAGTATTCTGGGCCGCGGTGCCAAGGCAGTGCAATATTAATTGAATGAAGGGGGATCAATCGCCGGGTGTAGACCTCCACGAGCATCCAGCTGCCGCGACCGTCGACGAGCACCATCCAAGACGTGTTCATGCCGATCGAGTAGTCCTGGCCATCTCAGGCCCGGCCCTGTGGGCCCACCCAGGCCCGGCCCTAAAATCCAGGGCCTAGGCCCGATGGGCTTGCCCATGGGCCGGGCTTGGGCCTGAGTTTTGAGCCCATCAGTAGGGCCTGGACGGGCTTGGGCTTGGCATATTGGCATTTTAAGGAAGAGGTCCGGCCCACGGCCCTAAGCCCTCAAGGCTTTTTAGGGCTTTTTACCAGATGGGCTGGGCTTGGGCTTGAAAAGTAGGCCCAGTAATAGGGTCTGGGAGGGCCTGGGCCTCAGTTTTCTGTCGTGGGCTTTTTCAGGCCCGGCCCAAGCCCGGCCCGGCCCGGCCCATGGCCAGATATACGACCGAGTACATACCGTTAATGTAGTTGAGGCTGACAGGGATCGGATCACAGTCAAGGGGGTTGATGCTCGCCACCCTATGATTGTTATGCTGCGTGACATGTCGTTTCTGAAGATCAGGCGGAATCAACAAGCAAGGAGCTGTCTTAAAAAGCTCCAGCCTGAGGGCTTTGAGTAAACGGTATAGACCCGACGAGCACGCAGCGAGCGGCATGGTACTGAGATTGTCCACACGTGAAACAATGAGCTTGATTACCTCTGTGGGGAGCGAATTCCAGCCACTCTTTCGGTGGACGCTGCTCGGTTCTGCCATTGTTAGTGCTTGGGTTTCGGATGAGGGGAGGAGGCGCCTTAGCAGGTAGGCCTGGGCACAAAAACCGACCAATCGAAAACTGAACCGAAACCAAAACCGATTAAACCGAATTTTCAGTTTTTGTTGTTTGTAGAAGAAAATTCGATTAGCTGAGCTACTAACCGAACCAAATTCGGTCGGTACGGTATTTCTTTCGGTTAACCGAAAATACGGAAAGGCTCGGCCCATGGCGTACGGCCCAAGCAAGCCCACCCACTCCCACGCCTTGACCTAGATCGCAGCCACGATTCCTCCCAGGCACCCACGAACTCCACTACTCCAGAGATCCTGCCGCTGCGCCCCTTCCTTTCTACCACCACACGCGGCACCACCAGTCCACCCCGAGTCAGCTGCTGCCTCATCTTCTCGTCTGATGAGTGGTTGAGCCACCGCCGCCGCCCAGCGCCACCGCATCTTCTTCCCCACCCAGCCGCCCCTCCGCCCTCGCCTTCTCACGGACCCCCGTCACTGGTCTCGTTGTACACAAGGAAGGAGAGAGGACCAGATCACCAGAAGAGCAGGCCCCCGACCATCCGTCTGGCGCGGCGGCGCCCACTAACCTTCGAGCTACGACTCTTCGACAACATCCAACTCTCCAAATCGGCAAGCAACTCAGCAGCGACCGTCGGTCCGTTGCGGCATCTCAGCGCTCGGCGGTGTCTTCTCCAGTCTCCACGGAAGAAACTGAACATTCACTGAATGTAACTGAGCATTAAGTTATCCCCATCTCCCATTCTCTGTCTCGTTTTTTTGTTTCATTCTTCGTTCACTATTTTGTATGACTATGTACATGGCAGTTGGATCTTGGATGCACTGTTCTTTAGTATAGAGGGATGAGAGATGAGAGATTCAGTGCTAGGAAGGATGGATGCCTAACAAACTATATATGTTCTGAAAGTGCATTTTCTGTACATGCTACATAATACGGTTTAAACCGAAAACCGAACCGAAATATCGGTTAACTGAAATTTCGGTTAGCTGAATTTTAGTGTCAAATTCGGTTTTCACTTCCGCAAACCGAATTCACAAAAAAACCAAACAGCAGAAACCGAAATTTTGGTTTCTACCGAACGCCCAGGCCTATTAGCAGGGATGGAAGATTGGACGAGATTATGTGCGGACAAAGATGGAGAAGCAAATATGTGCTGCGGGAAGTGGACAGGTGATGATGACTACAGCATGCTGCTTGACTTATGAGACACATACCAGCAGCATAGGGTCATATCGATGCCAGACAATTTGCTTGAGTGATCATAGTACTGGTACTCCCTATAGTACTATGCCCTAACTTGCTTGAGTAGAGTAGTAGAGTAGGACTCTGCTCTGCTACTAGCACCGGAGGAGTAGTATATTCTAATCTAAAATAACTTCAATGCCCGAGCGTGGAACGACTACGAACCGTGCTCAAAGACTGTGTCTACGTGGTGTTTGGACTTATATGCAAAAAATAGCAAGATGCCCGTGCATTGCACGGCACACCATCAACACCAACTCGATTTTTTTCTCTACTCCTACTCATATAAAAGACTCAGTTGGTGATGATGGAGGCGAGGAGGCGTGTTCAGCCGGGCATGCAGCGGACGGCGCAGCACTATTCGATTTGTTATAAAAAACAAAGAAGAGTAGTAGAGATAGAGACTTAAGGGAGGAGCACGAGGTTGTGGGAGATAAGGATGAACGAGGCCAGGCCTTATCTGTAAATGTGGAGAGAGGTGCAGGTATCTTTTGTAAAATTGTCATAGTTGACAGTAATGTAAGCAAGCCAACATGTATAACAATCGATACTCAAAAACTAATTCTTAAAGACCATTTCTTGCAAAGCAAAATAAGTGTTATTTGTTCACAAGTTTTGGATGCAGGTTGAACAGTTGAACGCTTTTGTTTGCAAAAGATACCTTTTTATCTATTTCACCCGGATGTTTGTGAGCTCTAGGGATGAAATAATATCCGAAGAAACCTATCGATACCCGTTACACATGAGATGACCCCTATATCCTTTGTCAAAATAAACAACTCCCCGATCAATGCATTTCACTCTTCGGTGCAACGCACGGGCACCTTACTACTATAGACTAGTACGACCAAAAATTGAACTAACATTATATATAGTATGATAAATGTTGATGCATGTCACCTAAAATTATATCATTCAAATGATATAGTTTTTGTTGACATGCACTAACATTTTGTCAGTTAAATCTTCAGTCAAATTCAATGGGGTACTAATAAACCACGACCGATGTAGTACAAGTGTAGAGGGCGGCGCTGCACGGGAGTCTCACCTCTCACCCCGCTTGTGGCGCAGCAGTAAAGCCATCATATCACAAAACCCAACTACTCCTAGTAATAAGTGGCATGGTAAAATAAACGGACAAGAAACCATCACATCCCTTCGTCTTTTTTACATTTCATCTCTCTGCATTTACTTTCTCCGATTCATCTCGCACACTCGATCCCTAGCTACTACTCCTAGAGCCAGTTCTTTTGGCGGCTTCCCCAGCTTTTCCCATAAGACTACTCACAGTGGAGAGTAACAATAAGGCGCCTCACTCATTTATTTGGTCTTCTAAACTACTACTCCGTCCTGGTTTATTCCTCACCATTGTAATTTGTGCTAAATTTTGACCAAAGATTTAACTGATAAAATGTTACTCCCTCCGTCTAGGTGTTTAAGTCATCTTATGAAAACCAAATAATCCCAAAACACTTATGCGCGGTGCATTAACTTCTACCTCGTTTCTTGTTTCTTGACATATCAACCAATATGAGATAAAGAGTGTGCATGCTTTTAATGACTTGAGATATCAAACACGACATGCAGTGGTTAGTTCATTGCATGCAATATTATTAATTAGCAAATAAACATTGACGTTTCTCATTTCTCCTCCTCCTTAGTCACGGTGCACAGCCTAAGATGACTTCTCACCTACACGGATGGAGTAGCGCATGTGACATGCACTAACATTTCATTAGTTAAATTTATGATCAAAATTTGACACATGTTACAATGGGGACCAATAAACTAGGACAAAGGTAGTAGTTATGGGATTACTAATCTAGAAGCCTAAAAGAACTGGCCCCTGGTACTCGTACTAGTAGTAGTACTCAAGTTGGAATTCCAATTGCACGGCACAACTTGTTAGGAAAAAAAATTCGATACAGGGTGTAGGAAGCGGTTTGGGAATTTGCATGCCTTTCCAACCAGTGAGATACTCCGTACAAAGTACGACAGAGAAATAACCATAGAGAAGGAAGCTAAAAGTAAACAATCAAACGAGCATTTTTGCATTTGTTTTGCATTGAATCCTTTCACAAGCTTGACTAGTGTTGTTTTTCTACTTTTACAAAAACCGCATCGTAATGTTAAAACGTGCATTTGCACGTACATAAGTAATAGTAGTACTCCCTCTGTCTAGGTGTATAAGTCTTCCCTCCTTCTTGGTCACGGTGCACAACCAAAGATGACTTATTGACCTGGACGGAGGGAGTAGCACAGTCTGCAAGCATATATCGAGAGAGACGTATAGTGCGATAGTATATAGTAAACTTTGTGCTATATGCACGTACTTGCAAAATGCGTACGAATACACAAGGTTTCCAAGCTTTCCCTTTTACATACTTAATTAAGGACGCTAAAAATTCCTGAATGTTCGGGGTTTATCATTTGCGTCCGTAAACTAATGAGATCGCCTTATGAACCAAAAATTATACTCCTCCTAAAAGCCACGACGCTCGCAGGAGCGCTTGCGGCGCGCCACGAGTGCCCTGGTGCGTGACCGTTTCCCAGCGTGCTGACACAATGACTCTTCCTCAGCCTCGCAACTCGCGAGGTGCTGACTGGCAGCTTGCCGGCGGGCGAGCGCGATCTCATCGGTGTGGTGATCTGGCGCCAACAGGTACTCCTCCTCGCTGGAAGCATGCACCCGGTATACGTACCGCCAAGCGTAGATGAGGTGCTTGGGCCCGACTACATTCAGGGCGTCGGCACGGGCGTCCTCCGCCACCCTCACGGCCCTCGCACGAGCCTTCTGCCAAAGAGCCAATTGCCTGACTCTTTCGGACGCGACATAGGCCTCCTGGGCAGCTTGTTCCGTGGTGCGCTTCTCTTCCTCGGCCTTCTTCTCCGCCTCTATTCTGGCGCGCTCTGCTGGAGGCAAAGCCTTCCATAAGGCGACATCCATTTCTTTCCAAATCTCCTCAAGGCTGGGGGGCTTGGCGGGCGGTGCGGTGTTCTCCTTGTAACGGGGAGCCGACGCGTCCTTTGACGCATGTGCTGGCAAGATTGGGAACGCCGATGCGTCCACCTCGACGCGTCGCGGCGAGGAGTGGAACACCAACGTGTCCTCCTCGACTAGTGGCGGCGAGGAACAAAACGGCGACGCGTCGCATCGTGGCGAGGAGCGGAACACCGACGCGTCCTCCTCGACTAGTGGCGGCGAGGAACGGAATGGCGACGCGTCGCGTAGCGGCAAGGAGCTGAACACCAACGCGTCCTCCTCGACTAGTGACGGCGAGGAACGGAATGGTGACGAATGACGGTTCGCGCGGTGCAGCGAGGGGCTCCTAGGGCTTGTGAGGGGCGATGTCATGGTGGTCGACGTGAGAGGGAGGGGGAGGAGATAGCGATGAACGTGAACGTGAGGGGGAGGAGATAGCGATGTCGTGGGAGGCGCAGTATTTAAAGCGAGCAATGGCGCACCTACGTAAGATATGGACTGAGTTGCACCGACTTAACTACAGGTCCAGTTGCATCACTGACATGAGGGCCAGACCCCTGTTGGGCCCATATGTCAGTGACCCAGTGCACCTGTAGTTAAGTAACAGCTTCGTGGGCATATTTGTTGGAGTAAATTACGGGGGAGGGAAGGGGTGGAAATATTGCTGGTCACAACGGATTGGACGAGCGTGGGGGAAGGAGAGTCATGCATGCAGATTTTTTCACACGGGATGGAGTGGTGGGACCGTCGGAGGGAGAAGGAGAGTTTGGCAGGCATATTGTTTCCACACATGGAGAGGAAAAGATTTGGAGACAAACGGGCTTCTTGCAGGTATGGGGAACGGTGAATAATAAGTCATCTTGCATGCCGGGCTAGGTATAGTCTCAAGTCATTAAAAACATACACGCCCCACACATGTTCATATTTCAAGGTGCACTAAATTATTGCATGCGATGATTAAGGCTGGCCATAATGGTGGTATCTTAGCTGGTATCATGCACACGGGAATAGCACGCATGCTGATGTGGCAAATAATTAAAGAAGAGAGGGGGGTAGAGTAACTAGTGTTCATGCATGCATTGGTAAACACATTTTTTGTGAAGAACGACAACATTAGTTGAGTACTTTTGCAGACTTCAAAAACTATTCCACCGCCTCTACTATCTTGCTAAGAGTGGGTGAATTTTTTGAATCGAGCCCTTTAAACTAGAAGGGAGGTAGTGGTACTCTAATAGCTAACCTTGTTGTGATGACAAGATAGGACATGCCACGCACCTGGACGGAGGAACTAGTCTGCACTGTGCATTTAAGTTTTGTCTGAAGTCAATGTACCTCTACTTTCACCAGACTTATAGAAAAATGTACTATCAACATTCACAATGTCAAATCAATATTTTTACACTCATTATAAAACATAGTTCTTATACTCATTATAATCATTATTGTAGATATTGATATTTTTAGTATAAATGTGGTCGTGGGATTTCATTGATGCCTGTCAAAGCGTGGAGGAAGCGGACCTTAGGGCTTGCATTGCCGGTCTCTACATAGGTATTTCTCTTCATAGTCCTGTAATTTTAGAGACTGATTGCGCTTTTGT
The DNA here is from genome assembly GCF_002162155.2 of Triticum dicoccoides. Lineage (NCBI taxonomy): Eukaryota > Viridiplantae > Streptophyta > Magnoliopsida > Poales > Poaceae > Triticum > Triticum dicoccoides. Next base: position 492,259,164 of record NC_041383.1, on the reverse strand, counting down.
GGTAGCGTCTCTTGCATCAGGGGACTATGACAGGTCTGCTATGCGTGACCTGAAGATGAAAGCGTTGAGCATCTCGAAGTTGATCAACAATCTTCAATTGTCAAAGATTAGCCGTTCGGCCAATAAGGTGGCACACTTAATCGCTAAGCATAGCTTTGACAATAGATTAGATGGTATTCTTGTAAATAACTTACCGCCCTGTGTGGTGAATATCGTATCGAATGAGTGTACTGGTGTGGCTGGTTAATTAATATAAGGTGGTGTTCAAAAAAAGTATAAATTTGGTCAAACACTTTGCAAATGGTTGACGGGAGTAAAAAGGACCAGATGGAGTATCATGCATGCGGAGTAGGAAAAAAAATTGCTCATTTATAGCCAGTCGAAGTCTCAAAGGGCGTGACAGCGCGACGGAGGCGAAGGTCGTGGGAGGCGCGACGGTTGACGGAATTAAGTAAAGTTACATCCACGCGCCGGCATGGCGTGCGAACAGGCAGAAGCTATACCGTCAGGCCTACGATATGGGTCTAGTAGACATGACATCTAGTGGGTCCCGCATAGTTCTCGAGAACTCTTTGGGGGCTTGCAGCCATTTATCCACCGGGCAAGCCAGCAACCCCACGCCGTTCGCACGCCCTACTCGTCCCCGTCTTCTACCTTACAACAGTTCGCTCCCAGTCGTCTCGTCCTTTCACATTAGTTCGCTCCCGGGTTTTTTTTGCGGGCTGCAACAGTTCAACTTCTCCTAACCCTCCTCCAAAATCCATGGCCTCCCAAATCTCCATGGTCGCCGTTGAGTACCAGGTTAGAGCCATCACGGGTGATCAGTTCATCGTCATCTACACACGTGGATCCGCGACGGTGAAAGCATGGCTTGTTCGCTTCGTACACATGTTCAACAGTTCAACGGATGAGTGGGTCGCTGGGCTAGATGTTGAGTACACCACAGTCCTGGGACGAGAGAAGGATCTAAAGGACGAAGAGAGGAAGAAGCCCGGCATGATCCTGGTTTGCGTACATAACGTTTGCTTGGTCTACCACATATGCCATGCCGACATTGAGTGCCAGGATTTTAAGAACTTCCTCAAGGACAAAAGAGTGAAATTCGTTACTGTAGGCTTTAAGAACGACAGGGATGTCCTGCGTCGGATAGGTCTCGTTGTAGGCCATCCCTTTGATCTCCAGAAGGTAAGCCTGGTGTCCTCCTCTCAACCTTCAATGCTGACCCTGGCAGCAGGCATGATTAATCCTTCGTACGCTAAACTGAAGAATCCTCATCACGAGTTTCATCATGCATGGGAGTCAAGGACATTATATGAAGATCACATCCTGTACGCAGCAATGGATGCCTACCTTTGTTTAAATATCTACAAGGGTTGGATGAAGAAGCAGAGCCCAGTGCCGGTTCAAGCAAAGAAGCGTCAGCGAAGAGGAAGAGGAAGAGGGACGAGGACGAAGTCGAGGACTTGGACTCGGACTCCGAGTAGGTGGTAGTGTCATCACTCATGCTGGTTCTACTATAGTGTCAAGCGGACTAGTTGCTTAGTTTATTTTCAAGGGTGTGTTGTGCTGAGGCCCCAGCAGAACTATGTTTGTGTTCTTTCTCGTTATTTGAACTCTTTAGTACGTACAGTAGTACTAGTACTATGTCTTACTACTGCTCTTCTTGCAGTTGGTACTACTGCTTGTATCTTCGTGTTCCTACTGTACTTAATACGTTCGTACTAGTAGTATAATTTGAGTCAGTCGATTTGTGAAAGAAGTTCAACAGAGCGAAGGAAGAAGATGGTAGAAGAGGTGGAAGAAGCCCTTATAGACATCCATGTTGCATCAAATGGCTCACATGAGTCGACTGACCCAAATTGCTCCTTCAGATTGCAGGATCCACGTGGCATTCAAGGTCTCGAAGGTAGATTCCACGTCCGCACCCGGTTTGCAGGCTCGACGCGCGCATGACCGGTTTCCGCCGTGATAGCCACCATGCACGCCTCCTCCGCGTGGGCGGAGACAACAATGACATGCTAGTTCCTCCTCGCCGGCGTGCTGGAGCACGCGCTCGTCCTCCTCTTCGTACGTTGCATGCATAGACGTGGCTCCACCAGCTTCTCGCGTGCTTGGCAGCGCGGCGGCATCGCGAGGAGGGACTGCAGACGACGTGAGCGGGTGAGCCTTCGGCTTCATGGCACAGGGATGGCGGCGACACGGCGGTGATGGGCAAGAAATTGTTGGCCAGAGCAGGCTGGCGCCGGCATGCGCAACGGCGACGGCGGCATATTGATGAGTGCACGTGTGGGAGCTTACTTTAGTTTTATATAAGGTTGGTCAAACTTAAAAGAAAACCGTACTAGTACACGTAAACATTAGACTTAGGCAGCGCTTTTATTAGTTAGTACCATAGCCATGATACGGAATCCTGTGCAAGCGCGTGAATCGCGGCCGTGCGGTCGATCGAACGGTACGTCACCGTGTCACACTCGAAGGACACCCACTGAACCTTTTTGTATGTGAAAACAATCCTCGAATATTACTCAACTTTTTTTCCTGGGAAAGTTCTTGACGCTGCAATATTTCCATATATTTGAATTTAGCTCCAATTCGTGTTTATTTGGATTTGGACGTTTTAGGTGTGCCCTAGTTTTTTTAATACTGATTTTGTGTGTGTGACTGAGAGAGAACGTGTGTATGTGTCCATATGTGTGTTGTGGCAGAAGGGCAATCTGGAGACGGTGTGCATGTGATACAGACATAGAGAGGTGTGAATGTGCAAATGATCATGCATGAGTGAGACATAGACAGATGCCGATATGGTGTGTATACATGAGAGAACGGTCTTCTAGTTTACTTGTGTGTGTGTGTGTGTGTGAGAGAGAGAGAGAGAGATAGAGAGAGAGAGGAGCATCCGTAACACAACAACCATCTCTCTCGATTCGTCCGTCCCTCGCATGATTGCATGCAGCACATGCATCAACACGCACATTTTGACACCCTCACCCGGCCCCTGCCCACCTCAAGGCCCGCACAATCTCTTCGTGAATACCCATTTCTCTCCTTAGGTTTGTTTTCTCTCAATATCTGACACACACACACACATAGAGAGAGAGAGAGAGAGACACGCAGCACAACACACACACACACCCTCCCCCGAGCACACAATTCATCCCCATCCAAGGTTATGCGGCGACCACTCTCGCTTGTGCTTCTTTGCACGCCAACATGCACAACACCTCAATCTTCAAAGAGGGCATCGAGCAGATCGAAGACGGCGACCACACCGCGCTAGAGAATGTAGGGTCATTTGGAAGCAGGGTGATGTGATGACGGCTGACTGACTACTCCCCCCACCCTCTCTCTCTCTCTTGCACAAAATTACCAATCCCTCTCTCCCCCGCACAAAATTGTCAATCCCTCAACCCACGAGATCCTTCCCCTCTCGTCCATGTTTTTCCAGCTCTCTCATCAAACATGGTGTCTCTTCTCCTTCCACGTATATAGAATCCGGATGCACATGCATCTCACGTATATTACATGTCTCCATCTTTCTCACAGACCTAACTTCTTCCTCTCTCTTTCTCTCTCTATCTCTCTCTCTCTCTGTCTCGTTAGGTTTGTCTCCTACTCTCTTGTCCACATACATACAATCTTTTCCGCCCTATCTGCTCCATCTTCAAAAGCTCTCTCTGCATGTTTCATTCACACATTGGGATATGTCAAAATGTTGCTTCTATAATGGTTGATGTAGAGTTATGGTTATTTTTGTTGCATCCTACAAAGTAATAACTATGAAATGCATTTAGATTCTCATTTGACTGGGATTATGTGAGTTTGAGCATGTTGTGAAGTACTATAGACCTTGTATACATCTTGGGATTCGACAATGATTGTAACTATTGAATTGTATAGACCATTACATTCGTAGTCAATAGCCTAATATATTTATTTCACAATTTCAACAAATGATTAGTTCACTACAAACTAAGAAAACAAATGTGTACTCCCTCCGTTTTTGTTTAAGTCCACGTATTAGCATTGGTCAAAGTCAAGTTTTGTAAACTCTCAGAAAGCTTATAACAAAAAATATTAACATATATAATAACAAATAAATACCATTAGATTCATTATTGAATGTACTTTCACATCATACATATTTGTTATGGTAAATGTTTATATTTTTCTATAATCTTGGTCAAACTTTAGGAAGTTTGACTTCGGTCAAACCTAATATGCAGAGTTTACTACTACTACTCGCTAGTTTCTTAGCCGAATCACTCAACACGCCACACGGGGAGTCTAGTGTCACAAAATTTTGAGGTCGGCGGGAAAATCTCCCGCGGCCCTGATTCGAGCAGTGGGAAGTTACCATCATAGCCTTCGGAACAGGCCTACGGGTGACGCTTGGTAGGGGCTGTTTTCGTAACTTCAGGTTCACCCTACCCAGCTAACCCCACCCCGGCACCCAGAGTAGTACACATGAATACTCCCCATTTTCTATCCCCACCGCAAAATAGACTTCTCCACGGCACCGCAGCCTTCGTGCTCCTCCCCCTTTACATCGGCGCACTCGTCCACCGCAGCGCATCTACCTCATTGACGACCTCGTACGCCGCACTAGAGCCGGTCCATCGTCGTCGTCGTACACGGAGCCTCTTCCCCGACATCGTCTTCCACGGTCTCGGATCTGCTTCCTGGAAGCCGATGCCAAGCACAGAAGTACCGCCATCATGGACAATGAACTGACTCCCGTTGCCAACCATGACTCACAGAGGCCGCCGCGACCATCGTTCTCCTCCTCGATTGGTAATGTGTCTATTGAATCACTTAGCAGTACATGTGCAGTTCCAATTTTCTTCATACCTACCCTTCAAATTTCCTAGGTGCTATTGTTCCCGTAAAAGTAATTGGTTATAGCCTCCATTGTCCAACAGAATATCAGCTTGTAATTGTGCGTCGCTCCTGTATCGCGTTGTGCTTGGGTAGGTTTTTCATCTGCAACCAGTAGTGTGGCAAATGATGGAAGGTTTTTAGAACTAGCAAGATGCCCATGCATTGCACGCGTCAAGATGCATTTGTATGAGTAGATTATCTTGTGGGAGAAAAGGATGAACGAGGGAAGGCCTTATTTGCAAATCTGGAGAGGGGTATGGGTATCTTTTTGCAAAATTCCCATTTGTTTCCTTCCTATCTGTCAGATATAAATGGGACGGCCTATATTGCAAGAAAAAAGTATAGAGAAAAAAGTAGACAGTAGAGAAGTAGAGATAAATATTAAATATTAAATATAAAATAAATATAACAGTAGAGAAGAGAGTAGAGATAGCAGAGACATCGGGAAAGGATCGCGCGCGGGCGGGAAAAAGCGGCCGGGCGTGCGCTAGTTTTGGCGCGCGGCGTTCGGCGCGCTTTATAAAATCCAACGCCCTCCCACCGCTCTGTGCCTTGCCACCGCTCTCTCCCCGCTCTGTGCCTCGCCACCGCTCTCACTACAAGAAATATGTCAACTTGTGACCTTCTGTCAGTGACCCTGGAAGAATTGGTCATAGATCTATGACCATTTCAGACCAATTGGTCAAAAGCTGTTCGGGGGGCTCCAAACCCTAAACCATTGCGACCATTTTGGTCAGAAAGGTCGTAATTTCCTTACACGAAATGGTCATAAAGCAAACAGCGCTAGTCCGCTGCCTTATTTCTAGTTGTTAACGACCAATATAGATGGTCATAGCCTTGTAAATTGTGGTGGGTTGCGATGACTAGGCGCCATCTCATCAGTTTTGCCTATGTGTCATGTCCATGTGGCAGTTTTTGCCCTAGGTTGTGAAGCAACCTATATTTCTGTCATTCCCAAAATTCCCAAAAAAAGCTCATAAATTCTTTGGGTCATATCTTCGTCAAATATGTAAAAACCTCCCTTTCCTAGTTCAAAAATAATTCAAAAATATTCATTTTCCTATTCTATTCAGAACAACAGTTTGTGAAGGAAGTACCACTTTGGCATGTCCAAATAGTATCCATTTTCTACAGTGCTTTCCTATGCCCAACTAACCATCCTCCACCAAATGCCAGCTCAATCCATTCATTATTTTGAGCCGGGCTTCAACATTCGTATTTATGTCCAGTGTGGTGGTTTGCAAAGCAAGTACCACCTAGGCTCCTCCTTTTGAGCTGAAAATTTGTGAAGACGGTCTTCTTAGTAACTGATCATCCTCAGCCAAACTCACGGCCATTAGCCATGTACATTTCCCGTACCGCTAATCAAACACTTGGCTGCTTATTCATGTTTAAGCATCGATCGGTCTCCTCGTGAGAATCTTATGTTGTGATTTTCTTCCTAGCACCTACCTGGGGAGTTCCCAAACCACTAGATATGCCTAGGCCGCGCAGAACACATGGCAACGCCACGGTCACGCGGTGACCACGCGGCGGGCATGCGAGCTTACGCGCTCTAGAGTTGGGGCCCTCGGCCACCGTCGAAACCTCGATGTCTCTCTATCAAACCATGTATTTCTGATTAAATAGGTACTTATGTAACTAGAATTGATTTTTGGAAAAAATAAATAGCAAACTATGAGGCAGCTGCAGTTCAAATTTGACCCGCTTCCAGCTGAATTGGCGGAAATTTGTCTTTTTCACGAGAGGTGGATCAAAACTTTTTACACCCAACCATTTGGTCAATTGTGCATTAAACATGTCCTAGTATTTTAGAAAAATGATTTGGTCCAATTTTGCAACAATTATTTGGTAGTTCCTTCACAAAAAAACCTCCTTTCGGGCACTCGAAAAATGAAAAATGGTTTTTTTCGTCCAAAGAAAATGAAAACTTCCTTAGGCAACATTGTTTGCCATTCCAATATGCACCCTTGTGCACAATATGAGATTATTTGAACAAACTATGCCACGAATGTGGCCATAAGTTTGATCATTTGCCTTGAAAGCCATGAATCTTCAGAGATGATAGCTCATTTCTGAGAACACTTTTTTAAAATAATTGTCGTATTACAAGTTTGTTATTTTTCCTGGGAACTTGGCCACATATAATGACACAATGCGAAGGTTTCCCAATTTTTTGATTTTTTTTGAATTTTTTATGCCCGTTTCAAAATGCGATCAAAACGGCGGGAATGACCGTTCCTAGCTAGTTGTTGAATCTTTGAATTTTTTTGGTGTTTCTCTGATTAAATAGATACTTATGTACCTAGAAATGATTTTTGGAAAAAATAAATAGCAAACTATGAGGCAGCTGCAGTTCAAATTTGACCCGCTTCCAGCTGAATCGGCGGAAATTTGTCTTTTTCACGAGAGGTGGATCAAAACTTTTTACACCCAACCATTTGGTCAATTGTGCATTAAATATGTCCTAGTATTTTAGAAAAATTATTTGGTCCAATTTTGCAACAATTATTTGGTAGTTCCTTCACAAAAAAACCTCCTTTCGGGCACTCGGAAAATGATTAAAAATAGCTAGAAAGATCAGAAATGCATTGAAATTAGTCCTTATCCATAAAATGTGGTCTAACTCTAGTGAAAATTTGTATGGTGCCATTTTCAAAATATTTTTGATAGCTACTTCACAAAATCCCTCTATTTTTAGTACTTAGATAGTTTTTTGAATCACTGGTTTTTGAACCAATCAGGACTCTTCCCATGGATCAATGACATGGCGCCCATCCATCCATCCATCCATCTCTCCATCCCACATCCATCCATCCATCTATCTACTGAAAAAAAGAAAATAAAATGAAAAAGAGATACCCCCCACCCGCAGCCCAAACCCTAGGTCAGATCCCATCGACTCCCTCCTCTCCTCGCAGCCGCCGCCACCTCCTCCCTCGATCCAGTCTTCTCCCCGCCGCTCCCACCCACCGCCGACCTCGCAGCCCTCCTCACCACTGCCGCCGACCTCGTCACTCCCTTCCCTCGCCATCTCTCCTACCCTATGCCCCAGATCGAGTCGAGCAGGTCGGCCGACGCGCTAGGGTTCCGTTTGGTCAGCTCCGCGCCGGCTCTTCGGTTGGCCGCCCGCCCGACGATGGATCTCCCGCCGCTCTCCCACCAGGCGCTCTCGCGTCCGTCTGATCCGTGGACGTCGAGGCCGTGCGCCGCCTCCTACTGCGACGGTCGTGCGCGTGCGGCGCGGGCGGCGCAACGGCGGTGTTGCCCAAGACGGGGGCGGCGCCGGTGGAGCGCATCAAGCTGCTGCTGCAGAACCAGGCCGAGATGCTGCGCTGGGGCGCCCTCACGCGGCCCTACCGCGGGATCACCGACGCCTTCGCCCGCGTCCTCCCGCTCGCCGTCGCCAAGATCCTCCGCGCCCTCGCACTCCAGGAGACCCCCGACCTCCTCATCCTCGGCAAGCAAGTTCTCAAATCGGCCTCTTACGAGGTCTCCTGCTCTCATTCGCCTTGTGATTTGTGTATCATTTTGAAGCAGCTGCTAGTTGTGGTCAGTAGCTACGCCTAACATATTAGTAGGTTTATTGGCATGGTTCTCACCTAATAATCCGCTCTGCTTTGCTTGCCCCATGGATGCATATTGTACCTTGCCCCCTGCTATTTCCTGAGAACGCCCTCCCTAGTATAGATTTGTAGATGATTTCTGTAGATCTAATTGCTGTTGTGGCTTCCCTCCTGTTGGAGGGAGCAGCTTCATCTTCCTGCACTTGCTGCATTGTTGTTTACCTCGTTACATGCTTGTTGACTCATCGACTGTTTGGGGACAGAAGATTGCTTGCAGTTGCTTACCATTGGTGCAGTCATCATTTTGTTTTCTGATTCACTAGTGCTTGTACCAATGTATTGGGTGCTGCATTGGGGGAGAAATATTTCAAATCAACTTGTATGTACATGCTGATTTCCAAGGGACAAAATGTTGCTTACAATACATGCTTGTTTGCTCATCAAATATCCGGGAATTAGTTGCAGTTACCATCACCACTTTTTTATGGTGCATTTGTCCCACTATACCACTGCTGTAGCACAAAGGACACTACAAATCTTCAATCATACGTGTCATTCCTTCATACTACTATCTTTGCCCCCTTTATTATCCTCAGATGTAGGACACTACAAATACTGAAAATGTGCATGTTATGACTGGCCAATACACTAAGAAATAATAATGTTGCACAACTTTATCAAGGATCGATTACTTAGTTACTGTGAAGCATTATCGAACATTGTTCTTCCCTGCTCTTACCGGCGTCCTTTTAATTTCGTATGTGTTTTGTAGTTGAAGGAGTTCATTCTGTGCAGCCGGAGACGTACAAGTTCAAGATCGGCGACCGGGTTTTTCGGAGGCGCGGAGACCCACCCCTGGACCAAGTTATCGAGATGCTACAGAAGCACAAGGATAAGTCTCAAGATGAAATCTAGCTAGTTGGCTACAGTATGCCTTATGCTCTCGTTGATTTATTTCTTTTGCGCTCTTTTGCAGTTCTATATTGATGAGTGAGCGATCTGGTAGCATCTAGCTAACTGCCTCTAGATTGTAACCCTGTTATGGGATGTGTGGTTGCGCATGCGTTCTGCATTGTCAAATGTGTTCTCTGTTGTCACACATTGTATGCAATGTTGTTCATAGTTTTTATATTTGTTGTCATGCGATGCGGTCACTGAATTGCTCAAAATTACTGGCCAAGTACTATGTAGTGCTGTTCTATGCTAGGCTACCAGGCTAGGTAACTTCTGTATCAAAATCATGGATTCTAATCTTTACTATTATCTGCCATGGATCAACAATGATGCATCACAGGTAGTAGTAGTAGAGTCGGACTTGGTGCTGCATTGCCCAGTTATTAGCTCCTCGATCTGTTCCTCGCAGCGTGGGGTCAGCACTTTACCTCAACTTGTCTGCATTTTCTCTCGCACACTAGACTTGCTCATCCATAACACAATGGCAGTGCGTGAGTGAGTCCTGTAGGTATGTATGTTTTTGGGCTGGTTGTAGATGGCTTTGTATGTTATGGTAGTGTGCTTGCTCTCCCTGCTCTGCTTTTGCTTGTACTCCCTCCGTCCCGAAATACTCGTCGGAGGAATGGATGTATCTAGATGTATATTAGTTCTAGATACATTCATTTTTATGCATTTCTTCGACAAGTATTTCCAGACAGAGGGAGTAGAAAAGAAGAGCAGAGAAGGGTAAGTAAAACACACTAGCAACTCTCTAATTAGAACACCAGATACTAGTAGATACCAACCACATGTATCTGCAGATTTACTACTAAATCCAATTACAGTACTACCTGATGTTGTGTGATTCCTTCCATTCTATGATTGATAAAGGAAGTACTTCATTAGTAACGAGACATGCTAATCTGGTGCTGCAATTTATAAGCAACTAAATTGTGCAGAATTAAGTTTCACATTCAAATCGATGGTATGTCATGTGTGCACCATGGACAGAAATTTCAGAGCCAACAGAAAGAAATTCTACTCTTTACTGCAGAACAGTATACAACATTACTTTTTTGGTTGCCTGCTAATTGTGTGCAAACTGCTTATCAATAGCTTATCAAGCACTGCCTGACTGGCTCGCATCGCTCTGCTGTCGTAGTTGTGCCGTCAGTGCTCTTTCCTCTTTGTCTGTCTACGACAACAGGATTCATGCACCAAACCAAGAACCTGAATCTTTTGTTAGGCTGCTAGTAAACTAGGTTATACTCCTTCCAATTGCAAGTTGGATAGAACCTGCAATTAAGTGCACAGACATACATGGATTCTGGTTCAATTCGTATGTATGTCTGTATGTGCATGCTTACGACTTTGACTAAAACTAGTTAATTCATTGTTCTACCTTGAAGGTGACCAGTCCCTAGCTGCGTGCTTTGGTCGGTCCTACTAATTTCAGTTCCTATGATTTTTAATCTCCGTTTTCTATTTTCCCCAGCTACCAAGACTCTGAGTTTGTGGTGATGGCAGCTGACACGAAGCCGATCGAAATCTTCCCCCACCCCCTGTTGCTCCCTAATGATAACAAGGTAGAAATTCTGTCCGTATGCTGCATCATATATAGTACTACTAATTAGTTTGTATGCATTCTATTTATCAAATGAAAGGACATTCTGTTTGGCAGTGGGCGGTTTTGCTCAAAAATAAGTAAATAAATTGTATGTGCATGCTGAAATGTTAGATGTCTGTTGGTTGCTGTATATGGGCAAGATGAATTGAATCTTGATGTGTACTTGTCAATTCTAGCTTATATTGGTGTCTTGCGATCCTAAAACATTATTGAATCCTGCTGTGTACTTGTCAATCCTGCTGTGTGTTCATATTGCGTCTCTGTTTTCTTGTATGAACGAGTTATCTCATTTTAACTAGCTGGAGAACAAAAAGCATGGTACTAGCTCAACTTTTGTTATCATTCTAAATAAGTTTCCTTTTCTTGAATGGTTTGTTCTGATTCTTCACCTTTTCTGATTCTTCCCTGCTGATTCATGTAACAGGGCGACCGAGGAAGGCATGTTATCTGTTTTCTTGAAGGTCGTTTTGTTTGTTCCTAGCCCTAACTACAGTTGTCCAGCTAGTTCGGCATGTTGTTCATATCACTATTGTAGTCCAACGAGTTTGGCATGTTGCGAGTTTGTGATTGCTTGTAAAGCTTGTAAAGTATTGTATTACACTTGTAGTCATTACTGTGATTGCCACTGTATTACACTTGTAAGGATCTGGTTGCTCTTATTTAAAGTATTATGTGTGCTTTTTGTCCGCCCATTTAAATACTGGTTCGAATATGAAGAATATGAGCCTGATAGATGGGACCCACTTACCAGAACATGAAAAATCGGACCCAGTTACCAGAACCTGACAACCGGGACCCATCTGACTGGTGGACCCATTTAATTAAAAAAAGGAAATTATAATTATTTAGACGAAAAGGCCAAGGCCCAATAATAAAAAAGGCTGCAATGTTGGGCCAGGCCCATGAAGTCGACCAAAAAACGACAGAAAAAATATAGAAAGGCTGAATTAATGGGCTAGGCCCATGTAGAAAACTGAATTGGACCGGGCTGAATCTTGTGCCACATCAGCTTGCCACGCTGGATGCCTACGTGGCCTGGGGAGGTTGCTAGTGACCAAAACGCCATAGTGGACATATTTTGGTCGTAAACGTCTTCGACCATTCCAGAAGAAAGGTCGCTATAGTCAGTTTATGACGGCCAGCTTTTGACCTTGTGTTTTTGGTCACAAAAAGGTCGCAAATGGAAATTTGTGACCTTTCAGTGACCAATAGTGGTGGTCACAAGTTGACATATTTCTTGTAGTGTCTCTCCTCGCTCCTTTTCACCTCACCGCCGCCGCACCACCGTGCTACCGCGTCGCCAGGAAACTTGGGGATACCGTGGCATCCGCGCGCGCCCCTCCGGCGGCTTCTCTGCCGAGATCCGGTTCCACGGGATGCGCCTCGGCCTCGGCAATTTTGACACTGTCAACGAGGCCGCCCGCGCGTACGACGTGGCAGCGTGGCGCCTCCGGTGGCCTCATATAACATTGAACTTCCCCAACGTGCCGACGCGGGAGCGGGCACAGGAGCTCGCGCCTCTGCTGCGGCTTAGCACCGACGAGGATCGTCGCGACAACCGGAGGCGGGAGCACCGTCTCGGCATCACCGAGATGGATGAGGAAGCCATGGCATTGTGGCGCCAACACTTCCCGCAGGACATCATCAACGAGCACGAGTTCTATGCACAAAGGAGGGCGGAGAGGGATAAGAGGAGGGCGGAGCGAGCCGCCTATCGCGAGGACAAGCGTAGGTGAAAAGCGGACGCTCAATTCAACATGAGGCTAGGAGCAGCGTCGCCCTGGGAATCCGATGACTATTGGTATCTTCACGCCTACAGTCAGACGTCCGAGGAGGACATCACCGAGGAGGAGTCGGACGATGAGGAGTAGTTGAATTATCTTTTTTTATCTATCTATGCTGAGAACTATCCTCTACTCTCTAGTCTCTACTTCTCGATCTCAGCACTGTAAACGCTTTTTTAGAGCGCCACGCGTTGCGATTCTGTTGGAGATGCTCTAACATGGCAGACGAGTGCTTTAATGTTGCCCACAAGATGCACGAGTATTACTAGTAGTATATTTTTCTTGCCATGTTAAGATTTTAAAACCATGAGTGCGAACATGCAGAGGAGCAATGAAGACCAAACACGGGATATTCGGGACATCTTCAAGGAGTGTGGCAAGTTAAAGAGGAGCTGCACCGAACCTATAAAACGAGCTTTGGTAAGTAACACCCTTTCAATTACTTTCGTTTAGCCTCGTGTTCTTCGATGTGTATATGTTGTAGTTTCTATTTCTCTTAAGCGTGGTGTTCTTCGATGTGTAATAAGAAGAGTCTTAATCGTCCTAATGCTTTTCATTTTTAGCTTGATGTAGGAAGTGGGTGCTCTCACCTTGTAGTCTATTTTTATTTTTTATTTTCGTTTTGAATTCACTTCTCCGAGTTCTGTTTATCTGGCTTCTACTAAATGGATCTAGGTTGCTCTGAGTATTGATCTAAAAAAGAAGTAACTTCATGTCTGGATGCAGTTCCTGCGAGGAGGGAAGTATGGTCAACCTCGAGATCATGTTTCCAAAATGAGGCTGGATTACACACAAGGTGCCAGTTCCCTAATGATGCTGGATTAGACACAAGGTGCAAATTCCCAGATGATGCTGGATTACACACAAGCCAGGTGGAGTCGTCAGTTGTTCGTGTCCTCGTGGCATTAGTAAAGGCTGAAAGAAAGCGTGCAGCAGCCCTTGAGAATGTAGTTGAGTTCCTGAAGAAGCGAAACGAGCAATCAGATGCTCTCTTCACCCAAGCCAAAGAAGAGATGGAAGAAGCCAGAAATAAGCTAGCAGAGGCCGAGCAGGCTAGGCGTCTCCTGCTATCTAAAACTGTTGTCACTACAAAATCTCCTTCATAATAGCTAGGTTCAAATGTTTATCCAGTCAGCATGCCTGTTGTGATGTCCGTGCATCTACTGATGTGGCACAAAATGTTTTTTTCTGGTCATATAATAACAGCAATTACTTTCCAAACAATAACAGACGAAGCATTGGACATGGTATAGTTCACGCGCAAGCCCGACATTCCAAGTTCAACTTCCACATCAAACTCATGTTCACAGGTATCTGCACATTCATACATAATGTCCACAACCATGATTCACTTCAAAGCCAAAAAATGTGAGGAGAGTTATAAATAAAGAAAAACCTCTACTAGTTCCTGCTACCAGTGCGAGCACAACAAGTCAAAACCATGCGTAAATTAATTATATTTTAGTCATTTTTTGTGTTCTAAAATGCGTGCCAGCTCACGGAAGGACGTGTTGCCGGCACACGCGCGGATTCAATGAAGGCAGGCGGGGCAGTCTTAAGCTGGTTGCACGCAGCGAGGAGGCATGCTCAGCCGGGCCTGCAGCGAGTGCGGCCCTCTTGGCCGGCGCGCCGGTTGAATGCCTGCGCTATGAGAGGTCATGTCCGTGTCAGAGCAATCGCTCCCTCCAGTCCTTTTTTGTTTGGGTATAACAAAATCTCGTTTTCCATTCAATTCACATTTTACAAGTAAAATTCATGGACAAACTTTGACCCAAAGAACGATGGGGACTAGTAAACCAGAATGGAGGTAGTAGTTTTTTAATCAAAGAAGAGTTTCCCCTTCCGATTTTCATTACTGAAAACCAGCATCTAAATCTAAACCATAGTATTTGCCCTAGAACTACCAGGTTCAACATCTCGCAACATAAACCCATACAACCATATGCCAAGGAGGTACGTAGTACTATGAATTCCATTTTCGCTCCATACCAATCGTTCTAAAAACTAGTTACTACTTGTAACGCGCCATTGAAAATTGGAACTCTTAACCGCGCTAAAAAATGATATTTTAAATGTGGCTACTCGATCTGTGGCAACTGGCGAACCACCGCGCTCCAAGTCGTTCACCTGTGGTCCCGACCATCAACTCCTACGGATCAAATTATCACGCGATCTGACTATTCCTGCAAAGGTGCCCCACCACGTACCCGATACCCGCGAATGCAGCAATCGTGCACCTAGGGTTTTAGGGTTTATTTGTTAACGTCGCCTTTACGTAACACTCATGTGTGTGAGACAGCGAGAGGCCGACTGTGTGCGTGAGCCTCTTCTCTTCGTATATGTACTCCACCGTTTGTCTGGTGTCCAAAAAATTATAATAAGTACTAGCAATGTGCCAATGCGTTGCCACACGATCAAAGCAGATTAATACATATTCACCGATTTGATAGAAAAAAGTCTAGTTTTGAAATACGTATATCACTAAAAATATGTTATGCTTCACTCAAAATATATTCCTTTGGTGGTTCTGATGAGATAAGGGAGGAATGTTGTTGGTTTCAAGATTCGAGAAGTGGTATATGTCTAATATCTACTCTTACTAGCAAGATGCATGTGCGTTGCATGGAACATCAAGATCTTGTGGGAGAAAAGGATGAACAAGGGAAGGCCTTATATGCAAATGTGGTGAAGAGTGCGGGTAAATTGCCATATTTTCCTTCCTATCGGTCAGATATAAATCGGACGACCTACATTGCAGGATGGCAGGCCCACCATCATCACCAACTCTATTTTTTATCCCTACTCTTATAAAAAGCATTGTCGGTGATGATCGTGTGCCTGCCATCCTGCAATATAGGCCGTCCGATCTATATCTGACGGATAGGAAGGAAACTATGGTAATTCTGCAAAAAGGTACCCACACCCCTCTCCACATTTGCAAATAAGGCCTTCCCTCGTTCATCCTTTTCCCCCACAAGATAAACTACTCATACAAATGCATCTTGATGTTCCGTGCAACACATGGGCATCTTGCTAGTTGTTGCAAAAAGCCCATGTGTGTGTGAGAGAGAGGGAGAGTGGAGGAGGACGGAGTGCATGTGTGACAAAAACACAAGGAGTGTGTGTGCGATAGGTATCAGCTTAAAATGAGGTGATAGTGTGTGTGTGCACGATCGAGAGGGCGTGTCTCAAGAAGGGAAGAAAAATCTGCATAGATACAAGGAGCGGGAGAGAGACATGTATGCGATAGTGGAAGCACGAGTGTGCGGGTGTATAAACCTATCTAGAGGCTAGCTAGTCGATAAATGTTTGTGAGAGAAATATGAGTCGGGGTGCGAAAGCGAGAGTTTTGTGTGTGCGAGAGAGAGACGGTAGTCAGGAAGGGGAGTGGAAGCAGGAGTTGTGTGTGTGTGTCTGTGAGAGAGGGAGGGGGGTTGTCTAATCGGTAAACAAATGAATAATGTCAGTCTAGGATGGAGACGAAAAGGAGACCGCAACAAATGTTGTGTCTATAGGAGAGAGAGAGAGTAATTTTAGTGGTATGGGTCATATGTAGAGACATATAGGGTGTGTGAGAGAATCCCATAGAGAGAAAGACAAAGTGAAAGACAAGTGGAGACTGTGCGTGTGGCAATGAAAAATAAAGCTTAGGTACCGAGTGATACCAGAGAACAATAGAGACGTGAGAGATAATGAAAACCATGTAATGTATAATGATAGGGAGAGTGTGACACTTCTCAAGGGAGACGTGAGAGACCATGTTTGCGAGGATAGGAGAAACATGAAGTGAGCGTGCGGGTGAGATGGAGAAAAGAGAGTGATAGCTACCTGAAGGAGCATGCATGCGAGAGAGATGGGCGTGAAAGGAGTGAACAGAAAAGGGATTCAAATATTTGAATTCGAGATGATGATACATGTAATCCATACTCGATCCAAAATTGATCTATCAAACATGCATACTCATATGAATTCATGCACATCTATGTTATTTAATATGTAGATATTACTGATCCCTACATTTTAGTAGAACATAATTTGGTTAAAAAAATCGAAAAGATTTTGAGATCGTTGTATTTGTAAATCATATTATACATATAAAGGAGCATAATTCTTTGTTGTGCTTTTAAAAGTATATAAAAAAAGATGATGTATATAGAATGTAATTCCAATTGAAAATGGATCCCTCCTGAAAAAAATAGAATACAAATGAGATTCAAATTGAGTTGGCACGGTAAACGTGCATTGTGCAAAATTTGAACGAAGCGAGGAAAGTCACAGTAACCGCCCGAAACCAAGATCTGCGAGATGGAAATTACTACTGCCTATCATGCAAAGCCTATCTACTGGATTTCTATAGGTTTCGATAGGGGTAGGTTTGTAATTTCACCCAAACGTGACGTAACCGCCTCTCACCCGGATTCATACACAGTGGGCGCCAAAACACAGTGTGTCCTCGGCCGAAATCGACTCCCTCCCCGATTCATATTCATACATGGTGGGTGCCAAAAACAAACTCTCGTCGGCAAATATTCGGTGTATGCGAGATTACCGTCCTATCCCCAACCGACTAATGTTGTTGTGATGTAGTAGAAATTTGAAACGGGGGCTAAGTTTGTAAATTTCCTCGCATTTGAGACAAGCGCGCCCTGAATACATGGTTCCCCCCTTCCTCTCTACCTTCCTTTTCCCCATTCGTACTCCGTGGGCGCCAAAACACCCTCTCCACCCTACCCTCCTCCGTCCGCCGCCTTCCGCCACCCCATCCACTGCCGTCCTCCTCCACCATGTCGGAGCTGATACCCCGACGCCGCCATCCATTACAAGAGATCGACCTCTCTCATCCACGGCTTCGGACCGGGATCCTTGCATCACGTCCTCTCGCTTCATCCCCACCGTCGTCCACCATGTCGGCGCCGCTCCTACGACCGTCTCGTCCACCGCGCCATGCCGCCACTGTCTACCCTCCTAGATCTGGTTCCACGCTGCCGACCGCCATCGCTATCGTAGCACCGTCAAATTCTCAGCAGATGCTTACACGACGTCGCACCAGAGGCGGTACTCTTTCGTATCTGCTCAACTTATTTATCGCAGCAAGAAAATAGATCGCCACTGCTTTACTCTGATTTCTTGTCTTGGTTGCGAAGTTGCCTTTGTCCGGTTTGCACCTTCAGATCCGACATGGCACGCTCAACACTATACTCCCAATGCTTATGGTTTTCCCCTTTTATATTCCACACTAGTTAAATCACAGTAGACTAAATTTCAAAATTGGGTCAGTCGATTTTTCAGAGCTCGCCGGAGTTCGTCGGTGCGAACGAAGGGGATTGGGTGGTTGTGGGGCCTCGCCAAACGAAGAGAACTCGACGCGGGTGGGGGTTGGGGGTGGGGGTGGCGAAGGAACATAGGCGGTGAGGGCCGCTGGTCCGGTCGGCGGCCCGTGCGGTGTTCTGTATGGGAAGAAGCAGAGACGAGGAAGAAGAAGGGTTAGGAGACATAGGATCTTCATCCAACCGCCTGAAATGGTCGAGAGACAGCTGGGAGTTGCATTCTTAATGCGCTCTGGTTCATCATGTGTGGGCACTGCGCAACCAACATTTTATTATCCAAAATCTGCTTGCTCTTCTTTACCATGTTCCTCTTCCGTTCTTCTTTAATATGTACTCTCTCCATTCCTAAATACAAGTCTTTGTATATATTCCACCATGGACTACATATGGAGCAAAATGAGTGAATCTACACTCTAAAATGTATCTGGATACATCTGTATGTGATCCATAGTGGAAATCTCTACCAAGACTTATATTTTGGAACGGAGGGAGTATGATAGTAGTACAGTATGTTCCTTGTACTGAAGATGAGCAGGGACATTTGCAGTGTAGAGGTCTATACGGTCGGTTTTGATGGACACTTTGAGCCTCTTTGATTCGTAGGATTTTGTAAACATAGGAATAGGATTTGTAGTCACCTGCCCACTTGAATCCTATAAGAATAGCAAGGAAATGCGGGAAGTTGTGTCGCCTTTGAGAGTTTACACTGGTATTAACAGTACCGCACATTCAGTTGAAGAGAACTGGTATCCTAAGCCTTTTTAGTCGTACCGATAGTACTAGCACATATATTCCAGCAAGTTCCACTTTGCTGATTTTACTCTGATGCTTATGGTTTTCCCCGTTATATCTACACTATGATCTATGTAGCTGCTTAGTGTCGCACTAGCAGCAGTGCACTCTTGAAGCTAAACACTATAATGACTTACAAAATTTATACCAAGGCATTGAGTGCCATTCTGGATGCAATGAAACTCATACGCTCCCCACCTGTTGATTCTTGTTCAGAATATGATCCTAATGACTATTCTAACCTCGAGGAGTCAAAGGCAGATGGCATGTCCTGTTCACCCATCAAGGTGCCTGTTCTAATTTGGCAAGGTTTTATTGACTGCGGGTATCTTGCATATGTTGTCTTGCATTTCTTCTACTTTGTTGCACCGCCATCTGCTTAGTTTACTCATCATATATGTTGAGATGCCATGCCCATCCATTATCAATACATATTCCATCTGTCATCATACCATATTTTTTCACTCAAATGCTATTCTTGTGCATCAGAGATCAAAAAGGAAGAGGGTGATTGCCGAACCTGAAGGAGCACCAGCAAAGTCCTTGAAAAACGTGGTGGTGCCGGAGAAATTAGACAACACCCCACTTATATTGGATGTACGACTAGAGACACAAAACGTAGGACCGACTCCAGCAGACTGTACACATACTTCACTGGCCACACCACTAACCCCACCGCACAGGACCTGCACTCCAGCAAAAGGTATACCGATTTCATTTGCCATAGCACCAGCCGTACCACAGAAAAATCTCACTCCAGCAAAAGGTACAGCAAGTCCACCGGCCGAAGACCTATCCTAACTGCAGAGACGGCCAATTCCTGCAGATTGGAACCCCATTCCATTTATTCCTAGTTTAAAAGACAATGCTTTCAATGTTGTTAGGGACTACGTGCATATATTCCCATCATGGGAAGATTATAGTGAAGACAAACACCATTTTCACATCTTCCTGTCCAACTTACGTGTAAGTGTTATTATTCATGGTTATTACTTTCCTGTTTTCCGCTGATTGAACACATTAATGATTTACATTACATTGTTGTAACTAGGCGAGGGTCAATCTGGATAGTCATGACGAGCAAAGCTTGCCTGTGCTTTTCAAGGAAGCATTGCAACAGTATCGGTGTTACCTGAGGAAATCACACTTTGATGGCAAGTCTATAAACGAATTTCCGGTGAAGTCTCCTGTGCTAAAATTTAGAAGACATTGAATGGAAAAACCTTGTTATGCACTGGTCTTGTTCCCAGGATGAGTTAATGTCTATGAAATCACATGACAATTTGAACTTCTACTTTTCCGCATGTGCCTTACGGATCTTTTTGCAGGAAATATGCTCAAAGAAGAATTCCGGTTTGAAAAGAACGGCAAGATATCGCAAATATGCTGCCCGCTGCTTTGCTCTTGTTAGTACCTGTTGTCCTATATCACTGTACTTGCATACATACCTGGTTCATTATGTGACAGCAGTATGCATGATAGCTTGCTTATCAATTGTTCGCTCCAAATTATCTGATCTATATGAATGGTTACATTAGTGTAGAATATATCTAATGCCAATGTTCTTTTTAGCTCTTCATTGTTCTTGTAAGTACATGCTGTCCTTTATTAGTGTGCTTATAATGACAGGTAGTTGTTCATGTACCATCACTCTGCAGCTTATTTTCCTTTGCCCTCCATTTTCTACACATCAGATCTATATTTACTCTTACCATAAGGTTGGTACTGAAGAAGTTTAGCTATGCATTGCTCTTGGTTGTACCTTTTGCCTGTATCGCTGTACTTACATTTATAGCTACTTGGTTATGTAGCATCACTCTTCATCTTATCTTAAATATTCTCCATTTTTTTGTATATTATCACATCTATATTTACTCTTAACAAAATGTAGAATAAAGGCAATGCTTAAGAAGAAGATTATGTGGTAAACTTCTTGAATTGCCCCCCCCCCATCAGCATGGACAAGGCCTTTATACAGCCTGTCTTCACCAATAATGTAAGTTTGTCCTTCTCAAGCCTTCAAACTTTGTTGTATATATTTGGTTAGGCATGATTGCAACAGCTGTTTATTTTTGGTGTTTACATCAAATTGCATGTTTAAAGTTTATTATGTAGTTCATAAACAAAAGTTTGTCCTTCTCAATTTAAGTTTTCAGTTGTACAACCAAGTTCCTTCTTCATACCATGTAAATTAAACTATACAGAGCAAGTGATCTTCTTTTGCACTGCATGTATGCTTCTGTTCTTCATCTGTAATCCAGTGGTGTGGTGAACCTACCCACTACAACACAACGTCATATTCTGCAATGTCTTAACTATGAACAATGTCATATCATTCTACTATTATTTAAACCATCTCTTTATTTGCCAATCTAAAATGGGATAAATTGATAGCACACTAACCATTGATACTTATGAGTTCTTGATTTGTAATCCAGTGGTGTCGTGAAGCTGCCAACTCCTTCACAATGTCATTTCCTACCATGTCTTGACCTGAACAATACCATATTGTGTTAATGCAATTTTAAATTGTGTCACTTTATTCGTCAGTAAGAAATGTGATGAATTGTCAGCACTGATACTTTTATGTGAAAAAATTGTCATCTGTCTGCTTGTTTATCTTTCAGAGTGAGGAAGATATAAGTGTTGAACAAGCGAAGTCTCATCATCTTGCTCAGCTGCTTGCGTTGCAGCTCCCCAGCAGGGCTAACCTTTCTTGAACTCCATTGAAGTGCTGTCGGTTTTGTATATTATTTTGTCGACGTGTTTATTTGCACTGGTGGCAATCTTTGATGCCCAGTGTATGTAATCTGCTGTCTGCTTGTGCTTTATTATCATAGTGGCGAACTTTGATGCCCAGTGGATGTAATATGTCATAATTTCTTTATTGTATAGTCTAGGTTTTTTCTTATTCACGATGCTGCAGTTATTTTACTGTATATATATACTGTCTTCGCAGTAAACCGGCCAAACAGTAAAATTACGGTACATAATCGGGCCGTCATGCAATCACGATGTAGGTTGGGCCTGAAACGTGTCGAACAGCTCACGGGCCGGCAGCAGCCCGAAATGGACCCCGGCCCATGATTGTGCGAATCAAATCACGGGCTTTTAATAGGCCAAAATTGTCTCGGTCCTTGTTTGGCCCAATCAGATATCGGCTACGAGCAGGCCGGATGCAAACTGGGCCGTAGTTAGGCCCAACTATATGACGGGCTTTTAATAGGCTGAAATTAATATAGGGCCGAAATGTTAAATGGGCCCTTAATAGGCCGAAACTAATATCAGGTTGAATTACTAAGTGGGCCTTTAGCAAGTGGGCCCAAATGCATAGCGTCCAGTTGACGGGCCGAATCTGATATGGGCCATAATTGAGCCCAAAGCCTCTTAAAGTGTCAGACCTGATCTGGGCCGTAATTTGGCCCAGAACGTGGTAGGATTTTAATGGGCCAGATCTCATATGGGCCATTATTAGGCCCGGAACATGGCAGGCCATTAATGGACTGGATCAAATATGGGCCGGCATTTGGCCCAAAACATGGCACCTAGTTAATGGGCCTGCCTACTAGGGTCCTCAAAATCTTGTGGGCCTACGGCTGGGTCAGCCCATTAATGTTGGCAAAATCTCGTGGGCCTTTAGCTGGTCTGGCCCATTATGATCTGCAAGAATCTTGTGGGCCTTTACCTGGGCCGGCCCATTATGGCACACAAAAATCTTGTGGGCCTTTACCTGGGCCGGCCCATTATGGCCCACAAAATCTTGTGGGTCTTTAGCTGGGCCAGCCCATTATGGTCCGCAAAATCTCGTGTGCCTTTAGCTGGGCCGGCCCATTATGGTCCGGAAAAACTTGTGGGCCTTTAGTTGGGCCGGCCCATTTAAACTTGATGGGCCGGTCCATGTGTCAACATATCATTGGCGCGTCTCGCCCGTTGGATGAGTGGCACATGTGCCAACACGGACCTGACACGTGTTTCCTCCAGCCAATGATGATTTTACACGTGGAATATCCCCATTGGTTGGGGCTGTTATCGGGTTATCGGATCCAAAACCCGACCCGATAGCTTAACAGCGTTCCGTTACGGTGGATGCCACGTGTCGGTCACCCTTGACGAAAGCACTTCTGTGACGCGCAATTTATCATCATGGAAGTGGACACTTTCATGATGATAATTTTGGTAATGTCATGGAACACTTCTATGACAGCACAGGTATGACTATCTTGATTCTGTCATAAATTTGTCATGGATGTACATGCATGAAAAAAAACGCAACCTACTGTGACAAACACGTATCATCACAGAAGTGTATTTTTTTGTAGTGCCTTGATTCGCAAGTGGGCCTTGTTGCTTTTCATCCTAGTTGCAAGTCCTCCCTTGACTCGCAACTAGGCATATAGTTGTTTCATCCCAGTTGCAAGGTCACTCTCGAATCGCTAACTAGGCCTTGTAGTTTGGTTTTTGTCCCAACAACAAGTCTACCCTCGACTTGCAACTGGACATGTAGTTGTTTTTGTCCCAGTGGCAAGCCCGTCCTCGACTCGTTACTTGCCCGTAGTTGTTTTCGCCTGAGTTGCAAGCCCACCCTCGACTCGCAACTGGGCTCTTTTTTTTGTTCTCCCAATTGCTAGTCCACCCTCGACTTGCAAATAGGCATTAGTTGTTATTGTCTCTGTTGCAAGCTCACCATCGACTTGCAACTGGGTCTGTAGTTTGTTTTTCGTGTCAGTTGCAAGTCTGCACTCAACTCACAACTGGTCACGTAGTTTTTGTGTTGTCCCAGTTGCAAGTCGATCCTGAACTTGCAACACGGTTGTAAGTGCATCTAGTGCCACCCCTAGTTGGTTTTGGAGTATTGACGACAAACGTGGTTGAGGGACTAATGTGTTTGTGAGAATTGTAGGATAACACATGTAGTAGTCCCTCATTGATTCGGTTTACCTACCAGGGATGACCCCTTAAAATGTGTGAAGACATTGAAGACAATGGTGGTTCGTGAAGACATTCATGATGAAGATTATGATGTGTGAAGATATTCACTTGAAGACTATGGAGGGCGAAGACATAGCTGTTTCATAGTTTCCTTTCTTCTTTGTTGAGTCATAGGAACCACCGTACCATTAAGTGGGGTCCAAGTGAACAAAGTCAGAGTGACTGATGCTCAACCAAATCCTATGTCTTCGAGCGAAGACAATAAGAGTAAACTTTACCCAGACCTGGATGAGTCAGCTTTGCTTGTAGCCCAGGGTCATTTCAGACATATCAGTTTGGGTTGCCTCCTGGCTATAAATAGCCCACCCCCTACACCATAAATTGGTGGTTGCTTAGAGTTAGTGCATGACTTTTGTCGTTTGATAGCAACCCACCTCTGAAGCATTTGAGAGAGAGATCCTTGCGAGGACAAATCCCAAAACACCCAGAGCCAAAGAGTGTTAGGCATCACTGAAGTCTTTCTGTCCACGTGATCTGAAGACTTATTACAGTTGAGGACTGTGAATCCTCCAGACGGTTAGGCATCGCGTTCTGAGCGTCCAAGAGTCATTATGGATTGCCGGTGAACAAAGTCTATGAAGGTTTGGAAGTCTACCTAGAACACTTACCAGAGTGATTGGGCGAGGACTGGGTGTCCTTAGCTCAAGGGGAATAAGGTGAAGATGCGGTCTTCTGAGTTCAATCCCAACCTCCCTAACCAGACATACAGTTATCACAACAACTGGAACTGGTCTACCAAATCCTTGTCTTCACCAAGCAACTGGTTCTATCCGCTACACTCCTTACTTTACAGTTTGTCTTCATGAAGTCATTGCTTGCCTGCCTGATTCATTTGACTTCATTGTGTAAAGGATTTTATCTGGTTAGCTTCTTACTATCTTCCATACTGATCATGTCTACCTAGTTGCAGTTAGTATTCGTGCTTTCACTGTATTGTATGCTTGACGAATGCTTGCGTAGTGTAGCCTTCATTCTGCTGCTTACTATATAGGTTCAGTTTACCTGTTTGTCTTCAAAGCCACCATGTTTTGAAGACTTTCATAAAATCGCCTATTCACCCCCCTCTAGTCGATAAATAGCACTTTCAATTAGTATCAGAGCAAGGTACTCCCTTGTTCTGTGTGGTTCGGTTTAACCACCTGGAGTTTTAGCTATGTCGACTGCAGGGATAATCAAGGTCTCTGCTGCGTGCCCCGTTTTCAATGGTACTAACTACCCCTATTGGAAGAACAATATGCGCATGCATCTTGAAGCCATTGATGTTGATCTCTGGTATGTCGTCAAGATTGGTGTTCCCAAAGTCGGTGAAGGCGTCACCACTGCTGGTTAGCTTCGTGCTCTCGGCGCCACTGAGATCACCAAGCATGAGATCGTGAAGAAGCTTCTAAGATCACTTGACAGCTCATTTGACACCTTAGCCCTAATGATACAAGTATGTCCTAACTTCAAAGATCTTGATCCGTCTGACATACTTGAGAGGCTCAACACACATGAGTTCCAGCTATCTGAGAAGCGTGATATCTATGGTCCCAACTATGGCCGAACCTGTGCTCTGAAGGCTAAAGTTATTTCCTCATCTGATGAAGAATTTGATTGTAGCTCTAGTGATCCTGAAGAGCTTGGCAAAGAGCTTGCAATGCTTGTGAGGAACTTCCATAAGTTCTCCACGAAGAATCGGCTCACCAAGTCTTTAAGATCTATCTCAAAGAACGACGAGGCTTCATCACGTGACTACAAGAAGAGAACTTTCCACAAATGCAAGAAGACATGCCACTACATCTTCGAGTGTCCTTAGTGGGATAAGGAATCAAAGAATAAGAAGAAGAGTAAGGAATATGATTCTGATGACAAGAAGAAGAAGAAATCATCAAAATATTCTTCAAAGTCTTCGTCAAAGTCTTCATCTCACAAGAAGACCTCATCAAGCAAGGATCGTGCATTTATTGGCAAGAAAATGGATTCAGAGGAGGAGTCTGCCTCTGAGGAGGCGGAGGTGGAGTCCCAGGAGGAGTCTGATTCAGGCGTGGAAAGCCTGGCTCTGGCGTCAGCGTACGTCGCCAAGTCAATCTTCGACACTGAAGACAATGGTCACAATGTTGAAGCCAAAGCTGATGATGATGATGATGACTCGGCTCCAACCTACTGCTTCATGGCATGTGGTGCCAAGGTAACTTCACGCGATGCCTATTTCCAAACCTCTAGTGAAGATGACTCTGAATGTGAATCCAAACCTAGCTATAAGACACTTGCTAAAATTGCAACTGAGCAACAAACTGCTATGGAACATATTCAAAAGTTGCTAGACAAAAGCGGTGACCTGTTGGACGCGGAAATGAGTCGAACTCAGTCCTTAATCAAAGATATTAAAAGTCTTTGTGTTAAGTATGAAGAACTTGAAAGTCATCATGAAACTCTCTCAGCCTCTCATGAGAAGCTTTCCTACGATTATCTTCAAAGGAAGCAAGATCTTGAGAAACTGAGAGTGTCTCATGAAGATCTTCAAAAAGAGAACGGTTCACTACTCGCTCAATAGATCAGTTTCGCCCAGGTAGAATTTGTTCCACCATGCTTAAATTGTCTTGAGCGTGATGATGTTGTCTCTGTTGCTAGATGTTCTACTACTTCTGATGTTGCAATATCTTCAATTGCTGATGTGGTAACTAACCCCTCTACTGAGGATGCCACTACTATTGTTGATGAGAATGCTAGGTTGAAGACATTGCTTGAGACTGGCATGTACAAAAGCCTCAAAGGGCATCAGACCTTGTGCGATGTCCTCAAGAAACAGATTCTGAACTGAAACCCTAGGAAAGAGGGTGTTGGGTTCGAGAGGAAAATGAATGTCGATGGTTCATATTGGACGCCTGAGCAGTACCCCAAAACCACCCGGGTTGCTGCTAAGGATCCTTCAGTGGACCCATCCACTTTATCTGCCTTCACTTGTGCTAACCCAATTGCCATTGATGAATCCTTTGATGCTAATTATAAATTTTTTAAGAATCAGAATGGAGAAGTGTTGTCAAATACATTGGTACTAACTGCGGGAACGGGTCACCCCAGAAGAAGATCTGGGTGCCCAAAAGCTGTCTTGAGAAGCTTCCCGTGAATGTCATCATGACACCACGTGCCTGGGAAGAAGACAAGCCCCATACCAAAAGGCGTCATATGGCCCAAAGGCTTCATACAGACAGAGGACGACTCACGGTCACCATAATGCCAATGTTTTGTAGGAGAAACGTCATGAGACTCATGAATATGAGCATGTTTCCTCTAACCGCTATGTTCACAAAACTAAGGACTTTTCTGCATATTCATATGAGTACTATTCTCCTCCTGTGAAGTTATTTGCTAGGGCTCCCGAGCTAAAGTTCTCAGATGCTGCACTTAGACTCATTGCTTCTAAGCCACCCCTGAAGATGTGGGTGGTTAAGAAGAATTAACTTCTCTTGCAGGGAAAGGTCTCCAGCCGGAAAGCAAAAGCTTCTGACGACAATGCTGGAGACCTAAAACATCTTGTGCGACGCAAGTTAAAATGCTCCAATGGTCTTATCATGTATTTCGTCCCAGGGTTCCTTGACGTGCATGCTATCATGCCTAACCAGAACTTAAACTTTGATAATATGCTTGTGCGCTTCATATTTCTGCTTCACAATACTCTTGGTGAAGCCTATCCCGCTAACTGCACTGTAGGGTACAACTCCGAAAGGCATTGAATGGATCATGGACAGCGGCTGCACCAACCACATGACCGGTGATCGAAGTCTTCTTATGGATTCAACCCTACGTCCATCTACTAAGAGCCACATCACGTTCACTGACACTAGTAAAAGCAAGGTATTGGGTCTTGGTAGAGTTGCTATCTCGAAGGATCAGCACATGGATAAAGTGATGCTTGTTGAATCCCTTGGATACAACTTAATGTCAGTGTTAATGCTCTGTGATCTAAACATGATTGTGATATTTGGAAAATATTGTTGTGTTGTGCTAATGGAATCTAACAAATCTCTAGTCTTCGAAGGCTATCGAAGAGGTGATCTATATATGGTAGATTTCTCAGCAGGACCACAGCTTGTCGTATGTCTTCTAGCAAAGGCTTCATAATGCTAGCTACGGCATCAACAGCTAGGTCATGCGGGCATGAGGAACCTGTACACTCTCATGAAGAAGAAGCACATCATTGGCATCGAGGGCGTCAAGTTCAAGAAGGATCATCTATGTGGTGCCTGTGAAGCTGGAAAGATGACTAGAGCCAAGCATCCCTCGAAGACAATCATGACTACCTCACGCCCCTTCGAGCTACTTCACATGGACCTATTCGGTCCTACTCACTACTCTACCCTTACTACTACTGCACATCTCTATGGCTTCGTTATTGTTGATGATTACTCAAGATACACCTGGGTGCACATAATTCTCTATAAGACTGGAGTGTAGGATGTCTTCAGATGCATCGCAAATTGGGCCATGACGAATTATGGCATCAAGATCAAGCACATTCAAAGTGACAATGGCATTGAGTTCAAGAACGTTGGCCTCGACACTTATCTCAATACTTTGGGCATCACACATGAGTTCTCTCCTCCTTACACACCTCCGCAGAATGGCGTCGTGGAGCACAAGAATAGAACACTCATTGAGATGGCGCAGACGATGCTCGATGAATACAAGACTCCAAGAAAATTCTGGCCCAAAGCCATTGATACTGCATGCCACACCATCAACAAGTATATCTTCACAAGTTCTTCAAGAAAACATCTTATGAACTTCTGACTGGTAAGAAGCCAAACGTCTGTTACTTCAAAGTCTTTGGTGCTAGGTGCTGGATCAAGGATCCAGATCACACGTCTAAATTCGCACCAAAAGCACATGAAGGTTTTATGCTTGGTTACGGAAAGGACTCGCGCACCTATAGAGTCTTTAACCTCTTTCACTACAAAGTGGTTGAAACTGTAGATGTGCGGTTCGATGAGACTAATGGCTTGCAAAAAGAGCACCTGCAAAATGTACTAGATGAAGTTACACCAGGTGAAGCTATCAAGCTGATAGGTATTGGAGAAATCATACCCACCGAGGAACAGGCTGAGGATGAGATCATCATTTCTGCACTTAATCAACATGAAGACAATGCTCAGTCTAAAGCCATTGCTGAAGATGAAGACAATAGTCAGACTGATCAAAATCTTCGTCCAGCTTATCCTCGAGTCGCCAATGAAGTCCAGATTGAGAAGATCATTGATAGCATCAATGCTCCTGGTCCTCTCACTCGATCAAGAGCTACACAACTAGCAAACTTCTGCGGTCACTTTGCCTTTGTCTCTATATCTGAACCCAAGAAAGTCAAAGAAGCCTTCATGGAACCTGAATGGATTCAAGCTATGCAAGAAGAGCTTCAACAGTTTGAGCTGAATAATGTCTGGGAGCTTGTCAAATGTCCTGATCCTTGCAAGCACAACATCATTGGCACGAAATGGATCTATCGCAACAAGCAAGATGAACTTGGACAAGTTGTTAGAAACAAGGCTCGCCTCGTCGCTCAAGGTTACACACAAGTGGAAGGAATCGACTTTGATGAAACCTTTGCTCCTGTGGCTAGGCTTGAAGCCATTCGCATACTGCTGGCCTATGCTAACCATCACAACATTCTTCTGTACCAAATGGATGTGAAGAGTGCCTTTCTCAATGGAAAAAATAAAGAAGAAGTCTATGTCGCTCAACCGCCAGGTTTTGAAGATCCTAAACATCCTGATATGTTGTACAAGCTCAACAAGGCACTATATGGCCTCAAACAAGCACCTCGCGCTTGGTATGACACACTCAAAGAATTCCTGAAGAGCAAAGGCTTCAAACCTAGTTCTCTAGATCCCACTCTCTTCAAGAAGACATATGATGGTGAATTGTTTGTGTGTCAAATATATGTGGATGACATTGTCTTCGGCTGCACGGATAAGAGATACAGTGACGAGTTTGGATACATGATGCAAGAGCAATATCAGATGTCCATGATGGGGGAGCTGAAATTCTTCCTAGGTCTTCAAATCCGTCAACAGCGCAATGGCATCTTCATATCACAAGAAAAATACCTCCAAGATTGCCTGAAAAAGTTTGGAATGCAAGACTACAAAAGGGTACACGACGCCAATGCCAACCAAAAGTCATCTCGACCCTGACGACAATGGTAAAGAGTTCGATCAAAAGGTATATCGCTCCATGATTGGTTCTTTGCTATATTTATGTGCTTCTAGGCCTGATATTATGCTTAGCGTTTGCATGTATGCCCGATTCCAAGCGGCACCAAAGGAATCGCATCACCTTGCGGTGAAGCGAATTCTTCGATATTTGGCTCACACCCCAACACTAGGATTATGGTATCCAAAGGGCTCATTGTTTGATCTAGTTCGATATTCTGATGCCAATTATGCCAGTGACAAGGTTGATCGCAAGTCTACATCAGGCACATGTCACTTTCTTGGACGATCTCTTGTCTATTGGTCTTCAAAGAAGCAGAACTGCGTATCACTCTCCACTGCTGAATCTGAATACATAACTGCTCGATCTTGCTGTGCTCAGCTTCTCTGGATGAAGCAAACTCTCAAGGACTACGGCATCAACACGAAGAATGTGCCACTCTTCTGCGACAATGAAAGCGCCATCAAGCTTTCCAAGAATCCAGTTCAGCACTCGAAGACAAAGCACATTGAGATTCGTCATCACTTTCTCAGAGATCATGTCAACAAGGAAGACATTGATATCATTCATGTAAACACTGAAGAGCAACTGGAAGATATCTTCACGAAGCCCTTGGATGAGAAGAGGTTTTGCAAGCTGAGGTGTGAGCTAAATATCTTAGAATCCTCAAATGTCTAGTGAATGGACACACATCCTAACGCTTATGCATGTTGATGACTTAGATGTGCAACACACGAAGTAACGTATTTCTTCAATCAATGAAGACTTACCCTCTGAGTGTGAATACATTAATGTGGAATTTGACTTCGAAGTGCCACGATAATTGTGCGCCGGGGTCTAATACTTCCTATACGGTGGGTAACGCCACCACCACTCTTTCTTGAAGATTTTCATCTGGCATCATGACTGCATTATCTTCGCATTTGGATTGTCTTCAACATTGATTTATCTTCAAAATCTATATCTTAGCAATGTTGGTTTATCTTCAACGTTATATATATGTTCTGTCCTCTACAACATTCACTTATAGCTATGTCTTCATGTTGCTATTTTTTGACCTAAGTGAATGTGATCGGACCCTAACCCCTTTTGTGCTACTCCCTCAAATTCTTTCTGTCTAAGTCATATGCATTATGTTGACACTTCTCGAATATCTTCTCTGTGTCCTTGTCAGCAGAAGATACATAGGCACACTTTTAAAACTGCTTTTAATGTCTTATCCTTTGCTTGAAAACCAGAGAAGCCGGAACGACCACCCGACAATCCAGGCGTGCGTGGGAACATGATTCAACTCCTGATAAGTTGCATGCATTCCACGTGTCCTTCAGATGTGAACCGCCAGGGGCACCTGCGTAATTGCGCTGCGCCGCCCCTCTCCTCCTTATAAATACTTGCCCCCTTGTGGTCATTATCTCCTCTTCCACCTCGCCATCTTGCTCAAATCCTAGCGCCACCGCTAGCTCGAGTCGACGCTAGAGACGAAGCGCTTAGCTGTCGCGACCTCTTCGACGCCGTCCTCATGCCGGTTGCGGGCCTCGTCTTCTCCGCCGTCGCCGTAGGTGTCTTTCGCCACCAAGTTAGGGTGCGAGAGATTGGACAGCTCGGCCTCCCATCTGCCTCGTCTAGCAGTTCGACTGTGGTAAATAAATCTCACTTTTTACAGTCTTTTTGATCTGTCAAATCCATCCACTTCAACCAAAAGTGGTTTATACACTTCCAAATCTGGATCTGTCTCTTTATGAATCTCATGTATTGCAAAGTATGTTCACTTATGATTCATAACTAGTTAGAATCCTCACTTGTACCTATTTTTGGATTCATACAAATCTGGAACCAACTCCCCTCAATAAGTGAATGTCTTCGCACTGTGAGGTCAATGTCTTCTAAACTAATTTATCTTCAAGATATTTTGAGAATGCATATGACCTCTTCCCCTTCCCTCGCATCTCTAATGCTGTCACATGTACATATCTGTGGGAGAATCCCTTGGTTCTCATAGTCTGCATTCCATTTGTAGAATTCTTACAGCATCATATTGATTCTCCTAAAGTCAGTTCTTGTTCGACAAATAGACGGAAGCCTTTCACTGTTCTGAAGCCTATCTGTCTGAATACTATGGCTTCTGACAAATCTGCACGGAAAGG
Source organism: Triticum dicoccoides (assembly GCF_002162155.2). Lineage (NCBI taxonomy): Eukaryota > Viridiplantae > Streptophyta > Magnoliopsida > Poales > Poaceae > Triticum > Triticum dicoccoides. The sequence goes on along the minus strand of NC_041383.1, from coordinate 492,226,938 downwards.
TGGCAGGCAACACCGAGGCAATACAGCACTGGACCTACCCCCATATCTATATGAGCTCTATAGATCTGACCTTGAAGAAAGCTATACACAACGTAAGAACATGATCCAATGGATCCGAAGATATTGGGCAAAGTAGTGGTTCAAGTACAAATTTGTGACACCTGAATAAGCTGAGGAGAATGCCATCAAGCACCCATGGGGTGATTGTCTGTATAGAAATTTGGTACCAAAGATAAAGGCTAAAGTTATTGCTCGGGAGTTCTATCGTTGCATGGTCCGAGGACCTCAGCCTGAAAATGCCGACCCATCGTCTCTTCTATGGTGTCATGATGACAACCTCTTCAAGCGTAACCTTCAGTTCGCAAAGGATTCAACTGTCAAGAACCAGAAGGAATTTGGCCTCAACTTCAATCCTGGCCCCTCTACACCAAGGTCAGACGGTACATGTGAAGCCAATGATAACTGAATTGGCCCCTTCGCCAACTTTGATGGGCTTCTGTCCCACATTGCTGCCCAGAGGGCCGCAGTGGAGCAATCTGCTAAAGATGCAGACTCTCAAGATGCTCCCTCACCACTGAAGCAGAAGAAAAAGGCTAAAGCTTCAAAGCCCTCTGTTGCTGCTGCTCCAAAAGCTTTGACGAAGAAGCCACTAAAAATTGCACCTCCTGAATCGAGTGTGCAATTAGAAGATCTGTCTCGTGTGTCCAAGAGGACCAAGAAGCCATTGCCAAAGAAGGTTTCTGGGTAAGCCCTCACTCCTGCTGCCATTCTGCACACCGAGGAAGACACCATTGATTTGTCAAGTGATGAAGATCTTGGTGATGAAGCTCTAGAGATGCTGATCAAGAGCAAAGAGGCGGAGATCATCAGTGATCTGCCCCTCTTTGATGTTGACATATTGAATAACTTCATCGATGAATGGTTTGACGACCAAAGCATCAACATTGACAACCTGCAACTGCCAATGGGCATCAGCATCACATTTCACGGAGCCATTGCAAATGATTTGGCCTTAGCTCAAAAAATCGTCGAGCTCAAAAACAAGATTGATTGTGAGAAGACGCATTTCAAGAAGCACATGCACAAGCTCAGTGTGGCTGATGTGCAAATTTTCAAGAAGATGTTGCATGACCTCAAGGCTGAATTTCATAAGAAGCGTGAAGAAGCTAAAGGCTCTCGAGAATGCATGAAGACTTATGCACAAAAATGTGTGCAAGCGCATAATGAAGCTAAAAAGAGGAAGGCACTTGGGCATCCTGGCATCGACCCCAGAATGGCTGCCAAGAAGCAAGAAGCATGCCGAAGCTAATCCTGATGCTCCAAGGCAGGGACAACCAAGCATTGTCTTCCCTGCTAGCATGACTAGCTCGAAGCCAAAGGTCCCTTCTGCTACTTCAGAGCTCGAGAAGACAAGGCAAGCTGAAGCCAAAGCCAGGAAGAGAAAGCACAAGGATACATTTGATGATGCTCCCTCCACGAAAAAGCTGAAGACAAAGAGCTCTGAGTCTTCAAGAAAATAGCATGCTGCTGCCCAAGAGCCCCTCATTGTCAAACCCATTTTTGTTGCTCTACCTGCCTCTGCAAATCGCGAGCACCGCCTCGTAGTTCATGAGCCTGCTCCTATAGATGCTCTAGAGACTGAAGAAATTCCAGCTGTTGACCCCAACGCTGCTGAAGACATTGGTCATGAAGACAATGTGCATGATGATGAAGTCCTTCCTCAGCTCGAGCCCCAATTGGTATCATCGCCTGCTCCAACGAGCAGCGAATATATTAGCATTGGTCGTCCATTGACGACAATTTCTCAAGATAACTCATGGGCTGAGCGCCAACAAGAAGACACCCCAGTACATGATGAAACACCATGTACTCCACCTGCTCAAGTCACCTCTTTGGTGCTTGATGATGACAACTACATGGAGACCACTCCATCTCCAAAGGCGTCGCCAATGTTTTGCAGGCTTCGCAAAGGCCTCAGGCCACCTGTCTCCATGTCGACCATTCTAGAAGAAGAAGCACAACAGACTAGCTTAGCGGCAACGGCGCCAGAAATCCTTCTTGCTACGTCTTGAGCTAGCGTTGGTTTTCCCCAAAGAGGAGAGGGTGATGCAGCAAGTGTAGCGTAAGTATTTCCCTCAGTTTTGAGAACCAAGGTATCAATCCAGTAGGAGGCTCCTCAAAAGTCCCACGCACCTACACAAACAAACTGAGAACTCGCAACCAACACAATAAAGGGGTTGTCAATCCCTTCACGGCTACTTACGAAAGTGAGATCTGATAGAGAGATAGTAATATATTTTTGGTATTTTGTAATATAGATGCAAAAAGTAAAGATGCAAATAAAAGTAGATTGAAAGCAAATATGATAAGAGATAGACCCGGGGGCCATAGGTTTCACTAGAGGCTTCTCTCGAGATAGCATAAGTGTTACGGTGGGTGAACAAATTACTGTCGAGCAATTGATAGAAAAGCGCATAGTTATGATATCATATAGGCATGATCATGTATATAGGCATCACGTCCATAACAAGTAGACCGACTCCTGCCTGCATCTACTACTATTACTCCACACATCGACCGACTCCTGCCTGCATCTAGAGTATTAAGTTCATAAGAACAGAGTAACGCATTAAGCAAGATGACATGATGTAGAGGGATAAACTCATGCAATATGATATAAACCCCATCTTGTTATCCTCGATGGCAACAATACAATATGTGTCTTGCAACCCTTTCTGCCACTGGGTAAGAACACCACAAGATTGAACCCAAAGCTAAGCACTTCTCCCATGGCAAGAAAGATCAATCTAGTAGGCCAAACCAAACTGATAATTCAAAGAGACTTGCAAAGATAACTCAATCATACATAAAAGAATTCAAAGAAGATTCAAATATTATTCATAGATAAACTTGATCATAAACCCACAATTCATCGGATCTCGACAAACACATCACAAAAAGAGATTACATCGAATAGATCTCCACAAGAGAGGGGGAGAACATTGTATTGAGATCCAAAAGGAGAGAAGAAGCCATCTAGCTAATAACTATGGACCCGTAGGTCTGTGGTAAACTACTCACAACTCATCGGAGGGGCAATGATGTTGATGTAGAAGCCCTCCATGGTCGATTCCCCCTTCGGCAGAGTGCCGACGAAGGCTCCAAGATGGGATCTCGCGGATACAGGAGGTTACAGTGGTGGAAATTGTGTTTTGTGGTGCTCCTGGATGTTTTCGGGGTCCGTAGGTATATATAGGAGGAAGAAGTACGTCGGTGGCCACCCGAGGGGCCCACGAGACAGGGGGCGAGCCCTACAGGGGGGCGCGGCCCCCTATCTCGTGGGGCCCTCAGAAGCTTCTTGACTTGCACTCCAAGCTCTCCGGATCATGTTCGTTCCAAAAATCATGCTCTCCAAGGTTTCATTCCGTTTGGACTCCGTTTGATATTCCTTTTCTTTGAAATACTGAAATAGGCAAAAAAAAAACAATACGGGATGGGCCTCTGGTTAGTAGGTTAGTCCCAAAAATGATATAAATGTGTAAAATAAACCCCATAAACATCCAAAAGGGTAATATAATAGCATGGAACAATAAAAAATTATAGATACGTTGGAGACGTATCAAGCATCCCCAAGCTTAATTCCTGCTCGTCCTCGAGTAGGTGAATGACAAAAAAAAGAAATTTTTTATGTGGAATGCTACCTAGCATAATTCATGATGTGATTTTCTTTATTGTGGCATGAATGTTCAGATCCAAATGATTCGAAATAAAAGCTTACAAAACATAAAAATAATAATGCTTCAAAGCATACTAACAAATAATCATGTCCTATCAAAATAGCATAGCCAAAGAAAGCTTATCCCTACAAAATCATATAGTTAGGCCATGCTTCATTTTCATTACACAAAATACTCCCATCATGCACAACCCCGATGACGAGCCGAGCAATTGTTCCATACTTTTTAACGTGCTTCAGCTTTTTCAACTCTTACGCAATACATGAGCGTAAGCCATGGATATAACACTATGGTGGTATATGGTGGTTGTGAGGACAAAAAGAGGGAGAAGATAGTCTCACATCAACTAGGCGTACTAACGAGCTATATGGAGATGCCCATTAATAGATATCAATGTGAGAGAGTAGGGATTGCCATGCAACGGATGCACTAGAGCTATAAATATATGAAAGCTCAACAAATAAAACTAAGTGGGTGTGCATCCAACTTTCTTGCTCACGAAGACCTAGGGCATTTTGAGGAAGCCCATCATTGGAATATACAAGCCAAGTTCTATAATGAAAAATTCCCACTTAGTATATGAAAATGACAACATAGGAGACTCTCTGTAAGGGCATTCTTGTCCCTAAGTAATTTTGGTGATTGATGACAATGCCTTTGCGGACTAATCGTGTGTATTGAGCTTTTCAGATCATCACGACTAAACACAAGACGATTTGATGCCCCTCAAAGATTATTGAAGACGGCGTTTCTCTACGGTTCGGTTCGATGGAGTTGAGTCATAGGAAAGCCATACTATTAAGAGGGGGTCCGCTTTGGAAAGGTTTGGGTGGAATCTCACGTACACACTCCCTTTTGCACCGCCTTTCCTCGAGCTCCTTGTAGTGTTCCTCCATCTCACCTTGTCTCTGCGAAATGAAGGCCTCCGTCTTGCTCTTCTCAGGCCAGCGGTAGTACTGCTCTTTTGAGCGGTACTACCGCAGGAGCCAGCGGTAGTACCGGGCTCCTGCACGGTAGTACCGTAGGCTCCCACGGTAGTAACGCTCCTCAGAGCGGTAGTACTGCAACCTCTGGTCTGGCACCGCTGCTCAAGCGATAGTAGGCGCGGATGTAATTTTTTACATCCGCGCTCCATGTGGTAGTACCGTGCTGCGGTACAGTAGTACCGTGGCACCAGGCCAGGTTCAGTAGCAGGAGCGTAGGTAGGGGCGGATGTAATTTTTTACATCCGCACCCTTCACGGTAGTACCGCACCCTTGGTCGTGGTAGTTCCGTGTCGGATTTTTGCACGACAATTTCTCAGCGGAGGTAGTCACGGATGTAATTTTTTACATATGTGCCTACCGGGCCTGGCCTGCGGCTGTCTTGCAGTAGTACTGCATGGGGTTGTGGTAGTACCGCACCTGCGGATCTACCGCGCCCTGTCCGTGCTCCTTTATTCAGGTCTAGGCTCTGCCATGCCCATGGTAGTACCGCTGTCCACCGCGGTAGTACCGCAGGCCCCTGCGGTAGTACCGCGCCTGTGGCATGGTAGTTCTGTGGGTCGCGGGCTGAGTGGTGGGTAACGGTTGGAATTTTCCCCCCACTATGAAAGGGGGTCTTCTTCTCCAAGAAGACTCACCTCTTCTAACCCTAAACTCCATTGTTTCTCCAAGCTCCATTTTCGACCGATCTCTCTCCCTAGCCAATCAAACTTGTTGATTTGCTCGGGATTGGGTGACAAGGCCCCGATATACACTTCCACCAAGAGATATTCGATTCCCCCCACTAATCCCTAGAGGATCTTGTTACTCTTGGGTATTTGAGCACCCTAGACGGTTGAGGTCACCTCGGAGCCATAGTCCATTGTGGTGAAGCTTCATGGTGTCGTTGGGAGCCTCCAATTAAGTTGTGGAGATTGCCCCAACCTTGTTTGTAAAGGTCCGGTCGCCGCCTTCAAGGGCACCAATAGTGGAATCACGGCATCTCGCATTGTGTGAGGGCGTGAGGAGAATACGGTGGCCCTAGTGGCTTCTTGGGGAGCATTGTGCATCCACACTGCTCTAACGGAGACGTACTTCCCCTTAAAAGGAAGGAACTTCGGTAACACATCCTCGTCTCCACCGGCTCCACTCTTGGTTATCTCGTGCCTTTACTTTTGATAGCTTACTTGTGTTGTATCCCTTGCTTGCCTTTGTGCTAGTTGTCATTGCATCATATAGGTTGCTCACATAGATGCATATCTAGACTACCTATATTGTTGCAAAGTTTAAATTGGTAAAGAAAAGCTTAAAAATTGTTAGTTGCCTATTCACCCCCCTCTAGTCAACTATATCGATCCTTTCAATTGGTATCAGAGCCTCGTCTCTTTATTAAGGACTTTGTTGTCTAAGAGTATGGTTGACACCACAGACAATGTGGATGAGCACTCCGGTGTGAATCCTACCTCGTCTACGGCCGATGGGGGAACCTCGGTCTCTCGTGAGGAATTCAATGTGGCTCTAGACACATTGAAAAACTCCATGATGACCAAGGTTGAAAGCATGTTTACTAAATTTCTAGAAGGACTTAAACTGTCTAACTCGCCGATGGAAGTGAGTGATCCCACTAACAAGGTGACGGATGCTACCTCCGAAAAGGGGGAAGCTAACAGTGAAAAGGGTCCTTCTACTAGTGGTAGAAATGGCACCGGCATCTTTGCCCATGTGGAACCTCCAACTTATGGTGGACCTATTCCCTCTACTCATTTAAATCATGCCGGTCCTCCTCCTAAGATTGTGAAAAATGAGGATTTTGATTCTTGGGTGTACCGTTTTAAGTGTCATTTAAAGCATGTGAATACTAATCTTTGGAGAATCATTGAAGAAGGTTTCTATCCACATGACCCAAGCAACTTCACCCCTCGAGAAGCCGTGGATAATCAATTGAATGAGAATGCTCTCTTCATCATCCAAGAGGCAATTCTCCCCGAAGATCTCCCTCATCTTCGACCCTACGCCATGGCCAAAGACGCGTGGCATTGCATTGTGTCTTTCTATCGGGGAAGTGTGAGCATTCAACGCTCCAACTATGAAGTGGTGCAAGATGAAGCCGATGAGTTTGCTATGAAGGAAGATGAAGAACCTCGTGAGCTCTTTCGGAGAGTAACCAAACTTGCGGTCTCGCTCCGAGATCATGGGAGCAAGGACACGGATGATAATTGGGTCAAACGCAAGTTCCTCAAGGCCATGATGCCCTACAACAAGTCCATGTCCTCCGTCATTCGTCAAAGACCGGACTTCCACTCCATGACCTCAAGTGAAGTGTTGGATGAGTTCGTTTCAATGAGCATCTTGGACAAGACCGCCGATAACGCGGTGCTCCGGTCTCAAAGGGCAAAGAAGACCAACCTTGCCTTGAAGGCCAAGGTTATTGTGGAAGAATAGGAAGAAGAGGAAGATGAGGAGAGCAACCCCGAAGATACAAAATATGATTATAACGAGCACATGGCTCTTGCTTCAAGGCAATTTTGGAACAAGAAGAACTCAAGACCCAATTTCAACAAGAACAACTCAAGTGGCTTCAAGAGCAAGCAACGAGTTAGAACTTGTTTCAACTGTGGCAATGTAAGCCATTTCGTTGCGGATTGTCCTTACGAGAAGCGGGAAGACAATGGTGGCAAGCTCATCCGGAGAGACAAAGCCAAGTCCTTCCCCAACAAGAACAACTTCACCAAGAAGACTCCTACTCGAGGGTTGGTGGTTCAAGAGGAATACCGTGAGGAAGATAGTGAAGCAATGGCCATGGCATCCATTGCCATTGCCACAACTCCCCGGCTGTCTCTCTTCGATTCACCCAACGAGAACATCACCGCCAAGTGCCTCATGGCTAAAGCCACCAACAAGGTAACCTCTAACATCAAAACCACCATTATTCCTAATCCTTCTTTGACGGTTGGCATTGATGATGGTAAGGGGTCTAATGAGGAAGTAAATGAATTTGAGTCCTTTATGAGTAAGCTCAAGGGAAAATCCAAGAAGCACTTTGTTGCTCTCTTGGAACAACTTGGTGAAGCCAATGACATGATCAAGGCTCACAAAGAAACCATCTCTAAGATGGAAGGTCATAGTCGTGACTATGCCGATGAGATATCGGATCTCTCTAATGCTCTTGAGGAAGAGCGTGCACATTGTTTGGCTCTTGAGGAGTCACAAAACGATGACCATGCCAAGTTAAAGAAAGATCTCGATCATGCTCTTGTTGTGTCTCGTGTGCTATCTTCCGAGAAGGCTAAACTTGGGGTTGATCATGCTAGACTCAAGGAGGAGTTTGATGTGCTTGACAAGGCCCACAAGGTCTTGAAGGGTGCTCATGCTAACCTCAAGGAGTCTCATGCTCAACTCCAAGTTAAGCTAACCAAGGAAAAGGCCACCTTCCTCACATGATCTTAATTGATAATGCAAATGCTACTAACCCGTGTTGTGAGCATGTGCATCTTGTGGAGGAGAATGCCAAGTTGAAGGAACAACTCGAGAAAGGCCTTGTGTCATGCATACAAGGTGAGAAGAACCTAAATGACCTTTTAAGCAATCAAAAGGAAGTTGTGGCCAAGGAGGGAGTTGGGTTCTCACCCAAGTCCAAGAACAAGAAGAAGAACGATAAGAAAAATGACAAGACCAAACGACCTCCCCCGCTTAAGCAAACTTTTGTGAAGGAGGGAGAGGGTGCTCCTAAGGAGAAGAAGAACAATGCGAAGAGTGGTGATGCCAAAAGGGGCAAAGCCATCTTTTCCAACAAAGTCGGCGACTTTAACCCTTCTTATGTGTTGTGCCATGCTAGTGATGGGCATGTTTATGCTAAATTTGTTGGTTCTTCTTATGAGTACATTGAATGGTCTATTTGGGTTCCTAAGACCCTTGTTACTAACATCAAAGGACCCATTACTAAATGGGTACCTAAAACCAAGCATTGCTCTCTTGTAGGTGTTTGCTTCCGGTGGGGGATCATGGTTGCTCGATAGTGGAGCAACAAATCATATGACCGGGAGCAAGGACTTGGTGGTGGACGTGCAAAAGATCCCATCTATGCCCACCAATGTCGAGTGGGGTGATGCCTCACATTCTAAGGTATTGGGTCTTGGCAAGGTTGTCATTTCTCATGATCTAACGATCGAGAAAGTCATGCTTGTTGAGTCCCTTGCGTACAATTTACTTTTCATTCGTCAACTTGCACTCATGGGCTTTGCCACCTTCTTTGATGTTGATATCGTGACCCTCTTATGGAGCAAGACTCCTAAAGTAGCCTTTGTTGGGCATGTCGAGAATGGTCTCTATGTGATTAACTTTTCGGAGCGGCCCACTAAGACCGCGACATGCCTAATGGCTAAAGTTGATGTGGGATGGCTTTGGCATCGCCGTTTAGCCCACGTCAATATGAGATCTTTGCAAAGTCTTCTCAAGGGGGACCATGTTCGTGGACTATCAAATGTTAGTTTTGCCAAAGATCGTACTTGCAGTGCTTGTATCGAAGGAAAGCTTCATGAGAAGGCTCACCCTCCCACGACTATCATCTATTCGAAGAGACCCTTGGAGCTCCTTCACATGGACCTCTTTGGGCCTCCATCCTTTGATATTCTTGGGGGAAGAAAGTATTGCTTGGTGATTGTGGATGATTATTCAAGATACACGTGGGTATATTTCTTCAAGAGGAAGAGTGAAACTCAACAAACCGTCATCGACTTTGCAAATGAAGCTCAACGACAACATGATGCAAAGATCTTGACAATAAGAAGCGACAACGGCACCGAGTTCAAGAACTACACCTTGGATGAGTTCCTTAGTGATGAGGGGATCAAGCATCAATACTCTGCTCCATACACCCCTCAACAAAATGGTGTTGCAGAGAGGAAGAACCGGACGTCGATGGATGCGGCAAGGACCATGATGGCGGAGTTCAAGTCTTCATACAACTTTTGGGCTGAAGCCATCAACACCGCGTGTCATGCATCAAATCGGCTCTATCTTCGCAAAGGCTTGAACAAGACTCCTTATGAAATACTCACCGGTAACAAGCCCAACCTCAAGTACTTCCGGGTGTTCGGGTGTAAGTGTTTCATTCTAAAGAAAGGTGTTCGTTTGTCTAAATTTGAGGCTAGAGCTTATGAGGGCATATTTGTTGGTTATGCTACAAACTCTCATGCTTACCGTGTCCTCAACAAGTCCACCGGACTCATTGAGGAGACGTGTAATGTGGAGTTTGACAAAAATAACATCTCCCAAGTGGAGCAAAGTGGTACTTGTGATATAGGTGATAAAATTCCTCCCCAAGCCATAAGAATAATGGGCATTGGTCATATTCTACCCATTGAGGAACCCCTTGTGGCCGAAGGAGAAGGACAATGCTCCACTCAAGTGGAGTCATCACCTCCGCAAGACCCACACGCTTCCGAAGAACAAAGTGAAGGCCCTCACCCTTATGAACAAGACCAAGGGCAAGATCAACCTCAAGATGGTGGTGAACCACCAAATGATGCCCAAGGTCAAGTTCTCCCCCTCGAGCAAGTTCAAGATCAAGAGCAAGCTCAAGATCTCGAACAAGCTCAAGACGGCGCTCAAGATAATCAAGTTGATCCTCCTCCTTCCACATCCGAGGAGGAATTAGAGCGTCGTGCCACGAAGATTGCTTCCAAGCTCACCACCCAAAGTCATCTCATGGAGAATGTGGTTGGAAGCCTAAGAAAGGGGGTAAGCACTCGTAGACAATTAGCAAACTATTGTGAACATCACACGTTTGTCTCTTGTGTTGAACCCCAAAAGGTCTATGAGGCGCTCGAAGATTTGGATTGGCTCAATGCCATGCATGAAGAACTCAACAACTTCGAGTACAACAAGGTCTGGAGATTGGGGCCAAGGCCTTCGGGGAACCACAACGTCATTGGAACCAAGTGGATTTTCAAGAACAAGCAAGATGCTCATGGGAACATCATTCGCAACAAGGCTAGATTGGTAGCACAAGGCTACTCCCAAGTCGAGGGTATCGACTACGGTGAAACCTTTGCTCCCGTTGCTCGCCTTGAATCCATTCTTTTGTTGATTGCCTATGCTTCCCATCACAACTTTAAGTTACAACAAATGGATGTGAAAAGTGCTTTTCTTAATGGTCCTACTAATGAGTTGGTTTATGTCAAGCAACCCCCCGGGTTCGAGGATCCCTACTTCCTGGATCATGTGTATCAACTCGATAAGGCACTCTATGGCCTTAAACAAGCCCCACGTGCGTGGTATGACCATCTTACCGAGTTGTTACAAGATCGCGGATTTGAGGTTGGGCAAATCGACCTCACTCTTTTTACTAAGAAGGTCAAAGGGGAGTTGTTTGTATGCCAACTATATGTTGATGATATTATATTTGGTTCCCCTAACAAAGCTTTCAATGAGGAATTTGCCGCTCTCATGACCTCCAAGTTCAAGATGTCTTCGATGGGAGAGTTGAATTTCTTCCTTGGTTTTGATATCAAACAAAGAAGAGAAGGTACCTTCATCAACCAAGCCAAATACACTCAAGACATGCTAAAAAGATTCAAGCTAAGTGATGTCAAGCTGGCTTCCACTCCAATGCCTACCAAGTACCAACTTGACATTGATCCCAATGGTAAAGCTGTGGATCAAAAGGTATATCGCTCCATGATTGGCTCCTTGCTTTACCTTTGTGCATCTAGACCGGATATCATGTTGAGTGTGGGAATGTGTGCACGGTTTCAAGTCGCACCGAAGGAAAGACACTATGTGTCGGTCAAGCGAATCTTTTGATATTTGGCTCATACCCCAAAGTTTGGCTTATGGTACCCAAGAGGAGAAAACTTCAATCTTGAAGGATATACGGATTCCGATTGGGCGGGAGACAAAGTGGATAGGAACTCCACTTCTGGAGGGTGCCAATTTCTTGGTTGCTCTTTGGTGAGTTGGTCTTCCAAGAAGCAAAGTTGTGTGTCTCTCTCGTCCACTGAAGCAGAATATGTGGCGGCCGGTAGTTGTTGTGCTCAACTCCTATAGATGAGGCAAACTTTAAAGGAGTACGGTGTCATTTGTGAAAAAGTGCCTCTTTGGTGTGATAATGAAAGTGCCATCAAGATTTCTCTCAACTCGGTGCAACATTTCAAGACGAAGCATATTGAGATTCGGTATCACTTCATCCGCGATCACATTAGGCGAGGGGAGATCGAGCTCAAGTATGTCAACACTCATGATAACCTTACAGATATTTTCACGAAGCCCTTGGATGAAGCAAGATTTCGCGAGTTAAGGCATGAGCTAAATATCATTGATTCAAGCAATGTGACTTGAGCCCGTGCACACCCCACCTCACTCAACTTGTTGTCTAGTTTAGGTGTAGGCATGGACATAGGGGGAGTATTGTTCTCTCAATGAACTTTTCCTCCCCCCATTATGCATAAATTAATCATCTCTTTCACATTATCCATTTTTGATGGTACTTGTGCTTCAAAGACGAGTTTTGGTCATGGACCCAAGGATAATTCTTCGTGGTGCCATACCAATTGACTCAAACATAGGTGGCTCCGGCCACCGCCCTTCCTTGGAGAAGTTGTGTCTCATAGTTGGTCTTCGTTGTCGTGTGGCTTCCCCTTCTCCTTGGCGTGTTTGAGTCGGTGTTTGTGTTCGCCTCCTTGTTGCTTAGTGTTTCCCCGAAGGGTGTTTTGCCTTTCTCCTTTCTCTCTTGAGTTCTAGCACTTTATTGGTTTACGGTACTACCGTGGTGCGCCATGGTACTACCGCAGGAATTGGTGGGTCTCTGCCAAGTGCGTGGCCCTCCAGGGGCACGGTACTACCGCTACTTCCGCGGCAGAATTTTTTTACTGCCGCTGAACGAGCGGTACTACCGCCCACCGTGCGGTACTTCCGCCCGGGCGGTACTACCGCGATGACCCGTGGTACTTCCGCGCCTTCGCGAGCGGGACAGGGGAAGTTCTAACTTCCCCATATCCATTCATCTCTATTCCCCACCCCGTCTCTCTCTCTCTCTCTCCTGACCAAGAACGGCGCCGGAGGCCTTCGCCGGATCTCCGTGTCCGGCCGCTCTTCTTGAATTCCGACCGGTGGGATCATTCCCCACCTCGCCCTCTTGCCATGGACCCAGGTTTTTCCCCAAGTGCCTCTTCTTTTTGTCCCTCCTTGTGCTTTTAGGTTTTGGGGAGATGCATGTGGTGTTCTCGAGATTTTTGGCTAAATCTGTGCAAGTGGGATTCGTTGTAGAGTGGTAGTGTAGTTGCATGCTCTTTGGATAGTCAAAATAGTTCCGTTTGATCAACGGTAGTACCGAAGTTGTCGTGCGGTGGTTCTAGATCCAGATCCACGTCCTCTGTGGTGGTTTTCAATCTGTGCGGTACTACCGCTCCTCCTGGAGCGGTACTACCGTAGCCTCACCTGGATCTGACGCTCCGCGGTACTTCCGCACCTTGGTGCGGTACTACCACTTTGCGTCCGGAAGTAAAAAAATTACTTCCGCCCCATGCGCGGTACTGTCGTGCTACCCCGGCACAGTACTACCGCAGCTGGAGCGGATGTAATTTTTTACATCCGTAACCCTGCCCAGTACTACCGTAGATTCATCCTGCGCCCTTTTGCTTTGTCCAAATCTCATGTTTTTGTGTTTCTTTCGGTTTGGTTTTGATCCGTTTTGTTCTCGTGCGTGTATTTGTGTATTTGTGTCTAGGTGGTGGCTCCGGTTTTGCTCGTCGCTCAAATCCCAGCCGTGACACAGGGTCAAAGTGTCTGCGCAACCCAGATGATGTTCCAGAGGGGTCCTCTGCTGCTCCCCAACGCAGGACCAAGCACACCCCCAGCAAACAGAAGGAGCCCGTCATGGGCATGGATGAGATGCCCCAGGCCGAGTTTGTCATTCGAAGGAAGATCAATCCTTATGTGTCTCCTCGGGCTAGCACGCGAGGCAATGAACTCTTCTAGAACAAGCAGCAGAATCTGATATATATGGATGTGGTCAAGGCCAAGCGAATCACTTGTTGAAGTTCACTAGATTGACATGATTCACATGAGGCAGGAGAAGCACCGTGGGTACTTTGGAGAGGCCTTGGATCTGGTGGAGCAGTTCGGCATTGAACACATTCTCACCTTCCACAAGGATTTTGATCCAGAGATCATAACACAGTTCTTTGCTTCGGTCCACTTTGACGTCAATGAAGAAAGGACCATGACTTGGATGACTAATGGTCAATAGCTGTCTGCTACCTGGAAGGAGTTCATGGAGTTGCTTCTCATTCCCGATGAAGGACTCGACAAGCCAGTTGGTGTTCGCCCTCACCCCAATTCTGAGTCAGCCAACAAGAACAAGCTCATGCCATACCTTGTTGAGAAGACGCTTCCAAACAAGAAGAAGGTGTGGGTGCTTAACCCCTTCCTTGACATCATGCATAGGCTCTTCCGGAACACGCTCTTCCCGCGCATTGGTGACATGGGACAGGTGCATGCTTACCTCGTTGACATGATGCTCCTTTGTGAGGAGGCCCGTCAGGCTCAAACTCAGCCACTTGATGTCTCACATATCATGTGGTGTGAGCTTCAGTTCGCCGTGTTCAACCGTAAGGTCCCCATCTATGGGCCTTACCTGTTTCACCTGATCTCCAAGACTTGGGAGAAGCTCCTTCCCAATGATGAGTTTGAAGCTCCAGGCTGGATTCGACATGAGCCCATCAAGCTCCGCATCAAGCCCCAATGGGCTAACACCACCACTGCTGCTGAGGCTACCAAGATGGCTGTGGATGAGTAAGAGATTGAGGAGGAGGACGCTGCTGAGGACCGTTCTGTGTTCACACCTCCCTCTGCTGAGCCCTCTTGGGCAAAGAAGCTGAAGAACAAGATGAAGCGGCTGTTCTGCATGCAGGTTCAGGGTCAGTACAAGGCCCATGTTGCTCAGAAGGAGAGTCGCCGTCGCGACATCAGGATCTTGAGGGCCTGCGGGGAGGACGTGGCCAGCGGCTCTGAGAAGCACATCACCCCAGAGACTGGCTGGATGGAGAAGCAGGGCTACAAGTGGACCGATTCAGAGGAGGAGCATGTTCCTGTTGCGGAGTCTGGCGACGACGAGTCATTTTCCGCCTGAGCTACCACCTTTGTTGTAGGTGACCTCACTACCTTTTTGGTGTTGCGATGCCAAAGGGGGAGAGAGTGTATGATTTGCGTGTCATGTGTCGTGTGTTTCGTCGTTTGCTTTGCTTTCTGTCGTTGTACTTGTTTGCCTTGGTTTGGTTGTGCTCGTGAGACTAAGTTTATCATATGGTGTAAGACATATGCACTCTATCGTACCTTATTACCTTATTGAGCCTATGCTATATCATGCTTCATGTTTTGCTCATATCTACTATCTTGTTTAGTGCTAACCTTACCATTGCAAGATATGCTTTGTTTCTAAAATATAGGGGGAGTGGTGATCCTAGTATTCGTGTCGTGCAGTCCAAAGCACTATACTCTCTAGCACGAAACTAGGGGGAGCTCATCTATATTTTAGAGATGTGGGGTTTGCTTGTGCTATATTCATCTCCTTTGTGCAAATCCCGTATTGTCATCAATCCACCAAAAAGGGGGAGATTGTAAGGGCATTCTTGTCCCTAAGTAGTTTAGGTGATTGATGACAATGCCTTTGTGGACTAATCGTGTGTATTGAGCTTTTCAGATACATCACGACTAAACACAAGACGATTTGATGCCCCTCGAAGATTATTGAAGACGGTGTTTCTCTACGGTTCGGTTCGGTGGAGTTGAGTCGTAGGAAAGCCGTACTATTAAGAGGGGGTCTGCTTTGGAAAGGTTTGGGTGGAACCTCACGTACACACTCCCTTTTGCACCGCCTTTCCTCGAGCTCCTTGGAGTGTTCCTCCATCTCACCTTGTCTCTGTGAAATGAAGGCCTCCGTCTTGCTCTTCTCAGGTGAGCGGTAGTACTGCTCTTTTGAGCGGTACTTCCACAGGAGCCAGCGGTAGTACCGGGCTCCTGCACGGTAGTACCGTAGGCTCCCACGATAGTCCCACTCCTCAGAGCGGTAGTACTGCGACCTCTGGTCTGGCACCGCTGCTCAAGCGGTAGTAGGCGCGGATGTAATTTTTTACATCCGCGCTCCACGCGGTAGTACCGTGCTGCGGCACGGTAGTACCGTGGCGCCAGGCCAGGTTCAGTAGCAGGAGCGGAGGTAGGGGCGGATGTAATTTTTTACATCTGCACCCTTCATGGTAGTACTGCACCCTTGGTCGCGGTAGTTCCGTGTCGGATTTTTGCATGACAATTTCTCAGCGGAGGTAGTCACGGATGTATTTTTTACATCTGTGCCTACCAGCCTGGCCTGCGGCTGTCTTGCGGTAGTACCACATGGGGCCGCGGTAGTACCGCACCTGCGGATCTACCGCGCCCTATCCGTGCTCCTTTATTTAGGTCTGGGCTCTGCCGCGCCCACGGTAGTACCGCTGTCCACCGCGGTAGTACCGCAGGCCCGTGCGGTAGTACCGCGCCTGTGGTGCGGTAGTTCCGTGGGTCGCGGGCTGAGTGGTGGGTGATACGTCTCCAACGTATCTATACTTTTTGATTGTTCCATGTTAGAATGATTATGGACTTTATTATACACTTTTATATTACTTTTGGGACTAACCTACTAACCGGAGGCCCAGCCCATATTGCTGTTTTATTGCCTGTTTCAGTATTTCGAAGAAAAGGAATATCAAACGGAGTCCAAACGGAATGAAACCTTTGGCAATGTGATTTTTTGGAAGAATACCATCCTGGAGACATGGAGTTCAAGTCAGAAGATACTCGAGGAATCCACGAGATAGGAGGGCGCGCCCCCCCTGTAGGGCGCGCCCCCCTGTCTCGTGGGCCCCTCGAGCACCTCCCGACCGACTTCTTTCGCCTATATAGTCCCACGTACCCTAAAACATCCACGGAGAAGATAGATCGGGAGTTTCGCCGCCGCAAGCCTCTGTAGCCACCAAAAACCTCTCGGGAGCCCTTCCCGGCACCCTGCCGGAGGGGGATCCCATCACCGGTGGCCATCTTCATCATCCCGGCGCTCTCCATGACGAGGAGGGAATAGTTCACCCTCGGGGCTGAGGGTATGTACCAGTAGCTATGTGTTTGATCTCTCTCTCTCTCGTGTTCTCTCTCGTGTTCCCTCTATGGCACGATCTTGATGTATCCTGAGCTTTGCTATTGTAGTTGGATCTTATGATGTTTCTCCCCCTTTACTCTCTTGTCATGAATTGAGTTTCCCCTTTGAAGTTATCTTATCGGATTGAGTCTTTTATGAGAACACTTGATGTATGTCTTGCCGTGCTTATCTGTGGTGACAATGGGATATCATGTGCCACTTGATGTATGTTTTGGTGACCAACTCGCGGGTTCCGCCAATGAACCTATGCATAGGGGTTGGCACACGTTCTTGACTCTCTGGTAGAAACTTTTGGGCACTCTTTGAAGTACTTTGTGTTGGTTGGATGAATCTGAGATTGTGTGATGCATATCGTATAATCATGCCCACGGATACTTGAGGTGACAATGGAGTATCTAGGTGACATTAGGGTTTTGGTTGATTTGTGTCTTAAGGTGTTATTCTAGTACGAACTCTTTTATAGATCGATCCGAAAGAATAACTTTGAGGTGGTTTCGTACCCTACCATAATCTCTATGTTTGTTCTCTGCTATTAGTGGCTTTGGAGTGACTCTTTGTTGCATGTTGAGGGCTTGTTATATGATCTATCTATGTTATTATTGTTGAGAGAACTTACACTAGTGAAAGTATTAACCCTAGGCCTTGTTTCCTATCATTGCAATACCGTTTACGCTCACTTTTACCACTTGTTACCTTGCTGTTTTTATATTTTCAGATTACAAAAACCTATATCTAATCTATTTTGCACTTGTATCTTCGTCTCTTCGCCAAACTAGTGCACCTATACAATTTACCATTGTATTGGGTGTGTTGGGGACACAAGAGACTCTTTGTTATTTGGTTGCAGGGTTGTTTGAGAGAGACCATCTTCATCCTACGCCTCCTACGGATTGATAAACCTTAGGTCATCCACTTGAGGGAAATTTGCTACTGTCCTACAAACCTATGCACTTGCAGGGCCAACAACGTCTACAAGAAGAAGGTTGTGTAGTAGACATCAAGCTCTTTTCTGGCGCCATTGCTGGGGAGGTTAGCGCTTGAAGGTATATCTCTAGATCGTGCAATCGAATCTTTTTGTTTCTTGTTTTATCACTAGTTTAGTTTATAAAAGAAAACTCCAAAAAAATGGAATTGAGTTTGTCTCATACGCTTCATCTTTTTAATATCTTTCGTGAGTATGATGAAAAGGAAAATTGTGCTCAAGTGCTAGAAGAAGAAATCTATAGTTTGATACTAAATCTCTGAATGATGAGCATGATTGCAATGTTGTTAGTATGAATTCCTTGAATATCCATGATGCTAATGATATGCAAAGCCACAAGCTTGGGGAAGCTATGTTTGATGAATATGATATTTTTTTGTCCCCCAAGTTTTGATGAGAATATTTATTATGATGAAAGCATGCCTCCTATTTATGATGATTATATTGATTAAAGTGGGTTTGGAAGAGTGTCAACTTTAGGAATTAGTGATCCCACTATTTTGGAGGATGTTGAATCTTATTGTGATGAACATGAAAGTGGATTTGGAAGAGTGTCAACTTTATTTAGTGATGATTCCACTATTTCGGAAGAGGTTCCAATTGATTATGAGAACAAAGTTGCTATCTATGATGATTATTGTGATGACTTGTATGCTATTAAGAATAATGATAACCATGAAACTTGTCACCATGATTTTAGTTTTCAATTGGATTATGCCTCACATGATAGTTATTTTGTTGAGTTTACTCCCACTACTATTCATGAGAAGAATTTTGCTTATGTGGAGAATAGTAAATTTTCTATGCTAGTAGATCATGAAAAGAATACTCTAGGTGCTGGTTATATTGTTGAATTCATTCATGATGCTACTGAAAATTATTATGAGGGAGGAATATATGCTTGTAGGAATTGCAATAATGTCAAATTTCCTCTCTATGTGCTTAAAGTTTTGAAGCTATGCTTGTTTTACCTTCCTATGCTAGTTGATTATTGTTCCCATAAGTTGTTTGCTCACAAAATCCCTATGCATAGGAAGTGGGTTAGACTTAAATGTGCTAGTCATATGCTTCATGATGCTCCCGCTATGTTTCAATTCTTATCTTTTATGTGAGCATCATTGCAATCATCATGCCTAGCTAGAAAGGCATTAAAGAAAAGCGCTTGTTGGGAGACAACCCAATATTTACCCTTACTGTTTTTGTGTGTCCACATGATTATGCTACTGTATTAATCATGTTTTATAGATTTTGTTTCAATAAAGTGCCAAGTAGAACCTTTGGGAAGACCTGGGTGAAGTTTATGTGATCTTGCTGTAAAAAACAGAAACTTTAGCGCTCACGAGAATAGCTTCCATTTTTTACTGGAGAGTGCTTTTAGGTTGATTA
This sequence comes from Triticum dicoccoides, assembly GCF_002162155.2. Taxonomy (NCBI): domain Eukaryota; kingdom Viridiplantae; phylum Streptophyta; class Magnoliopsida; order Poales; family Poaceae; genus Triticum; species Triticum dicoccoides. The sequence goes on along the minus strand of NC_041383.1, from coordinate 492,207,690 downwards.
TTTTTGAAGGTCATTAATATACAAATTTCTCAGGTCCATCAATTTATTTCATAATTTTTGGGGTTCCAGAAGTATACGTTTGATACATATTACTACAGACTGTTCTGTTTTTGACAGATTCTGTTTTCTATGTGTTGTTTGCTTATTTTGATGAATCTATGGCTAGTATTAAGTGATATGAACCATAGATAAGTTGGAGTACAGTAGATATTACACCAATATGAATTTATAATGAGTTCATTACAGTACCTAAGTGGTGGTTCTATTTTCTTATACTAACGGAGCTTACGGGTTTTGTTTTGAGTTTTGTGTGGTTGAAGTTTTCAAGTTTTGGGTAAAGATTCGATGGACTATGGAATAAGGAGTGGAAAGAGCCTAAGCTTGGGGATGCCCAAGGCACCCCAAGGTAATATTCAAGGACAACCAAGAGCCTAAGCTTGGGTATGCCCCGGAAGGCATCCCCTCTTTCGTTTTCGTTCATCGGTAACTTTACTTGGAGCTATATTTTTATTCACCACATGATATGTGTTTTGCTTGGAGCGTCATTTTCTTTTGTTAGTTTTTGCTTTCTGTTAGTTATAATAATGTTTTGCTTCTTTTGGTTTCAATAAAAGTGTCAAGGATAGCCTTTATGATGCTTATTTTGCTAGTATACATGTTGCTGTTTGAAAACAGAAAGTTTACCGCTGTTGCAAAAATTCCCTAGAAAAGTCAGAGAATGGTATAATGTTGAATCTTTTTTCATGTTAAGCTCTGATAAATTTATTACTGTGGTAATTTTAGTTCATAATTTTTGGAGTCAGGGAAGTATTGATACTCTTGCATTCTTTACAGACTATACTGTTTTGGCAGATTGCTGTTATGGTTGCATTGTTTGCATATGTTTGCTTGTTTAATGATTCTATTTGAGGATAGGAGTGTTAAATATGCAGAGACATTTAGTATTCAATGTTGGATAATAATTTAAGTGATTTGTTACAGTAGAAAATGATAAGGTTTTGCATTGGTTTATACTAACCTATCTCACGAGTTCTTGTTGAGTTTGTTGTGAATGAAGCTTTTGATAAAAAGAGAAACCATGATATGAGAGGAATTAAGGAGGACACAAAAGCTCAAGCTTGGGGATGCCCAAGGCACCCCAAGATAATATTTCAAGAAGTCTCAAGCATCGAAGCTTGGGGATGCCCCGGTAGGCATCCCACCTTTCCTCTTCAAACAACTATCGGTTTGTATCGGTTGAACCTAAGTTTTTGCTTCTTCACTTGAGTTGCGCTATCCTTGCAATGTCATTTTATTTTGTTTTGCTTGCTGTTTGAATTTGATACCAAGATCTGAAATTCTTTAATGAGAGAGAGTATTCACATAGTTGCATAATTATTTAGCTACTCATTGATCTTCACTTATATCTTTCAGAGTAGTTTGTCGTTTGCTCTAGTGCTTCACTTATATCTTTTAGAGCACAACGGTGGTTATATTTTGTAGAAATTGCTAGTCTCTCATGCTTCACTCATATTATTTTGAGAGTCTTAAACAGCATGGTAATTTGAACGAAAACTTTCATAGGAGGTGAATTGGATGCTATGATCAATTTGATACTTGACAATTGTTTTGAGATATGGAGGTAGTGATATTAGAGTCATGCTAGTTGAGGTGGTTATGAAAAATACTTGTGTTAAGGGTTGTGATTCCCTTAGCATGCACGTATGGTGAACCGCTTTGTGATGAAGTTGGAGCACAATTTTATTTATTGAGTGTCTTCCTTATGAGTGGCGGTCAGGGACGAGCGATGGTCTTTTCCTACCAATCTATCCCCCTAGGAGCATGCGCGTAGTGCTTTGGTTTTTTATGACTTCTAGATTTTTGCAACAAGTGTATGAGTTCTTTTGACTAATGTTGAGTCCATGGATTATACGCACCTCATCCTTCCATTATTGCTAGCCTCTCTTGTGTCGTGCAACTTTCACCGGTACCATACACCCACCTTTTACCTTCCTCAAAACAGCCACCATACCTACCTATTATGGCATTTCCATAGCCATTCCGAGATATATTGCCATGCAACTTTCCACCGTTCCGTTCATATGACACGCATTACTATTGTCATATTGCTTTTTGCATGATCATGTAGTTGACATCGTATTTGTGGCAAGGCCACTTTCATAATTTTCATACATGCCACTCTTGATTCATTGCATATCCCGGTACGCGCCGGAGGCATTCATATATAGTCATATATTGTTCTAGCTTTGAGTTGTAAATCCATAAAAGTGTGATGATCTTCATTATTAGAGCATTGTCCTAGTGAGGAAAGGATGATGAAGGCTATGATTCCCCCACAAGTCGGGATGAGACTTCGGACTTTACAAAAAGAAAAAAAAAGAAAAAAAAGAAAGGCCAAAAAAAAGAGAAGGCCAAAGAAAAAAAAGGGGGGGATAAAAAGAAAAAGAAAAAAATATAATGAGAGAAAAAGAGAGAAAGGACAATGCTACTATCTCTTTTTCCACACTTGTGCTGCAAAATAGCACCATGATCTTCATGATAGAGAGTCTCATATGTTGTCACTTTCATATACTAGTGGGAATTTTTCATTGTAGAACTTGGCTTGTATATTTCAATGATGGGCTTCCTCAAAAGCGCCCTAGGTCTTCATGAGCAAGCAAGTTGGATGCACACCCACTTAGTTTCTTTTGTTGAGCTTTCATATATTTATAGCTCTAGTGCATCCGTTGCATGGCAATCCCTACTCACTCACATTGATATCTATTAATGGGCATCTCCATAGCCCGTTGATACGCCTAGTTGATGTGAGACTATCTTCTCCTTTTTGTCTTCTCCACAACCACCATTCTATTCCACATATAGTGTTATGTCCATGGCTCACGCTCATGTATTGCATGAAAGTTGAAAGAGTTTGAGATTATTAAAGTATGAAACAATTGCTTGGCTTGTCATCGGGGTTGTGCATGACTAAATACTTTGTGTGATGAAGATAGAGCAACAGCCAGACTATATGATTTTGTAGGGATAACTTTCTTTGGCCATGTTATTTTGAGAAGACATGATTACTTTGATTAGTATGCTTGAAGTGTTACTATTTCTTTTGTCAATATGAACTTTTATTTTGAATCATTTGGATCTTAACATTCATGCCACAATAAAGAAAATTACTTTGAGAATCATGCTAGGTAGCATTCCACATCAAAAATTCTGTTTTTATCATTTACCTACTCGAGGACGAGCAGGAATTAAGCTTGGAGATGCTTGATATGTCTCCAACGTATCTATAATTTTTGATTGTTCCATGCTATTATATTACTTGTTTTGAATGATTATGGACTTTATTATACACTTTTATATTACTATTGGGACTAACCTACTAACCGGAGGCCCAGCCCATATTGTTGTTTTATTGCCTGTTTCAGTATTTTGAAGAAAAGGAATATCAAACGGAGTCCAAACGGAATTAAACCTTCGGCAACGTGATTTTTTGGAAGAATACCATCCTGGAGACGTGGAGTTCAAGTCAGAAGATACTCGAGGACTCCACAAGATAGGAGGGCGCCCCCCCCCTGTAGGGCGCGCCCCCTGTCTCATGGGCCCCTCATGCACCTCCCGACCGACTTCTTTCGCCTATATAGTCCCGCGTACCCTAAAAACATCCACGGAGAAGATAGATTGGTAGTTCCGCCGCCGCAAGCCTCTGTAGCCACCAAAAACCTCTCGAGGGACCTTCCCGGCACCCTGCCGGAGGGGGATCCCATCACCGGTGGCCATCTTCATCATCCCGACGCTCTCCATGACGAGGAGGGAGTAGTTCACCCTCGGGGCTGAGGGTATGTACCAGTAGCTATGTGTTTGATCTCTCTCTCTCTCGTGCTCTCTCATGTTCCCTCTATGGCACGATCTTGATGTATCCCGAGCTTTGCTATTGTAGTTGGATCTTATGATGTTTCTCCCCCTCTACTCTCTTGTGATGAATTGAGTTTCCCCTTTAAAGTTATCTTATCAGATTGAGTCTTTTATGAGAACACTTGATGTATGTCTTGTCGTGCTTATCTGTGGTGACAATGGGATATCATGTGCCACTTGATGTATGTTTTGGTGACCAACTTGCGGGTTCCACCCATGAACCTATGTATAGGGGTTGGCACGCGTTCTTGACTCTCCGGTAGAAACTTTGGGGCACTCTTTGAAGTACTTTGTGTTGGTTGGATGAATCTGAGATTGTGTGACGCATATCGTATAATCATGCCCATGGATACTTGAGGTGACAATGGAGTATCTAGGTGACATTAGGGTTTTTGTTGATTTGTGTCTTAAGGTGTTATTCTAGTACGAACTCTTTTGTACATCGATCCGAAAGAATACCTTTGAGGTGGTTTCGTGCCCTACCATAATCTCTACGTTTGTTCTCCACTATTAGTGGCTTTGGAGTGACTCTTTGTTGCATGTTGAGGGCATGTTATATGAGGGCATGTTATATGATCTATCTATGTTATTATTGTTGAGAGAACTTACACTAGTGAAAGTATGAACCCTAGGCCTTGTTGCCTATCATTGCAATACCGTTTACGCTCACTTTTACCACTTGTTACCTTGCTGTTTTTATATTTTCAGATTACAAAAACCTATATCTACTATCTATTTTGCACTTGTATCTTCATCTCTTCGCCGAACTAGTGCACCTATACAATTTACCATTGTATTGGGTGTGTTGGGGACACAAGAGACTCTTTGTTATTTGGTTGCAGGGTTGTTTGAGAGAGATCATCTTCATCCTACGCCTCCTACGGATTGATAAACCTTAGGTCATCCACTTGAGGGAAATTTGCTACTGTCCTACAAACATGTGCACTTGCAGGCCCAACAACGTCTACAAGAAGAAGGTTGTGTAGTAGACATCAGTGGGTAACGGTTGGAATTGTCCCCCCAAAATAAAAGGGGGTATTCTTCTCCAAGAAGACTCACCTCTTCTAACCCTAAACTCCATTGTTGCTCCAAGCTCCATTTTCGGCCGATCTCTCTCCCTAGCCAATCAAACTTGTTGATTTGCTCGGGATTGGGTGACAAGGCCCCGATCTACACTTCCACCAAGAGATATTCGATTCCCTCCACTAATCCCTAGCGAATCTTGTTACTCTTGGGTGTTTGAGCACCCTAGACGGTTGAGGTCACCTCAGAGCCATAGTCAATTGTGGTGAAGCTTCATGGTGTCGTTGAGAGCCTCCAATTAAGTTGTGGAGATTGCCCCAACCTTGTTTGTAAAGTTTCGGTCGCCGCCTTCAAGGGCACCAATAGTGGAATCACGGCATTTCACATTGTATGAGGGAGTGAGGAGAATACGGTGGCCCTAGTGGCTTCTTGGGGAGCATTGTGCCTCCACACCGCTCTAACGGAGATGTACTTCCCCTTAAAAGGAAGGAACTTCAGTAACACATCCTCGTCTCCACCGGCTCCACTCTTGGTTATCTCGTGCCTTTACTTTTGCTAGCTTACTTGTGTTGTATCCCTTGCTTGCCTTTGTGCTAGTTGTTATTGCATCATATAGGTTGCTCACATAGATGCATATCTAGACTACCTATATTGTTGCAAAGTTTAAATTGGTAAAGAAAAGCTTAAAAATTATTAGTTGCCTATTCACCCCACCCCCCTCTAGTCAACTATATCGATCCTTTCACTCTCTATCATGAAGATCATGGTGCTATTTTGAAGCACAAGTGTGGAAAAAAAAAGATAGTAGCATTGTCCCTTCTCTATTTTTCTCTCATTTTATTTTTTTTCTTTTTCTTCTCCTTTTTTTTCTTTTTCTTTTTTTTCTTTGGCCTCTTTTTTTTCTTTTTGGCCTTTCTCATTTTTTTCTATTTTTTCTCTTTTTGTAAAGTCTGAAGTCTCATCCCGACTTGTGGGGGAATCATAGCCTTCATCATCCTTTCCTCACTAGGACAATGCTCTAATAATGAATATCATCACACTTTTATGGATTTACAACTCAAGAATTACAACTCAAAGCTAGAACAAGATATGACTCTATATGAATGCCTCCGGCGGTGTACCGGGATATGCAATGAATCAAGAGCGACATGTATGAAAATTATGAAGGTGGTCTTGCCACAAATACGATGTCAACTACATGATCATGCAAAGAGCAATATGACAAAAGCAATGTGTGTCATATGAACGGAACGGTGGAAAGTTGCATGGCAATATATCTCGGAATGGCTATGGAAATGCCAATAGGTAGGTATGGTGGCTGTTTTGAGGAAGGTAAATAAGGGTTTAAGATACCGGTGAAAGTTGCGCGGTAATAATAAAGGCTAGCAAATTAAAAGGATGAGTGTGCATATGTCCATGGACTCACATTAGTCAAAAAGAACTCATATACTTATTGCAAAAGTCTACTTCTCCCTCGAAGCAAAGTACTACTACGCATGCCCCAAGAGGGATAGATTGGTAGGAAAAGACCATCGCTCGTCCCCGACTGCCACTCATAAGGAAGACAATCAAAAGAGCACCTCATGCAACAAATTTGTCACACAACTTTTACCATACGTGCATGCTAAGGGACTTGCCAACTTCAACAAAAGTATTTCTCAATTTCATAATTACCCACTAGCATGACCCTCACATTACTACCTTTATATCTCAAAACAATTATCAAGCATCAAGTTGATCATAGCATCCAATTCTTTTTCTATGATAGTTTTTATTATACCCAATTTGGATGCTCATCATTCTAAGACCAACTTTGTAACCATAGCAAATACCATGCTGTTCTAAAAGACTCTCAAAATAATATAAATGAAGCATGATAGACTAGCAATTTCTTCAAAATTATTCCACTGCCGTGCTCTAAAAGATATAAGTGAAGTACTAGAGCAAAAAACTATCAAGCTCAAAAGATATAAGTGAAGCACATAGAGTATTGTAGCAAATTCTAATCAAATAAGCTTCTCCCAAAAGGTGTGTACAGCAAGGATGATTGTGGCAAACTAAAAAGCAAATACTAATATAATACATGACGCTCCAAGAAAAACACATATCATGTAGCGAATAAAAATATAGCTCCAAGTAAAGTTACCAATGAACAAAGACGAAAGAGGGGATGCCTTCCCGGGGCATCCCAAGCTTAGGCTTTTGGCTATCCTTGAATATCTTGGGGTGCCATAAGAATCCCCAAGCTTAGGCTCTTGACATTCCTTATTCCATAGTCCATAAAAGCTTTACCCAAAACTTGAAAACTTCACAACACAAAACTCAACAGGAAATCTTATAAGCTCCGTTCGTGAAAGAAAACAAGACCACCACATAAGGTACTGCCATGAACTCATTCTTTATTTATTTTGGTGTTAAACCTACTGTATTCCAACTTCATTATGGTTTATAAACTAATTTACTAGCCATAGATGCATTGAAATAAGCAAACAACACACGAAAAACAGAATCTGTCAAAAACAGAACATTCTGTAGCAATCTGTAACTAACGCAAACTTCTAGAACTCTAAAACTCCTACCAAAATAGGACGTACTGGAAAATTTGTCTATTGATCAGAAGCAAAAAGAATCAATGCAAAATCACGTTTATGTGATTTATTGAATTTTTTCTCGTGAGTGCAAAGTTTCTGTTTTTTAGCAGAATCAAATCAACTATCATCGTAGTTTATCCTATAGGTTCTACTTGGCACAAACACTAACTAAAAGATAAAAACACATCTAAACAGAGAGTAGATGCAAGATTTATTCCTAAACAGGAGCAAAAACAAAAAAAAGAAAAATTGGGTTGCCTCCCAACTAGCGCTATCGTTTAACGCCCCTAGCTAGGCATAAAAGCAAAGATACATCTAACAAGTGCCATCTTTGGCACTTGAATCATAAGTAGCACGGATGATAGATTCATAAGGTAATTTGACTTTTTTTCTTGGAAAGTGTTCCATGCCTTTCTTTAAGGGAAATTGGAATCTAATGTTCCCTTCCTTCATATCAATAATTGCACCGATCGTTCTAAGGAAAGGTCTACCAAGAATAATAGGGCAAGAAAGATTGTAATCTATATCAAGAACGATAAAATCTACGGGCATCGAATTTCTATTTGCAACAATAAGAACATCATTGATCCTGCCCATAGGCTTTTTAATGGTGGAATCCGCAAGGTGCAAATTTAAAGAGCAATCTTCAAGATCATGGAAACCTAGAATATCACATAAAGTTTTCGGAATCGTGGAAACACTAGCACCCAAATCACACAAAGCAAAACACTCATAATCTTTAATTCTAATCTTTATAGTAGGTTCCCACTCATCATTGAGTTTTCTAGGTATAGAAACTTCCAAATTAAGTTTTTCATCATAAGATTGCAACAAGGCATCAATGATATGTTTGGTAAAAGCTTTATTTTGACTATAAGCGTGAGGAGAATTAACAACGAATTGCAACAAGGAAATACAACCTTTTAAAGAACAATTATCATAGTCAAATTCCTTGAAATCTGAGATAGTGGGTTCAACATTATTAGAAGTTGAGGATTCTCCAATCTCACTTTTACCAAATTTAGCATCAAGATCTAAAGACTCCGAATTCTTGGGACGCCTTCTAGGCAAAGTTGATTCATCATTAGTCCCATAATCATCAAAATTCATATTGCAAAACATAGATCTAGTCGGAGACGCATTAATACTTTAAGATCCTCATCATTATTTTCACGTAATTTTTTTGGTTTAGCAGCCATCTTATTGACTAAGGTGGCTTGCTTGTCAAAATTTTTGGCTATAGCATTTTCAAGTCGGGTAATTTGAGCGTTAACACCATAGAATTATTTATTCATATCATCAAGCTCTTTGTTCATAAACCCAAAAAACTTTTTTGTTCCTTAAGCTCTTTTCTAAAGAAATTATTATGCTCAAATTGCAAGTTCGTAAAGCTTCTAGTATTTGATTCAATCTCATCCATCCTTCTGAGAAGGTGGTCAGGACCCTTAGGTGCGGCCATAAGGTCAAACAAGCAAACAAGCACACAAAAGAAGGCAAGCGAAAAGAGAGGAGGAGATTGGGAAAGAGAGGGCGAATAAATCGGCAAGGGTGAAGTGGGGGAGAGGAAAAAGAGAGGCAAATAATGTAAATGCGAGGGAGATGGGTTTGTGATGGGTACTTGGTATGTCTTGACTTGAGCAAAGACCTCCCCGGCAACGGCGCCAGAAATTCTTCTTGCTACGTCTTGAGCTAGCATTGGTTTTCCCCAAAGAGGAGAGGGTGATGCAGCAAGTGTAGCGTAATTATTTCCCTCAGTTTTGAGAACCAAGGTATCAATCCAGTAGGAGGCTCCTCAAAAATCCCACGCACCTACACAAACAAACTGAGAACTCGCAACCAATGTAATAAAGGGGTTGTCAATCCCTTCACGGCCACTTACGAAAGTGAGATCTGATAGAGAGATAGTAATATATTTTTGGTATTTTGTAATATAGGCGCAAAAAGTAAAGATGCAAATAAAAGTAGATTGAAAGCAAATATGATAAGAGATAGACCCGAAGGCCATAGGTTTCACTAGAGGCTTCTCTCGAGATAGCATAAGTGTTACGGTGGGTGAACAAATTACTTTCGAGCAATTGATAGAAAAGCGCATAGTTATGAGATTATCTAGGCATGATCATGTATATAGGCATCACGTCCATAACAAGTAGACCGACTCATGCCTGCATCTACTACTATTACTCCACACATCGACCGACTCCTGCCTGCATCTAGAGTATTAAGTTCATAAGAACAGAGTAATGCATTAAGCAAGATGACATGATGTAGAGGGATAAACTCATGCAATATGATATAAACCCCATCTTGTTATCCTTGATGGCAACAATACAATACGTGTCTTGCAACCCTTTCTGTCACTGGGTAAGAACACCACAAGATTGAACCCAAAGCTAAGCACTTCTCCCATGGCAAGAAAGATCAATCTAGTAGGCCAAACCAAACTGATAATTCGAAGAGACGTGCAAAGATAACTCAATCATACATAAAAGAATCCAGAGAAGATTCAAATATTATTCATAGATAAACTTGATCATTAACCCACAATTCATCGGATCTCGACAAACACACCGCAAAAAGAGATTACATCGAATAGATCTCCACAAGAGAGGGGGAGAACATTGTATTGAGATCCAAAAAGAGAGAAGAAGCCATCTAGCTAATAACTATGGACCCGTAGGTCTGTGGTAAACTACTCACAACTCATCGGAGGGGCAAGGATGTTGATGTAGAAGCCCTCCGTGGTCGATTCCCCCTCCGACAGAGTGCCGGCGAAGGCTCCAAGATGGGATCTCGCGGATACAGGAGGTTACGGCAGTGGAAATTGTGTTTCATGGTGCTCCTGGATGTTTTCGGGGTCCGTAGGTATATATAGGAGGAAGAAGTACGTGGGTGGCCGCCCGAGGGGCCCACAAGACAGGGGGCGCGCCCTACAAGGGGGGCGCGCCCTACAAGGGGGGCACGGCCCCCTATCTCGTGGGGCCCTCGGAAGCTTCTTGACTTGCACTCCAAGCTCTCCGGATCATGTTCATTCCAAAAATCACGCTCCCGAAGGTTTCATTCCGTTTGGACTCCGTTTGATATTCTTTTTCTTCGAAATACTGAAATAGGCAAAAAAAACAGCAATACGAGATGGGCTTCCGGTTAGTAGGTTAGTCCCAAAAATGATATAAATGTGTAAAATAAAGCCCATAAACATCCAAAAGGGGTAATATAATAGCATGGAACGATCAAAAATTATAGATACGTTGGAGACGTATCACACGTCAAGTGCTCCCTGATGCCAATCCCTCTGCAACTGCTCAAGAGTTTGAAGCTAAAGTTGCTGAAGACATTTCGGCTGCATCAGCCGAAGAAGAAAGACAAGCCACACCCCCTGCTAATGATCAGGTCATTCTTGAAAAGAATGTGATCGTGCCTGACCCTCCTGTCATCGACCAGATGGAGGTTGAAAACACTGAGGCTGCCACCAACAACGCCACTGAAGCCAATGACCCAGTCATGGCTGAAGACAATGTGGAGCCTGAAGCAAATGTGAATGTTGAAGCCACTGTGACGCCAATCATCTCAAATGGCGTTGTTCCTTCACCACGGCCTCATACTATGGAAAGAGCATTCAATCGTGAAAGCCAGCTTGTCACAGTCAGATGGCCAATTATGGTTCCACCTACTGCTCTCGGGCCACAGTATGATTATCATGTGGAGTAGAGCCCTCAAGTTCAGAAGCCAAAGCCACGTCTGCCAAGGCTTCCAAGTGCTATCACTATACAAGGATCATTCAGCGTGCTCAGCTTCAGAGGGCACAATACTTTCTTTGACAGCGCCAAGAACCCATACACAAAGCCCAAGATCACATCTGGCAGATTTTGGAGCCACCCGTAGAGAAGCTATTACTCTTGCATCATGTACAACTAGGACTGGATTTTTCCGCACAAGCGTCTGGATTGCGATGCTATGGTTGGGCTGCCCTGTCTTGAAGAAGCCCTTGACTGCTTTTGGGATGTTGGTCTTCTAGCTTTTGTGATTGATAAGAAACATTGGAATGAAGAGCTTTTGTTGCAGTTTTATTCCACTCTACACATTCGAGGCTACAATATGGATCCGAAGACTTGGATCCTTGAGTGGATGATAGGTGATGTACATCACGAAGCCAAAGCTCAGGATATCATCAAGTTTACTTCCCTGCCTACTCCAGGTGAGTTATACGAACCTGGTTGTTCGCTTCATCAGGATGAGCTACAGAGCATCTTTCAGAAGCCAGAGCCAAATATGGGCCAAATGCTTAGTATGATGAAGCCATTTCCGCACGATGTTGAATACCCAAAGGAGTTCTTTGTCAAGGACATTGAGTACTTGCCACGCACAGTGTACCATATTCTGAGGCGTAGTCTCTGGCCTATCAAAGGAAATTCTTCTGAAGCCAAACTTGAAGGCGCCATGAAGACTTTGATCTTCTATATCATCAATGGCATCAGATTCAACACTCAGGATTTCTTCATCAAACAACTTGCTGCTTCTGGGATTGATCTATTTGGTCTGAAATTCTATGCTCCATGGGTGATGCGCTTGATTAAGCTTCGTTCAACCATTGACTATCACCCTTCAGTGCGCAACCATACTGTCTTTCTGTCTGAAGTTGATATGTCTATTGAAGCCATCTACCCCGAGCCTGCCAAGAAGCCCCTCCACCTTCAGAATGCCGAATTCTAGAGCTTCACACAGCCCATTGAAGGTATTCATGTGCCCAATGCTGCAACTCCCGCTTATCCTCTGGCTGGCAACCTGCGCATACCGCACCATGCCAATACTAAAGCCACTGCAAGCACCATAGCTTAAAGGCCTCAGAAGTGTCCTCATGTTCTCAATGATCATGAGCTTTTGGTGGCTCTACATCAAAAGCAGGATAGGCATCATGACTGGCTGGAGCGTCAGATGCAAAGTATCTTGGTGGATGTCAATCGAATTCGCAACTTGGCCACCAAGAACTCATTTGTTGCACATGAAGCCTATCGGCGGTCCTGGAAGAGCCCCGCCTTGCTCTGCTAAAGAAGATCTTCGCGAGGATGGCTTCACAGAGAACTTCAAGTTTGACTCCAGGCCTCCTCAGAATGCAAGTTGGCGTCGCACACCTTCCATTGAAGATTCCGAGTGCTCGTCTTTGGCTGCAACTGTTGTTGGGGGAGTCGTCAATGAAGAAGATGACGCCACTTCTCCCGCTTTAACTTCACTACATCATGATGCTGCGCCAGGCCCATTTGCACCACCAAACTCCAATGTTGACCCTGCTCCATCCTCTACTCCAGCTAGGAACAAGTGGATACTCTATGTCTTCAAACCTTTTTGGTCATTACTGACAAAAGGGGGAGAAGGATATGAGTTGATAGTCTTCAAGCGGGTCCATATGGGTGGTTGCTTTTTTTTTGCTAAGTTCTTACAACTCTTGTTCTGAAACTTTTGGCTTTTGAGTTGTAACACTTAAACTTGATGGTCGTTTGCTACTCTTGCTACCACTTTGTGATGCGATGATAAATTCCGCATGAAGTCATTCTGCAGACATCCATTTTTCATTTTGCATATCATTCTCTTCATTACCTTCATATATGCATGATAAATTGTCTTCACACTTTGAAGATGGCCTCCACAAAGCAAAACCTGCCATGTGCATTTGCATTCAAAAGCAAACTACTTATATGTACATCTTCAGGGGGAGCCTCTTTTAATGTATGAAGACAATGCTCACAAAACTGAACTTTCACATACTTTTATCCCCGTTGAGAACTTCAACCAGTTTGTCAACAATCACCAAAAAGGGGGGAGATCGTAAGTGCATCTAGTGCCATCCCTAGTTGGTTTTGGAGTATTGACGACAAACGTGGTTGGGGGACTAATGTGTTTGTGAGAATTGCAGGATAACACAGGTAGTAGTCCCTCATTGATTCGGTTTACCTACCAGAGATGACCCCTAAAAAGTGTGAAGACATTGAAGACAATGGTGGTTCATGAAGACATTTATGATGAAGATTATGACGTGTGAAGATATTCACTTGAAGACTATGGAGTGTGAAGACATAGGTGTTTCGTAGTTTCCTTTCTTCTTTATTGAGTCATAGGAACCACCGTACTGTTAAGTGGGGTCCAAGTGAACAAAGTCAGAGTGACTGATGTGATGCTCAACCAAATCCTATGTCTTCGAGTGAAGACAATTAGAGTAAACCTTATCCAGAGCTGGATGAGCCAGCTTTTCTTGTAGCCCAAGCCAAGTTGCCGCGTGTGTTTGAAATCTGACCGTTGGACACGTGTTAGTTCCCTAGTGACCCAGGGTCATTTCAGACATATCAGGTTGGGTTGCCTCCTGGCTATAAATAGCCCACCCCCTACACCATAAATTGGTGGCTGCTCGGAGTTAGTGCAGGGCTTTTGTCGTTTGAGAGCAACCCACCTCCGAAGCATTTGAGAGAGAGAGAGAGATCCTTGCGAGGACAAAGCCCAAAACACCTAGAGCCAAAGAGTGTTAAGAATCATTGAAGTCTTTTTGTCCACGTGATCCGAAGACTTATTACACTTGAGGATTGTGAATCCTCTAGCCGGTTAGGCGTCGCGTTCTGAGCATCCAAGAGTCATTGTGGATTGCTAGTGAACGAAGTCTGTGAAGGTTTGGAAGTCTACCTCGAAGACTTACCAGAGTGATTGGGTGAGGACTGGGTGTCCTTAGCTCAAGGGGAATAAGGTGAAGACGCGGTCTTCTGAGTTCAATCTCAGCAGACCTAACCAGACGTACAGTTGTCACAGTAACTGGAACTGGTCTACCAAATCCTTGTGTAACGCCCCGGATTTGATGCGCCAGGTGTCCGCCAGTTATTCGCCGTTGTTGCCATGTCATTTGCTTGCATGTTGCATTTTATCATGTCATCATGTGCATCTTATTTTGCATACGTGTTCGTCTCATGCATCCGAGCATTTTCCCCGTTGTCCGTTTTGCAATCCAGCACTCCTATGGTCCCCGGCATTTCCCTTTTGCCTCTTTTCGTGTGCGGGTGTTAAACTTTCTCGGAATGGCCCGAGGTTTGCCAAGCGGCCTTGGTACAACACCGGTAGACCGCCTGTCAAGTTTCGTGCCATTTGGAGTCCGTTTGATACTCCAACGGTTAACCGCGTAGCCCGGAGCCCTCTTTATGTTGCAGCCCAACACCCCTCCAAAGTGGCCCAATAACCCATCCAAACCCTCTCCATGTTATTGGTCGTTCGATCACGATCGCGTGACCGAAAACCGCTCCTCATTTGGAGTCTCCTAGCTCCCTCTACCTATAAATATGCCTCTCCCCCGAAATTCTCGCAGTCCAAACCCTAGTTCCACCTTCCTCCGCGCCGCCGAACATGTCCGCCACCGTCCGGACGCGTCCAGCCGCCCCCGCAGCCATTCCGCCTCCGCCACGTGTCCCCCGCGCCTCCTCTCTCTCCTCCTGCCGCCGTCGGCCCATAAAGCCTATCTGGAGCCCGCGCCGGGCCGCGCCGGGCCCGGATCCGCCCGAAGCCGCCCGATCTCGCGCGCCCGAGCGCGCGTGCTTGGCCTCTCGATCAAGCCTCGCCGCCGGTCGTCTTCTCCGCCTCCGCTTGCCGGAGCTCCGTCGGGTTCTCGCCGGAGACCTCCGTCTAGGCCGGACCCCGCTGCCCTACTCCTCCTTCCCCTTCGCCTACCCCCTCTCCTTCCTCTCCCCCGTACTCATCTCTCTCTCCCGTGGCTGTGCAGAGAACTCCATGGCGCCGCCGGCCATGGCGCCCTGATCTACGTGTCCGTGCCGCCCCAAGCCACCTTGTCGCTGGGAATGGATTCCCCATGCTCGGATCCACCGATTCCCGGCCTTCCCGATGCCCACCGAAGTCCAACGCCCCCTCGCCGCCGGCGTTGACTTCCGCCATGGTAGTTCTATACGAGAGAAGGAGCCAACCCCGACCTGACTGCTTTTTTCGCGAGGTGAAAAAACTGCCAAGTCCCTGAGATTGTTACATTCTGGTGCTTTGTTTGCGATGCCATATCTCCATGACCATAGCTCTGTTTCATGCATATAATATGTCAAATTGTTCATCTGGAAATGCTATACATTTAATTTCATTGTGCCATGTTTGTTTGAGTCCATCTTGATGCCCAAATCATCATTGCAAGAGTGCTATATGATGTTAATCTGCTGAAACTGTTATAACTTGATGATTTGTCATTTTTGTTGCATTTGACGTGTGCATCTTATGACCTTGGTGTCTACATGTGTTTTGATCTATGTCATGCCGTATTTATAGGGGTGATATCCATGTATTTTTGTGAGTTGTGTGGTGAGTGCATCAAGCTTGTTAAGTAGGGTACTTGCTGTTGCTGTTTTGCTAGTCTGATTCTATAATATCATGATGCTATGTAAACCTGCTGCTACAAGTCATTCTATGCATAATCTGGAGATGTTCACTAAGGATGTTTTGTTATACATGTCATGCTCTATCCATCCATGCCCCTGGTTGCATTTATAGCCTTCTGTTGGTTGTTGTAATCTTGCTCTCAAACTTGCTAAATAATGTTGCAGTCAGCCTGTTAACATGAAGTTCAGTTTTGCCGTGTGTTTTGCTAGTGATCCATGCACCCTATGAACTTTCTATTGCCATGCTTAGCTTCATAAACATGTATTCTTACTGTTGGTTGACTTGCCATGCCATGTATTGCTCTGTGGTGAGTGGTTAAAGCTCACCAACATGCCTGCTTATTGTTGTTCCTGCCATGTATGAACCTGTCATATAACTTGCCATGTTTACATGGGTTCCATCATAGTTTATGTGCCCTTTTGCCTCATGGTAAGTAAGGGACTTTTGTTCTATGCAATTAGTAGATTCATGCCCTGCCTTTCTTTTCCATGATAAGTTCCTGTAACATGTTGTTTGATAGCTCTAAACATTGCAACCTGATGTTATTTCTGCAAAGTCTGAAACTGTTAATATATGCAATCTTGCCATGTGTTTTTGAGCATGTTCTAGTGATTTCTGGAGATAACTCAGTGTTCATGTTTTGTTATGCTTTACCTGTACATCATGTCCATATCTTTTGTTCTCATGTTGGGGTGCTGTAGCATGTTGTTTTAATGCTTGCAAGATGCCTAGTTGCTCTTTTGCACAGATTTTTATTATAACTTGTTTCATGTGTGTGTGTTGAACCGTTGCTCCGTTTTGAGTGTGCTCTAAATGAAACTTGCTTGATTTTGCATGAAGTTTCATATTATCATGTTGCATCCTTGTTTTGAGGTGTTTGCTTGATGTTTGTATGCATTTTGCATCAATGCCATGTTTAACTTGTTTTGCTCATATCTTCTAGGCCGTAGCTCCGAATTAAATGAACTTTATATGTAATTTGACTAGAATCTCGTGTAGATCATCTTGGTGCATCTTAACTTGCTATTTAACAACTTGAACATAAGGTTTATTCAGTTCTGGATCAATTTCGAAATTTGCATATGAGGACTTACCGGAATTGTTATATGTTGTTCCCGGCCTCATTTAAACTTGCTTTGATGTGTTGCTCTTGTTTGCATCGTCTCTTGCCATGAGTAGCTTCATGTAGCTTTGTCATGCATCATGCTTGTTGTGCATCATGTCTTGTCTATGTGTGATGTGTTTACCATGTTGTGTGCTTCTTCTCGATAGTTCCCGTTTTCGTTGTGATCGTGATGATTTGTTCGTCTATGCTTGGTTCGTCTTCGTGGCTTCATCTTCTTCATGGACTCGTTCTTCTTCCTTGCGGGATTTCAGGCAAGATGACCGCTACCCTGGATCTCACTACTATCATTGCTATGCTAGTTGCTTTGTTCTATCGCTATGCTGCGCTACCTATCTTTTGCTCTTCAAGCCTCCCCAAATTGCCATCAACCTCTAACCTTTGTCACCCTTCCTAGCAAACCGTTGCTTGGCTATGTTACCGCTTTGCTCAGCCCCTCTTATAGCGTTGCTAGTTGCAGGTGAAGTTGAAGATTGCTTCATGGTGGACAGGATTTTGTTGGGATATCACAATATCTCTTATTTAATTAATGCATCTATATATTTGGTAAAGGGTGGAAGGCTCGGCCTTATGCCTGGTGTTTTGTTCCACTCTTGCCGCCCTAGTTTCTGTCATACCGGTGTTATGTTCCTGGATTTTGCGTTCCTTACGCGGTTGGGTGATTTATGGGACCCCCCTTGACAGTTCGCTTTGAATAAAGCTCTTCCAGCAAGGCCCAACCTTGGTTTTACCATTTGCCTCACCACCACCTACTTTTCCCTTGGGAGTAATTAATCCAAGGGTCATCTTTATTATAGCCCCCCCCCCGGGCCAGTGCTTCTCTAAGTGTTGGTCCGAAACGAGCAGCCTGCGGGGCCACCTCGGGGAAACTTGAGGGTTGGTTTTACTCGTAGCTTGACTTATCCGGTGTTGCCCTGAGAACGAGATATGTGCGGCTCCTATCGGGATTGTCGACGCATCGGGCGGCTTTGCTGGTCTTGTTTTACCATTGTTGAAATGTCTTGTAAACCGGGATTCCGAGACTGATCGGGTCTTCCTGGGAGAAGGAATATCCTTCGTTGATCGCGAGAGCTTATCATGGGCTAAGTTGGGACACCCCTGCAGGATATTATCTTTCGAAAGTCGTGCCCGTGGTTATGTGGTAGATGGGAATTTGTTAATGTCCGGTTGTAGATAACTTGACACCAGATTCGAATTAAAACGCATCAACCGCGTGTGTAGCCATGATGGTCTCTTTTCAGCGGAGCCCGGGAAGTGAACACGGTTTTTGGGTTATGTTTGACGTAAGTAGGAGTTCAGGAACACCTCTTGATCATTGCTAGCTTCACGACTGTTCCTTTGCTCTCTTCTCGCTCTTATTTGCGTATGTTAGCCACCATATATGCTTAGTCGCTGCTGCAACCTCACCACTTTACCCCTTCCTTTCCCATTAAGCTTTGCTAGTCTTGATACCCATGGTAATGGGATTGCTGAGTCCTCGTGGCTCACAGATTACTACAACAACAGTTGCAGATACAAGTTTATGCGATGATCATGACGCGAGAGCGATGTTTGCTTGTTTTGGAGTTCTTCTTCTGCGTCTTCTTCGATCAGGGGATAGGTTCCAGGTCGGCAGCCTGGGATAGCAGGGTGGATGTCGTTTGAGTTTCTGTTTGTGTTTCATCCGTAGTCGGATGGTGCTCTCATGTATGATGATGTTGTATTGGTGTGGGATTGTATGCCTTTTGTATGTATCCCCATCTATTATGTAATGTTGATGTAATGATATCCACCTTGCAAAAGTGTTTCAATATGCGGGTCTATCCTTGGTGGGACCTTCGAGTTCCTTTTGGATAGGGTCGCATATTGGGCATGACAACACTACTGGAAACAGGGAATTTGCCATCAGCCAGCTCTTTGCCATCAGCCAGCTGATGGCAAAGAACGTCTTTGTCATCTGCTTATAAAAAACAGATGGCAAAGAACTGACAGACGGCAAAGAACATGGTTGCCATCAACCAATTCTTTGTCATCTGCTAGTGGATGGCAAATAATCTTTGCCATCTGCCAGTTGATGGCGAAGAGGTTGGCAAATCTTGTGCCCGTCAAAAATGTAACGGCATACCAGCCCCACCTCCTCTCCTTGCTAAAAAAAGCAAAGAGTGAAAAATTAAAGAAAAGAAAACCCCCAGCCTCCCTAAAAAAAACCCAGCCACCCAGAATCAGTCCCACTCTCGTGCATGCTGGATAGCTAGGGTTCCCCGCCACCCTCACCGGTCGCCGCCGCCCTCACCGGTCGCCGTCGTTGTCGGTTTGCCCTACATGGCCGGAGGATAGGCCATCCCGCCGGTCCATTCCCGCCCCACCGCGAGGGAGGAGACCGACCAGTTGCGCCTCCCCGCCGGTCGCCGCCCGCCACCCCAAGGATCAAGGCCGGCCGCGCCGGTCCCCGTCGGTCGCTGCTCCGGATCCAGGCCGCCCACCGCCCCGCCCCCGTCAGCTATGGTGAGCCCTTGCGCCACCGCCCTCTCTCCTCTCCTCCCCTACTCCCTCACCCATCTCTCTCCCCCGCAGACGTACCCCGCCGCCAGAAGGCCAGGAGGCCGCCATGGAGGCCCGTCCCGAGCTCGCCTTGCTTCTCCTCCGGTGACCCTCGTTGCGCCTGGATCCATATTTACTTTGGAATTGATTTTTTACTTTGGATGTCTGTTCTATTTTCACTATTAGAGAATGGGGATGCCATATGTACACTTGTTTGGTCTTCATGACTGCACCTTTCTAATTTAATTCTGCTTGCCATAGTTTAGGAACAACAACAACAACAAATCATTCAGATGGTTTAGGAAGTAAGTAGATGGCAACAATGTTCAGTTTGAATATTAACAAAGTATAGTTAAACCTGAATAAGGCACTCGTTCATTTTTTTCATGTTGACCAAGTTATTTTTAGATTCTCTGTTTTGACATGTGTTGAAAATAAGGTGAGATCCACCTTTTAATTTATTGAAAGGAAAGTGAATGGCCTCTGATTGATTAGTTCCCCCTTGTAGATAACAAAGGAGTATAAGTCAAAACATCCTTGAAGGAGCTAGCGAGGTGAGTAGTGGCCATAACATGGCAAAAATGTGTCCTAGTTAGACTGAAGACAAACAATCAATGGCCTATAAGACCCTATGATCTCTCAGCTCACCATGTATGCAAAAGGAAAAATTATTCCATTAGGTTCATGACATTTCAGCTCATATTTTTTCTTATAAGAGGGATTATACTGTTTAATACCCTATGATCTCCCAGCTTAGCATGTATGCGAAAAGAAAATTAATCCATAAGTTTCATGCCATTTCTGCTCATATAGTTTTTCATATAAGAGAGATTCTGGAGTTTAGTAGAACACGGCGTGCATAATTACGAGTTTCCTGTTTTTTAGTACTATTTATTTTGATTTTACTGTACATGAGAGTATTTTAGCAGCCGCACGAGGGGTCGGCAACGGCGAAGCCGGCCGTGAAGAACGGGCTGGCCGGTGTTGTACTGAAGGCCGGCAGATACTCTCTCCGGAAGGAGTTTAGATAGCTACCGATTATATATGGATTATACTTTTCATTTCATTGTCTATCATTATTCATTGGACTAGATTGGTTGGTTAGTTAGTTGGGTTTTTTTCAGTTCTTTATTATTCCTGGTGATAGAAAGTGAGCCGCTGAAAGAAAAGAAAGAGAAACCTCAAATAGAATTCGTATATCGATTAAAGGTGTAGCATACTGAATTGGAATCTAGAACTTTGCAGTAACCTATTTTCAGAAATTATTCTATTTGGAGCTGAGATCTGCTTCTCCAGTTCTCCAGGACTGTGTGGCACTCTGAATTATAGGACAGCTTTCAAGCCACTCCCTTTGCAGGCATATAGCATCTATGCCATTGCTAGGTGATCTCCTGATTGATCGTCAATCCAGACGGGCATGGAAAGATGTTGAAACTGCTGCGGTACAACAAGTACCGTGGCTGCGGTAGAGGGAGCAGGAGGGTATGATTTGCATGGCATTCAGCACATTATACTAGTGCCGTTTCGTTGTAGTCTCAGTGATTTCAGGTGTACTTGAGTCTAGCAAAAATTTCTTGTGCTGTTTGGGTAGCATGTTTATTCAGTCAACTCAAACGCTTTTATTTTTGCTGACAATTTAAAGGGCATTAGGAAGATTTCAAAGTTGAAGGGATACATCTGACTATCCCAGAATGGCAGCATTGAGATAGCTTTGTTCTGTTTAACAGGATCTGCTTTGTTTCTGAAACAGTGCTATAAACTAAGAAAACATGTTTTAACAGGATCCAGTCTTGACTATGCTCCTTAACAGGCATATAGTGTTTTTGCTCTTCAGTGAGGAACATGAAAAGAATAGATCTGATGCTGATTGTGTGAGGCTTCAGGAGGAAGGAAAGACATAACAGGCTGGGAAAGACTTTGGTTAGGGTGTACGACTGTTTTTTTCTACTGTTCTCTGGACTCCCTTTTTGTAGTTTGTTTTGTACTTGTACTTTGCAATCATGATGATATTTTCCATCATATTTTTGTCAATACACCATGTCAATATCATAACTAGCTAGAAGAAACGGCCTAACATGCTCCCATTTGATTCTTGTGTGCAAGCCCATAATATGAAATGATACAATCATGTTAGATTCAAGGAAGTTGCTGGTCCGATTCATATTACACATTTCATATTATACTAGTTGTTTCTCACTGTCAGTATGAAATATTGATCTCATGTTGTTTATTTTGCAGCATAGGGAAGTTCTTTCTACAGGACAGAAATTTGTGGTGGATAAAGAGGCGAGAGCCAACAAGTAATTGATCTCTTTTCCTAATGGTCGAACAACTGCAGCTTCAGTTTAAGCAATAAGAGCCATATTCAGGTTAGAGATATGATTAAACACTAATGCCATTCGCGATATAACCTGTTTTAAGCCCAGGGCTCTTAAGTTTTGTTTTCTGGATTTCATAGAAATTCAATCATTTTGAGGAATTTTGACAAAAAAAATTGAACGCATTTTGCTTTTGGCTCAATTTGGCATGTCACTACCTTTTTACTAATTGTAAACATAATTGTACTCACAGAAATCACCATAAATTTGGATTATTTTGAATAAAGTTTCTGGGGAAAAGAGCACTCTGGTTCAGTATCCATAAAAATAGTGTAATGTTCAGGGTTCAGTGTACGAGCATAGCTATTTGAGCTCAATACCAGTTTAGCACTAGGATCTCCGATCGGTACCGCGCATGGTAACAATATACAGAATTAGAGTATATATGCGCTTACATTGCAAATGATCTTTAATTTGGTGCAACATAACTTAGCATTTTTTACACCAAAATGACTTAGTATGCTTAGTTAGCTAAAAAATGACATAATAACCATACTTAGCTCCAAAATGACCTATTTTACAGATATAAGTTGTATCATAATAATCTTCACATTTTAGTTGCATCATAATAATCTTCTTCTTCTAGTCTTCTTCTTCTAACTTTCTTCTTCCCATTTTGTAGATTTGCTTCAGATCACGGAAGCTTGGGTTGATGGAGTGCTTGTATTTAGTTTTTGTTTTGACTTTGTGAAACTTGCTACCCACTGTGTAATATTGATGAAACTATGTATATGTATGGATGAAACTTGCTACTATTGGTAACATGTGTTGGATATGTGTTCGATATATATGTGTTCATGACTATTGGTAATATGTGTTGAATATGCTATATTGGTCATATAAATATATTTGTGTTTGATTTTCTATGAAAATGAATTGATATAAGAAAAAACAAAATTAAATGGGGCAATATAGGCACTTTGCCATTCGCTGGCAGATGGCAAAGAGCTTTGTCATCAGCTGGCAGATGGCAAAGAGGCCACGTGTCATCTACATGTAACATTTGGGCTGGCCTATTTGGGCCCTTTGTCATCTTTCAGCTCTTTGCCATCTGCTGGCAGACGGCAAAGCATGCAACCTTTGCCATCTGCTGGCAGGCGGCAAAGAGCCTGAAGCCTTTGCCATCTGCTGGCAGACGACAAAGTATATCGTTAGCCTTCTAACGGGGCTAACCCCATTAAGAGGCTTTGCCATCTGCCAGCAGATGGCAAAGCCACAGGCTCTTTGCCATCAGCCAGCAGACGGCAAAGAAGCCTTTATCGGCAGGATTTCAGACAAACTGTTTGCCATCTGCTGGCAGATGGCAAAGCCTTTGCCATCCGCCGACCATGCCTTTGCCATCTGCCATGGCAGATGGCAAAGTGCCAGATTCCAGTAGTGCAAGTTGGTATCAGAGCCTCGACCGACCATAGGAGCCCCCTTGATTGATCGTGTAGCTTGGCCGTTGTCGAGTCTAGAAGAAAACTGTTTTCGGAGTCTAGTTATATCGGAGAGTAGGAATTCTTTTTACTCCTCTGCCCCTTCGTCGCTCTGGTAAGGAATCTTGACGTAGGTGTTTCAAATTACTTCTCTTCCCTTTCAATTTTTTTTAGGATCACGCAGTTGATTTTCGGTCGTTGGTTCTCATCTCTTTTCATCCGGTGCATTTTTCGTTAAGTTGGCTCGAGCCTCTTCATCTTTGCAAGTTCAATCCTCATTTGTTTTCTTTTCCCACCCGCCCACCCTTTTTCTCCTTGGAGCCGAAGTCCGTAATCGAGTATGCTTTCTACTCGTGCGAAGTCTTTGCTTTCTTTCCTCAATTATTTCAACCAGTGTTTTCTCTTCAAGATATTGGTCGGTTCCCCCTTCCAGTTGCCTGTGTTTTTCCCGCCGACTGTGACGCCCTCAATTCAATCGTACACTAATCATACACACAAATGTGTACGATCAAGATGAAGGACTCACGGGAAGATATCACAACACAACTCTAGACACAAATTAAAATAATACAAGCTTTATATTACAAGCCAGGGGCCTCGAGGGCTCGAATAATAAGCTCGAAAACACAAGAGTCGGTGGAAGCAACAATATCTGAGTGCAGACATGAGTTAGACAAGTTTGCCTTAAGAAGGCTAGCACAAAAGCATCTACAATCAAAAAGGCAAGGCCTCCTGCCTGGAGCCTCCTAACTACTCCTGGTCGTCGGCGGTCTTCACGTAGTAGTAGGCACCCTCGTGGTAGTAGCAGTCGTCGTCAAAGGTGGCGTCTAGATCCTGGGCTCCGACATCTGGTTGCATCAACCAGAAAGAAGAAAGGGGGAACAGGGGAAGCAAAGCAACCGTGAGTACTCATCCAAAGTACTCGCTGCAACGTTATCAAAGGAAGGTTGTATATGTGGACTGGGCTGCAGAAATGCTAGAATAGAGAGAAGGCCTAGTCCTATCAAAGACTAGCATCTTCTGGAAACCCCCATCTTGCAGCAAACAGAGGGGAGTAGAGTAGCATAAAGTAAGGTAGTAGTAGTGTTATCAACCTCGGCCGGAGATTCTTTCTCGACTCCCAGCGAGAAAGAAATCCCAGAGCCATACTATCCAGTTATCATCACAATCCAATTCTAATCACCATCCAATTCTCATCACCATCCAATTCTCATCACCATCCAATTCTCATCACAAGTATCCAGTTCTAGTTGTATCGATCGGGATACAACTCCGAGCGTCCGTTACCGTAGGACAGGCTATCGATAGATGTTTTCTTCCCTGTAGGGGTGCACCAACTTACCCACCACACTTGATTAACTCCAGCCGGACACACTTTCCTGGGTCATGCCCGGCCTCGGCCAAACAATACGCCGCAACCCGACCTAGACTTAACAGAGAAGTCAGCACGCCGGACTAAACCTATGCCCCCAGGGGTCATGGGCCATCTCCCCGGAAACTCCTGCACGTTGCGTACGCGGCCGGTGAGCAGACCTAGCCTCCCTTATACAAGTGAAGGCGTAACCAGTCCAACCCGGCGCGCGCCGCTCAGTCGCCGACGTCTATTAAGCTTCGGCTTATGCATACGACACAGAACGCCCATACTATGCCCACGTGATGGTTAGTGCTATCAGGACAGAGGCCCCTCGGATCAAATATCCAAATCGTAGTGGATTAGGAACGCGCGGTAACAAGCAGAGACTCACGAAAGATGTGACCCCGTTGCCCCGTCTCGAGGACTTGCGGCAAGGGCTAAGAATGCCCGGCCACGCCTCGTAATTATCTCACGGGCACCTTCCAGGTCAACCCGACTCCTCATCACTCGCAATTATGCTCGCGCGGGCACCCCTCAGGGTCGACCCGTCTTTAGTAACATGGTTCAGTGTAAAGTCATAGTAATCATAGTAACTGTGTGTCTAAACATCAAGGGGAAAACCCAAGGAATCACCCCCGGTGAATTCCACTCAATGTAATCATCAAGGTGAACGTAAGAGGAATCACCCCCGAGGTTCACACTTGAGGGGTTGCACGACAGAGTCATATCGGAAGTGGTTAAGGCGGAATCACCCTCGATGACCACAACCGAATAGCTACACTACAGGGTTAACATCAGAAGTGTTGTAGAGGTCTCACCCTCGGCACTCGATAGTAACCCAGCAGTGTCGAGCAACTAAGGGGAAAGTGGTGTGCGGTGCCGGGGCCTGGTCTTCAATCCCGTTGATCGGGTCTTCAATGATGAAGCAGGGGAAACAAGGACAAGGTGGGGGTCACTGATGGATCACTAGCCAACCTATACTAAGCAGTTTAGGATAAGCAGGTAAGGTACGACAGCAGATACAAAAGCAGGCTATGCATCAGAATAGGAGCATACAATAATAGTAGCAAAATCTAATGCAAGCATGAGAGAAAGGAATGGGCGATATCGGGATGATCAAAGGGGGGCTTGCCTGGTTGCTCTGGCAAGGAGGGGTCGTCGGTGACGTAGTCGATCATAGGGGCAGCATCGGTCTCGGGGTCTACCGGAGAGAAGAGGGGGGAGAAACAGTAAATATAAAGCAAACATAACATAACAGGACAACATGTAGAGCTAGACGTGTTCTAACACGGTGCTACACGATACCGGGGAGGGGGGAAGTCAACCGGGAATGTTTTCCCGGTTCCGAACCTGTGTTAGACACATGACCGGAGGGGGAAAGTTCCATGTTCAGCATGCTAGGGGCATGTGACAGATTAACAGACGCGTATCCGGATTTGCTGGATTTTTCTGAGCAACTTTCATATATAAAGTTTTTCGATCCGAGCTACGGTTTATTTTCTATGATTTTTCAAAGATTAAAGCCTTTTCAGAAACTATTTAAAATAACAGAAAAGGAATATTGCATCAGCATGACATCATAGTGACGTCAACATCCAATAGGACGGTTGACCGGTCAAAACTGGCATGGGGGACCCACTTGTCATAGACAGTGGGTTAGACAGGGTTTAAACTAATGTAAATTTAGTTAGTAAAACTACTGGGCCCACCTGTCAGTGT
The DNA here is from genome assembly GCF_002162155.2 of Triticum dicoccoides. Classification (NCBI taxonomy): domain Eukaryota; kingdom Viridiplantae; phylum Streptophyta; class Magnoliopsida; order Poales; family Poaceae; genus Triticum; species Triticum dicoccoides. Next base: position 492,181,255 of record NC_041383.1, on the reverse strand, counting down.
CTAATTAACTAAACTAATTAGTTTTAATTATTAGAATGTTTTAATTAGAGGATTAAGCGGTGGGACCCGCACGTTGTTGGAAATATTCCCTAGAGGCAATAATAAAAGTATTATTATTATATTTCCTTGTTCATGATAATTGTCTTTTATTCATGCTATAACTGTATTATCCGGAAATCGTAATACACGTGTGAATACATAGACCACAATATGTCCCTAGTGAGCCTCTAGTTGACTAGCTCGTTGTGATCAACAGATAGTCATGGTTTCCTGGCTATGGACATTGGATATCGTTGATAACGGGATCACATCATTAGGAGAATGATGTGATGGACAAGACCCAATCCTAAGACTAGCACAAAAGATCATGTAGTTCATTTGCTAGAGCTTTGCCAATGTCAAGTATCTCTTCCTTCGACCATGAGAGCGTGTAACTCCTGGATACCGTAGGAGTGCTTTGGGTGTATCAAACGTCACAACGTAACTGGGTGACTATAAAGGTGCACTACAGGTATCTCCGAAAGTATCTATTGTTTTATGCGGATCGAGACTGGGATTTGTCACTCCGTGTAAACGGAGAGGTATCTCTGGGCCCACTCGGTAGGACATCATCATATGCGCAATGTGACCAAGGAGTTGATCACGGGATGATGTGTTACGGAACGAGTAAAGTGACTTGCCGGTAACGAGATTGAACAAGGTATTGGATACCGACGATCGAATCTCGGGCAAGTAACATACCGATAGACAAAGGGAATTGAATACGGGATTGATTGAGTCCTTGACATCGTGGTTCATCCGATGAGATCATCGTGGAACATGTGGGAGCCATCATGGGTATCCAGATCCCGCTGTTGGTTATTGACCGGAGAACGTCTCGGTCATGTCTACATGTCTCCCGAACCCGTAGGGTCTACACACTTAAGGTTCGATGACGCTAGGGTTATAAAGGAAGTTTGTATGTGGTTACCGAATGTTGTTCGGAGTCCCGGATGAGATCCCGGACATCACGAGGAGTTCCGGAATGGTCCGGAGGTAAAGATTTATATATGGGAAGTCCTATTTTGGCCACCGGAAAATGTTCGGGATTTTTCGGTATTGTACCGGGAAGGTTCTAGAAGGTTCCGGAGTGGGGCCCACCTGCATGGGGGGACCCACATGGATGTGGGTAGTGGGGGCAAGGCCCCACACCCCTGGTCAAGGCGCACCAAGATCCCCCCTTAGAAGGAATAAGATCATATCCCGAAGGGATAAGATCAAGATCCCTAAAAAGGGGGGATAACAATCGGTGGGGAAGGAAATAATGAGATTTCTTTCCTCCCACCTTGGCCAACGCCCCAATGGACTTGGAGGGCAAGAAACCAGCCCCTCCACCCCTATATATAGTGGGGAGGCGCATGGGAGCTATACACGAAGTTCTGGCGCAGCCCTCCCCCTCTCCCAAGTCGTCCTCCTCTCCCGTGGTGCTTGGCGAAGCCCTGCAGGATTGCCACGCTCCTCCACCACCACCACGCCGTTGTGCTGCTGCTGGATGGAGTCTTCCTCAACCTCTCCCTCTCTCCTTGCTGGATCAAGGCGTGGGATACGTCACCGGGCTGTACGTGTGTTGAACGCGGAGGTGCCGTGCGTTCGGCACTTGATCATCGGTGATTTGAATCACGACGAGTACGACTTCATCAACCCCGTTCACTTGAACGTTCCGCTTAGCGATCTACAAGGGTATGTAGATGCACTCTCTTTCTACTCGTTGCTGGTCTCTCCATAGATAGATCTTGGTGACACGTAGGAAAATTTTGAATTTCTGCTACGTTCCCCAACAGTGGCATCATGAGCTAGGTCTATTGCGTAGATTCTTTGCACGAGTAGAACACAAAGTAGTTGTGGGCGTTGATTTTGTTCAATATGCTTACCGTTACTAGTCCAATCTTGTTTCGACGGTATTGTGGGATGAAGCGGCCCGGACCGACCTTACACGTACTCTTACGTGAGACAGGTTCCACCGATTGACATGCACTTGGTGCATAAGGTGGCTAGCGGGTGCCAGTCTCTCCCACTTTAGTCGGAACGGATTCGATGAAAAGGGTCCTTATGAAGGGTAAATAGCAATTGGCATATCACGTTGTGGTGTTGCGTAGGTAAGAAACGTTCTTGCTAGAAACCCATAGCAGCCACATAAAACATGCAACAACAATTAGAGGACGTCTAACTTGTTTTTGCAGGGTATGCTATGTGATGTGATATGGCCAACAAGAATGTGATGAATGATATGTGATGTACGAGATTGATCATGTTCTTGTAATAGGATTCACGACTTGCATGTCGATGAGTATGACAACCGGCAGGAGCCTTAGGAGTTGTCTTTATTTATTGTATGACCTGCGTGTCATTGAACAACGCCATGTAATTACTTTACTTTATTGCTAACCGGTAGCCATAGTAGTAGAAGTAATAAGTTGGCGAGACGACTTCATGGAGACACGATGATGGAGATCATGATGATGGAGATCATGGTGTCATGCCGGTAACGATGATGATCATGGAGCCCCGAAGATGGAGATCAATGGAGCTATATGATATTGGCCATATCATGTCACTACTATATAATTGCATGTGATGTTTATTATGTTTATGCATCTTGTTTACTTAGGACGACGGTAGTAAATAAGATGATCCCTTACACAAATTTCAAGAAGTGTTCTCCCCTAATTGTGCACCGTTGCTACAGTTCGTCGCTTCTAAGCACCACGTGATGATCGGGTGTGATGGATTCTTACGTTCACATACAACGGGTGTAAGACAGATTTACACACGCGAAAACACTTAGGGTTAACTTGACGAGCCTAGCATGTACAGACATGGCCTCGGAACACGGAGACCGAAAGGTCGAGCATGAGTCGTATAGTAGATACGATCAACATGAAGATGTTCACCGACGTTGGCTAGTCCGTCTCACGTGATGATCGGACACGGCCTAGTTGACTTGGATCATGTAATCACTTAGATGACCAGAGGGATGTCTATCTAAGTGGGAGTTCATAAGATGAACTTAATTATCTTGAACATAGTCAAAAGACTCTTTGCAAATTATGTCGTAGCTCGCGCTTTAGTTCTACTGTTTAGTTATGTTCCTAGAGAAAATATAGTTGAAAGTTGACAGTAGCGATTATGCGGACAGTAGAAAGCTTATGTCCTTAATGCACCGCTCAGTGTGCTGAACCCCAAACCTCGTCTGTGGATGTTGTGAACATCGAACATACACGTTTTGATAACTACGTGATAGTTCAGTTAAACAGTTTAGAGTTGAGGCACCAAAGACGTTTTCGAAACATCGCGGAACATATGAGATGTTTCGAGGGCTGAAATTGGGATTTCAGGCTCGTGCCCACGTCAAGAGGTATAATACCTCCGACGATTTTCTTAGCCTGCAGACTAAGGAGAAAAGCTCAATTGTTGTGCTTGTGCTCAGATTGTCTGAGTACAACAATCGCTTGAATCGAGTGGGAGTTGATCTTCCAGATGAAATAGTGATGGTTCTCCGAAGTCATTACCACCAAGCTGCTAGAGCTTCGTGATGAACTATGATATATCAGGGACATATATGATGATCCTTGAGATATTCGTGATGTTTGACGCCACGAAAGTAGAAATCAAGAAGGAGCATCAATTGTTGATGGTTGGTGAAACCACTAGTTTCAAGAAGGGCAAGGGAACAAAGGGATACTTCATGAAACGGCAATTCAGCTGCTGCTCTAGTGAAGAAACCCAAGGTTGAACCCAAACCCGAGACTAAGTGCTTCTGTAATAAGGGGAACAACCACTGGAGCAGCATTACCCTAGATACTTGGTAAATGAGAAGGCTGGCAAGGTCGATAGAAGTATATTGGATATACATTATGTTAATGTGTACTTTACTAGTACTCCTAGTAGCACCAGGGTATTGGATACCGGTTCGGTTGCTAAGTGTTAGTAACTCGAAATAAAAGCTACGGAATAAACGGAGACTAGCTAAAGGTGAGCTGACGATATATGTTGGAAGTGTTTCCAACGTTGATATGATCAAGCATCGCACGCTCCCTCTACCACCGAGATTGGTGTTTGCGTTGAGCATAGACATGATTGGATTATGTCTATCGCAATACGGTTATTCATTTAAGGAGAATAATGGTTACTCTATTTTTGAATAATACCTTCAATGGTCTTGCACCTAAAGGAATGGTTTATTGAATCTCGGTCGTAGTGATACACATTTTCATGCCAAAAGATATAAGATAGTAATGATAGTACCACTTACTTGTGGCACTGCCATGTAAGTCATAATGGTATAAAACGCATGAAGAAGCTCCATGTTGATGGATCTTTGGACTCACTCGTTTTTGAAAAGTTTGAGACATGCGAACCATGTCTATTGGTGTATATGCATGAAGAAACTCCATGCAAATGGATCATTCGGACTCACTTGATTTTGAATCACTTGAGATATGCAAATCATACCACATGGGCAAGATGACTGAAAAGCCTCATTTTCAGTAAGATGGAACAAGATAGCAACTTGTTGGAAGTAACACATTTTGATGTGTGCAGTCGAATGAGTGCTGAGGCATGCAGTGAATATCATTATGTTCTTACTTCACAGATGATTCGAGTAAATGCTGAGTATATTTACTTGATGAAACACAAGTCTGAATTATTGAATGGTTCAAGTAATTTCAGAGTGAAGTAGCAGATCATTGTGACAAGAGGATAAAATGTCTATGATATGATCATAGAGATGAATATCTGAGTTACGAGTTTTGGCACACAATTAAGACATTGTGGAAATTGTTTCGCAATTAATACCGCCTGGAACACCATAATGTGATGGTGTGTCCGAACATCATAGTTGCACCCTATTGGATATGGTGCGTACCATGATGTCTCTTATCGAATTACCACTATCGTTCATGGGTTAGGCATTAGAGACAACCACATTCACTTTAAATAGGGCACCACGTAATTCCGATGAGATGACACCGTATGAATTATGGTTTAGAGAAATCTAAGTTGTCGTTTCTTAAAAGTTTGGGGCTGCGATGCTTATATGAAAAAGTTTCAGGTTGATAAGCTCGAACCCAAAGCGGATAAAATGCATCTTCATAGGAAACCCAAAACAGTTGGGTATACCTCCTAATTCAGATCCGAAAGCAATATGGATTGTTTCTAGAATCGGGTCCTTTCTCGAGGAAAAGTTTCTCTCGAAAGAATTGAGTGGGAGGATGGTGGAGACTTGATGAGGTTATTGAACCGTCTCTTCAACTAGTGTGTGACAGGGCACAGGGAGTTGTTCCTGTGGCATCTACACCAATTGAAGTGGAAGCTTATGGTATTGATCATGAAACTTCGGATCAAGTCACTCCCAAACCTCGTAGGATGACAAGGATGCGTACTACTTCAGAGTGGTACGCAATCCTGTCTTGAAGGTCATGTTGCTAGACAACAATGAACCTACGAGCTATGGAGAAGCGATGGTGGGCCTGGATTCCGATAAATGGCTTGAGGCCATAAAATCCGAGAGAGGATCCATGTATGAAAACAAAGTGTAGACTTTGGCAGAACGGCTCGATGGTCGTAAGGCTAATGAGTACAGATGGATTTCAAAAGGAAGACGGACAATGATGGTAAATGTCACCATTAAGAAAGCCCGACTTGTCGTTAAGATGTTTTCCGACAAGTTCAAGGAGTTGACTACGATGAGATTTTCTCACTCGTAGCGATGCTAAGAGTCTGTTGGAATTATATTAGCGACTACTGCATTATTTATGAAATCTTGCAGATAGGATGTCAAAACATTGTTTCCTCGACGATTTTAATGAGGAAAGGTTGTATGTGATACAACCGGAAGGTTTTGTCAATCCCGAAAGATGCTAATAAGTATGCAAAGCTCCAGCAATCCTTCTAAGGACTGGAGTGAGCATCTCGGAGTTGGAATGTATGCTTTGATGATGATCAAAATTTTTGGGTTTGTACAAAATTTATGAGAAACTTGTATTTCCAAAGAAGTGAGTGGGAGCACTATAGAATTTCTGATGAGTATATGTTGTTGACATATTGTTGATCAGAAATGACGTAGAATTTCTGGAAAGCATATAGGGTTATTTTGAAAGTGTTTTTCAATGGAAAGCCTGGATTAAGCTACTTGAACATTGAGCATCAAGATCTATAAGGATAGATCAAAATGCTTAATAATACTTTCAAATGAGGACATACCTTGACATGATCTTGAAGGTGTTCAAGATGGACCAGTCAAAGAAGGAGTTCTTGCCTGAGTTGTAAGGTACGAAGTTAAGACTTAAAGCTCGACCACGGCAGAATAGAGAGAAAGGACGAAGGTCGTCCCCTATGCTTAAGACGTAGGCTCTTCAGTATGCTATGTTGTGTACCGCACCTGAAGTGTGCCTTGCCATGAGTCAGTCAAGGGGTACAAGAGTGATCCAAGAATGGCTCACAGGACAGCGGTCAAAGTTATCCTTAGTAACTAGTGGACTAAGGAATTTTCTCGATTATGGAGGTGGTAAAAGAGTTCGTCGTAAAGGTTACGATGATGCAAGCTTGACACCTATCCGGATAGCTCTGAGTAGAGAGACCGGATACATATAATGGAGCAATAATTTAGAATAGCTCCAAGTAGAACAGTTGTTTGGAATAGCTCCAAATAGAGCGTGGTAGCTGCATCTAGGAGATGACATAGAGATTTGTAAAGCACACACGGATCTGAAAGGTTCAGACCCGTTGACTAAAACCTCTCTCACAAGCAACATGATCAAACATAAAACTCATTGAGTGTTAATCACATAGTGATGTGAACTAGACTACTGACTCTAGTAAACTCTTGGGTATTAGTCACATGGCGATGTGACCTGTGAGTGTTAATCACATGGCGATGTGAACTAGATTATTGACTCTAGTGCAAGTGGGAGACTGTTGGAAATATGCCCTAGAGGCAATAATAAAAGTATTATTATTATGTTTCATTGTTCATGATAATTGTCTTTTATTCATGCTATAACTGTATTATCCGGAAATCGTAATACACGTGTGAATACATAGACCACAATATGTCCCTAGTGAGCCTCTAGTTGACTAGCTCATTGTGATCAACAGATAGTCATGGTTTCCTGGCTTTGGACATTGGATGTCGTTAATAACGGGATCACATCATTAGGAGAATGATGTGATGGACAAGACCCAATCCTAAGACTAGCACAAAAGATCGTGTAGTTCATTTGCTAGAGCTTTGCCAATGTCAAGTATCTCTTCCTTTGACCATGAGAGCGTGTAACTCCTGGATACCGTAGGAGTGCTTTGGGTGTATCAAACGTCACAACGTAACTGGGTGACTATAAAGGTGCACTACAGGTATCTCCGAAAGTATCTATTGTTTTATGCGGATCGAGACTGGGATTTGTCACTCCGTGTAAACGGAGAGGTATCTCTGGGCCCACTCGGTAGGACATCATCATATGCGCAATGTGACCAAGGAGTTGATCACGGGATGATGTGTTACGGAACGAGTAAAGTGACTTGCCGGTAACGAGATTGAACAAGGTATTGGATACCGACGATCGAATCTCGGGCAAGTAACATACCGATAGACAAAGGGAATTGAATACGGGATTGATTAAGTCCTTGACATTGTGGTTCATCCGATGAGATCATCATGGAACATGTGGGAGCCATCATGGGTATCCAGATCCCGCTGTTGGTTATTGACCGGAGAACATCTCGGTCATGTCTACATGTCTCCCGAACCCGTAGGGTCTACACACTTAAGGTTCGATGACGCTAGGGTTATAAAGGAAGTTTGTATGTGGTTACCAAATGTTGTTCGGAGTCCCGGATGAGATCCCGGACGTCACGAGGAGTCCCGGAATGGTCCGGAGGTAAAGATTTATATATGGGAAGTCCTATTTTGGCCACCGGAAAATGTTCGGGATTTTTCGGTATTGTACCGGGAAGGTTCTAGAAGGTTCCGGAGTGGGGCCCACCTGCATGGGGGGACCCACATGGACGTGGGTAGTGGGGGCAAGGCCCCACACCCCTGGTCAAGGCGCACCAAGATCCCCCCTTAGAAGGAATAAGATCATATCCCGAAGGGATAAGATCAAGATCCCTAAAAAGGGGGGATAACAATCGGTGGGGAAGGAAATAATGAGATTTCTTTCCTCCCACCTTGGCCAACGCCCCAATGGACTTGGAGGGCAAGAAACCAGCCCCTCCACCCCTATATATAGTGGGGAGGCGCATGGGAGCTATACACGAAGTTCTGGCACAGCCCTACCTCTCTCCCTACTCCTCCTCTCCCATGGTGCTTGGCGAAGCCCTGCTGGATTGCCACGCTCCTCCACCACCACCACGCCGTTGTGCTGCTGTTGGATGGAGTCTTCCTCAACCTCTCCCTCTCTCCTTGCTGGATCAAGGCGTGGGAGACGTCACCGGGCTGTACGTGTGTTGAACGCGGAGGTGCCGTCCGTTCGGCACTAGGATCATCGGTGATTTGAATCACGACGAGTACGACTCCATCAACCCCGTTCACTTGAACGCTTCCGCTTAGCAATTTACAAGGGTATGTAGATGCACTCTCTTTCTACTCGTTGCTGGTCTCTCCATAGATAGATCTTGGTGACACGTAGGAAAATTTTGAATTTCTGCTACGTTCCCCTACAGTGGTATAAGAGCTAGGTCTATTGCGTAGATTCTTTGCACGAGTAGAACACAAAGTAGTTGTGGGCGTTGATGTTGTTCAATATGCTTACCGTTACTAGTCCAATCTTCTTTCGACGGTATTGTGGGATGAAGCGGCCCGGACCGACCTTACACGTACTCTTACGTGAGACAGGTTCCACCGATTGACATGCACTTGGTGCATAAGGTGGCTAGCGGGTGCCAGTCTCTCCCACTTTAGTCGGAACGGATTCGATGAAAAGGGTCCTTATGAAGGGTAAATAGCAATTGGCATATCACGTTGTGGTCTTGCGTAGGTAAGAAACGTTCTTGCTAGAAACCCATAGCAGCCACGTAAAACATGCAACAACAATTAGAGGACGTCTAACTTGTTTTTGCAGGGTATGCTATGTGATGTGATATGGCCAAGAAGAATGTGATGAATGACATGTGATGTATGAGATTGATCATGTTCTTGTAATAGGATTCACGACTTGCATGTCGATGAGTATGACAACCGGCAGGAGCCATAGGAGTTGTCTTTATTTATTGTATGACCTGCGTGTCATTGAAGAACGCCATGTAAACTACTTTACTTTATTGCTAAACGCGTTAGTCATAGAAGTAGAAGTAGTCGTTGGCGTGACAACTTCATGAAGACACGATGATGGAGATCATGATGATGGAGATCATGGTGTCGTGCCGGTGACGATGATGATCATGGAGCCCCGAAGATGAAGATCAAAAGGAGAAAAATGATATTGGCCATATCATGTCACTATTTGATTGCATGTGATGTTTATCATGTTTATGCATCTTGTTTGCTTAGGACGACGGTAGTAAATAAGATGATCCCTTACAAAATTTCAAGAAGTGTTCTCCCCTAACTGTGCACCGTTGCTACGGTTCGTCGCTTCTAAGCACCATGTGATGATTGGGTGTGATGGATTCTTACGTTCACATACAACGGGTGTAAGACAGTTTTACACAGCGAAAACACTTAGGGTTAACTTGACGAGCCTAGCATGTGCAGACATGGCCTCGGAACATGGAGACCGAAAGGTCGAGCATGAGTCGTATGGTAGATACGATCAACATGAAGATGTTCACCGATGATGACTAGTCCGTCTCACGTGATGATCGGACACGGCCTAGTTGACTCGGATCATGTGATCACTTAGATGACCAGAGGGATGTCTATCTAAGTGGGAGTTCATAAGATGAACTTAATTATCCTGAAATAGTCAAAAGACCTTTTGCAAATTATGTCGTAAGCTCGCGCTTTAGTTCCACTGTTTAGATATGTTCCTAGAGAAAATATAGTTGAAAGTTGATAGTAGCGATTATGCGATCAGTAGAAAGCATATGTCCTTAATGCACCGCTCAGTGTGCTGAACCCCAACGTCGTTTGTCGATGTTGCGAACATCGGACATACACGTTTTGATAACTACGTGATAGTTCAATTAAATGGTTTAAGTAGAGGCACCAAAGACGTTTTCGAAACGTCGCGGAACATATGAGATGTTTCGAGGGCTAAAATTGGGATTTCAGGCTCGTGCCCACGTCAAGAGGTATAAGACCTCCGACGATTTTCTTAGCCTGCAAACTAAGGGAGAAAAGCTAAATCGTTGAGCTTGTGCTCAGATTGTCTGAGCACAACAATCACTTGAATCGAGTGGGAGTTGATCCTCCAGATGAGATAGTGATGTTTCCCCAAAGTCATTGCCATCAAGCTGCTAGAGCTTCGTGATTAACTATAACATATCAGGGATAGATATGATGATCCTTGAAATATTCATGATGTTTGACACCGCGAAAGTAGAAATCAAGAAGGAGCATCAATTGTTGATGGTTGGTGAAACCACTAGTTTCAAGAAGGGCAAGGGAACAAAGGGATACTTCATGAAACGGCAATTCAGCTGCTGCTCTAGTGAAGAAACCCAAGGTTGAACCCAAACCCGAGACTAAGTGCTTCTGTAATAAGGGGAACAACCACTGGAGCAGCATTACCCTAGATACTTGGTAGATGAGAAGGCTGGCAAGGTCGATAGAAGTATATTGGATATACATTATGTTAATGTGTACTTTACTAGTACTCCTAGTAGCACCAGGGTATTGGATACCGGTTCGGTTGCTAAGTGTTAGTAACTCGAAATAAAAGCTACGGAATAAAAGGAGACTAGCTAAAGGTGAGCTGACGATATATGTTGGAAGTGTTTCCAAGGTTGATATGATCAAGCATCGCACGCTCCCTCTACCACCGAGATTGGTGTTTGCGTTGAGCATAGACATGATTGGATTATGTCTATCGCAATACGGTTATTCATTTAAGGAGAATAATGGTTACTCTATTTTTGAATAATACCTTCAATGGTCTTGCACCTAAAGGAATGGTTTATTGAATCTCGGTCGTAGTGATACACATTTTCATGCCAAAAGATATAAGATAGTAATGATAGTACCACTTACTTGTGGCACTGCCATGTAAGTCATAATGGTATAAAACGCATGAAGAAGCTCCATGTTGATGGATCTTTGGACTCACTCGTTTTTGAAAAGTTTGAGACATGCGAACCATGTCTATTGGTGTATATGCATGAAGAAACTCCATGCAAATGGATCGTTCGGACTCACTTGATTTTGAATCACTTGAGATATGCAAATCATACCACATGGGCAAGATGACTGAAAAGCCTCATTTCAGTAAGATGGAAGAAGATAGCAACTTGTTGGAAGTAACACATTTTGATGTGTGCAGTAGAATGAGTGCTGAGGCATGCAGTGAATATCATTATGTTCTTACTTCACAGATGATTCGAGTAAATGTTGAGTATATTTACTTGATGAAACACAAGTCTGAATTATTGAATGGTTCAAGTAATTTCAGAGTGAAGTAGCAGATCATTGTGACAAGAGGATAAAATGTCTATGATATGATCATAGAGATGAATATCTAAGTTACGAGTTTTGGCACACAATTAAGACATTGTGGAAATTGTTTCGCAATTAATACCGCCTGGAACACCATAATGTGATGGTGTGTCCGAACATCATAGTTGCACCCTATTGGATATGGTGCGTACCATGATGTCTCTTATCGAATTACCACTATCGTTCATGGGTTAGGCATTAGAGACAACCACATTCACTTTAAATAGGGCACCACGTAATTCCGATGAGATGACACCGTATGAATTATGGTTTAGAGAAACCTAAGTTGTCGTTTCTTAAAAGTTTGTGGCTGCGACGCTTATATGAAAAAGTTTCAGGTTGATAAGCTCGAACCCAAAGCGGATAAAATGCATCTTCATAGGAAACCCAAAACAGTTGGGTATACCTCCTAATTCAGATCCGAAAGCAATATGGATTGTTTCTAGAATCGGGTCCTTTCTCGAGGAAAAGTTTCTCTCAAAAGAATTGAGTGGGAGGATGGTGGAGACTTGATGAGGTTATTGAACCGTCTCTTCAACTAGTGTGTGACAGGGCACAGGGAGTAGTTCCTGTGGCACCTACACCAATTGAAGTGGAAGCTTATGATATTGATCATGAAACTTCGGATCAAGTCACTCCCAAACCTCGTAGGATGACAAGGATGCGTACTACTTCAGAGTGGTACGTAATCCTGTCTTGAAGGTCATGTTGCTAGACAACAATGAACCTACGAGCTATGAAGAAGCGATGGTGGGCCCGGATTCCGATAAATGGCTTGAGGCCATAAAATCCGAGAGAGGATCCATGTATGAAAACAAAGTGTAGACTTTGGCAGAACGGCTCGATGGTCGTAAGGCTAATGAGTACAGATGGATTTCAAAAGGAAGACGGACAATGATGGTAAATGTCACCATTAAGAAAGCTCGACTTGTCGTTAAGATGTTTTCCGACAAGTTCAAGGAGTTGACTACGATGAGATTTTCTCACTCGTAGCGATGCTAAGAGTCTGTTGGAATTATATTAGCGATTACTGCATTATTTATGAAATCTTGCAGATAGGATGTCAAAACATTGTTTCCTCGACAATTTTAATGAGGAAAGGTTGTATGTGATACAACCGGAAGGTTTTGTCAATCCCGAAAGATGCTAATAAGTATGCAAAGCTCCAGCAATCCTTCTAAGGACTGGAGTGAGCATCTCGGAGTTGGAATGTATGCTTTGATGATGATCAAAAATTTTGGGTTTGTACAAAGTTTATGAGAAACTTGTATTTCCAAAGAAGTGAGTGGGAGCACTATAGAATTTCTGATGAGTATATGTTGTTGACATATTGTTGATCAGAAATGACGTAGAATTTCTGGAAAGCATATAGGGTTATTTTGAAAGTGTTTTTCAATGGAAAGCATGGATTAAGCTACTTGAACATTGAGCATCAAGATCTATAAGGATAGATCAAAATGCTTAATAATACTTTCAAATGAGCACATACCTTGACATGATCTTGAAGGTGTTCAAGATGGACCATTCAAAGAAGGAGTTCTTGCCTGAGTTGTAAGGTACGAAGTTAAGACTTAAAGCTCGACCACGGCAGAATAGAGAGAAAGGACGAAGGTCGTCCCCTATGCTTAAGACGTAGGCTCTTCAGTATGCTATGCTGTGTACCGCACCTGAAGTGTGCCTTGCCATGAGTCAGTCAAGGGGTACAAGAGTGATCCAAGAATGGCTCACAGGACAGCGGTCAAAGTTATCATTAGTAACTAGTGGACTAAGGAATTTTCTTGATTATGGAGGTGGTAAAAGAGTTCGTCGTAAAGGTTACGACGATGCAAGCTTGACACCTATCCGGATAGCTCTGAGTAGAGAGACCAGATACATATAATGGACCAATAATTTAGAATAGCTCCAAGTAGAACAGTTGTTTGGAATAGCTCCAAATAGAGCGTGGTAGCTGCATCTAGGAGATGACATAGAGATTTGTAAAGCACACACGGATCTGAAAGGTTCAGACCCGTTGACTAAAACCTCTCTCACAAGCAACATGATCAAACATAAAACTCATTGAGTGTTAATCACATAGTGATGTGAACTAGACTACTGACTCTAGTAAACTCTTGGGTATTAGTCACATGGCGATGTGACCTGTGAGTGTTAATCACATGGCGATGTGAACTAGATTATTGACTCTAGTGCAAGTGGGAGACTGTTGGAAATATGCCCTAGAGGCAATAATAAAAGTATTATTATTATATTTCCTTGTTCATGATAATTGTCTTTTATTCATGCTATAACTGTATTATCCGGAAATCGTAACACACGTGTGAATACATAGACCACAATATGTCCCTAGTGAGCCTCTAGTTGACTAGCTCGTTGTGATCAACAGATAGTCATGGTTTCCTGGCTATGGACATTGGATGTCGTTGATAACGGGATCACATCATTAGGAGAATGATGTGATGGACAAGACCCAATCCTAAGACTAGCACAAAAGATCGTGTAGTTCATTTGCTAGAGCTTTGCCAATGTCAAGTATCTCTTCCTTCGACCATGAGAGCGTGTAACTCCTGGATACCGTAGGAGTGCTTTGGGTGTATCAAACGTCACAACGTAACTGGGTGACTATAAAGGTGCACTACAGGTATCTCCGAAAGTATCTATTGTTTTATGCGGATCGAGACTGGGATTTGTCACTCCGTGTAAACGGAGAGGTATCTCTGGGCCCACTCGGTAGGACATCATCATATGCGCAATGTGACCAAGGAGTTCATCACGGGATGATGTGTTACGGAACGAGTAAAGTGACTTGCCGGTAACGAGATTGAACAAGGTATTGGATACCGACGATCGAATCTCGGGCAAGTAACATACCGATAGACAAAGGGAATTGAATACGGGATTGATTAAGTCCTTGACATCGTGGTTCATCCGATGAGATCATCATGGAACATGTGGGAGCCATCATGGGTATCCAGATCCCGCTGTTGGTTATTGACCGGAGAACGTCTCGGTCATGTCTACATGTCTCCCGAACCCGTAGGGTCTACACACTTAAGGTTCAATGACGCTAGGGTTATAAAGGAAGTTTGTATGTGGTTACCGAATGTTGTTCGGAGTCCCGGATGAGATCC
>NC_041383.1:492110571-492166106 GCF_002162155.2 Triticum dicoccoides | reverse complement strand
GAAGGAATAAGATCATATCCCGAAGGGATAAGATCAAGATCCCTAAAAAGGGGGGATAACAATCGGTGGGGAAGGAAATAATGAGATTTCTTTCCTCCCACCTTGGCCAACGCCCCAATGGACTTGGAGGGCAAGAAACCAGCCCCTCCACCCCTATATATAGTGGGGAGGCGCATGGGAGCTATACACGAAGTTCTGGCGCAGCCCTCCCCCTCTCCCAAGTCGTCCTCCTCTCCCGTGGTGCTTGGCGAAGCCCTGCAGGATTGCCACGCTCCTCCACCACCACCACGCCGTTGTGCTGCTGCTGGATGGAGTCTTCCTCAACCTCTCCCTCTCTCCTTGCTGGATCAAGGCGTGGGATACGTCACCGGGCTGTACGTGTGTTGAACGCGGAGGTGCCGTGCGTTCGGCACTTGATCATCGGTGATTTGAATCACGACGAGTACGACTTCATCAACCCCGTTCACTTGAACGCTTCCGCTTAGCGATCTACAAGGGTATGTAGATGCACTCTCTTTGTACTCGTTGCTGGTCTCTCCATAGATAGATCTTGGTGACACGTAGGAAAATTTTGAATTTCTGCTACATTCCCCAACACACGTCAGTGGCTGGGGCCTGCCCAGTCAGCATGGTTGACCAGGTCAACATGGTTAGCTGGGGCCCGGGGACCCACGGGCAGTGACCTGGGGTGGACCCCACGTGACGCCAGCTCAGCGGAGCCGTCGGAGTTGCTCCGACGAGCCTCCCGCGGTGGCGCTCTCGTCGGAGGCGATAGGAAATCGCGTATGGTGCACCAAATCATGCGTCGCAGCTTGCGTTAGAACGAGGAGAGCGCACCGTGTCCATCTACGGCGTCGGAACACGCAGGTGGAAGCCAAAAACACACCGGCGTTGAGCAGTGGCGGCGACGAGCTTCGGGCGTGTGACGGGGAAGGCGAAGCAGCGTGCTACGGAGTGAAAGGAAAGGCTGGGGAGGATCCCCGTGGTGCGGCGCGTCCAACGGGCTTGAGCCCGTGACCAAAAGGTCACCGGAGCCTCGCCGGCGGCAAGCTCCGCAGCGATGCATTCGGGCGCTCATCGGGGACGGCGCCAGGAGGCACGGGAGGGAGCGTGCGCGTGCGCGTTGGGTTCCTGGAAGCACCAGGAACTCGATGCCGTGCTCAGGCGAGCACGACAGAGAGCGTGGCCATGGGGCGAGGTGAATTGCGGCGGTGGGCTCACGGGCGAGACGTCGAGCTTGCTACGTCGTACAAGGTGATTAACGAGGAGGAGCAGGAGACGGAGAAGCTCACCGCGCGGCTCACACGTAGGCCCTTGACGGCTTAGGAGCAGCAGGGGTGTTGGTGGAGCAACGACGATGTCGCGGTGGCCGAAGATGGGGGCGAGGACGAACGGTAGTTGGGGTGCCTCCCCGCTCCAGATGAGGCCACCAGTCGACGTAGTCGACCCCGGCGGAGCTCACCGATAGGGTCAGCGGACGCAGGGCCGCCGGTGGCCGCGACAACGACGGAGGGCGGCGGCGACTGCGCTCGGGCCGCGGATCTGGAGGAGAGGAGGGCGGAGCGAGCGCGTGGGCGAGAGAGAGAGGGGGGGCAAGTGGGAGAGTGGGAGGCGAGGGGGCCGAGGCGTCGGGGCGGCCTTATCCTTTCCCGTCGACGGCGAGGTGTTCCGGCGGCGACGCGTGGGCGCGCGCCCTCGGTCAGTTGAACAGGGGGAGGGGAGAGCGACGACCCAGGGGGTATGGGCTGGCCTGTTGGGCCAGCTGGCTCGGGTGGGCCGAAGCCTGAGTGAGGCAGAGGGCCTCTCTCTCTCCCCTCTACTTCTCCTTTTCTTTTTCTTTTTGTTGTTTTTCCCTTTTCTTTTCCAACAGCTTTTGCATTTTCTTTTAGCCACAATTGACTTTGCAAAATTATGCCACTGGCCAAAACAATTTCAAAGAATTAAAGTGCACTGCCTCAAAAAGGTTGGGAGGCTTTTGGAATAGTTGCCAATTTTATAAATTAAAAAGGGCATTTAATTTATTGCTTAGGTCACTGTTTTAAGTAGTTTAGGCCACTCAAACCCTTTGCAAAAAAAAATGCTGTTCACCACCAATATTAGTTGTGAAATATTTGGCACATGATGAACATTTTTGTTTTCATGTTTGAGAAATTTTGAATCCCCCTCATAATTTGAATTTGAATTTGAATTTGAATTTTCATCAAGTGATAATTAGCTCAGTAAGCATGGTGACCTGGCACCATTAATAGGGGATTACTGTAGCATGACACTGAGGGTGTTACACCCTCCCACCCCTTTTCTTCCCGGAGTCTGAGCATCTATTCGAGAAGCTATTTCATTCGTGCGGAACCTCTTCAGTTTTTTTCCCTCAATTATCTCAATCGGTGAATTCTTGTTTCGTTCGTCATTCTTCATCTCTTTTTCTTTTCCGGTGGATTCAATTCAAGTTTTTCGGTAGTGATTATATTCTTTTCCTTGGATCAAGTGTTTTCCCTGCTCGTTCGCCTCTCGCCAGTTTATCATTCCGGAGTTTGGAAGACATCTTAGGAGATTCGTCTGTATTCCAATTAATTCGAGGTTGTCACCTCATTCAAATATTTCAATTGTTCCGGTGCATCATCTATCTGTTCAACATACCTTTGCAACGGTGTTATCTCTTCAGTGGGCCCTAACCCACAGGTCTTTTCCCAGGATCTTACCTGACTCTTCTAATTCCCCTGGAGTTATTCTCAATTCTTTTCAAGTGTGACGTAAGAATGGATTCCATCAGTCACATGCCTTGTCAAGATCGATTTCAAATCATTTCATTGTTGGCTCAACCTCTTTGTTTTTCATTCTCCCGGAGTATCTCAGTAATTTTGGTGGTTTTTCTCGTCATCAGTTGAAGATCGAAGAAGAGTTTTTCCTCTAAATCTTGCACGTTCTCTCGAAGTTTTGTGGTTCTAGCTTCACGTTATCCTCTCATATTATTCCGTTTGTCAGATATTCTTTCTTGCCCATCCGGAGTATGTCAGGAGTTGTTTTTCCATTTCTTTTCACCAGAGGTCATCATTCCAGTTATCGTTCTCTATTTATCCCGATGCTTCGTTCAAGTGTTCTTTAATCAGCTCATGATCTCTTTGTTCTTTTGCATCTAAATCCCCTCTAGCTTATTGGCTCTTCTAATTCTTCCCGGTAATTCATTCTCTTTCATCAGTCATTTCCAAATTCTTATGGTGGTTTGTTCAAGATTCTTTTCCTTGTTTATCATATTAATCCATTCGTTCTTTTCAATCCTACCGGTGGTTCATGAAGACCTTCTCAAGTTTGCGATATGTCACTTCTCAATTCTTTTTCAAGAAGAATAGTAGTATGCAAAATCCATTGCTTGTCATCAATTTAATTTTATGAAGGATAAGCATACAATAAATCTTATTCTTATTTCATCCAAGTGAGTAATCCCTTCCTTCGGAGTTTGTTCTGGATGAATAAATTCTAGTTACAAGTGCTTTCATCTTATCTTTTTTCCCGGAGTTCAAATTTTCCTCGGCCATTTCGTCGGAACCCCATCTAAATCGTCACAAGGCTAATCTTATTATATTCATCCCTCAATTCTATCTCATCATCCATTTGTCAATGGAGCTTTTTCACGGTGGTTCGTCAGGATTTAATTCATTCCTCAAGTGTTCATCAACATTCTTGTTCAAGGAGTTCTAGTATCTTCCTTCTTGCATCTCAAAGTGCAATTAATCCTCCATATCCTTTTGAACAGGAGTTTTGCATTTCTTCGTTCTCCTCAGCTATTTAATCTTTTCTGCTTGAGGTCGGTGATCAGCTCATAATTTTGACATGTTATTCATAAGTCCACAACAAGCTTATTCTTTCATTGTTGATTTTCTCAACAACTCCATTCAATCCTTCCTTCTAAGTTCTTTTCATTCAATTCTTTCAATTCTTCCGGAGGCATTGCGTTGTTCATCTCATCAAGTGCCATCCCATCTTGTGAAGTTCATGTTCTATCCATTCCTTGTTTCAGTCGGAGTGCTGCCTAAATCCTTTCAGTCTTATTCGTTTCTTATCTCGTTCAAACCGGAGTGGTTTCATAGTCTATCTGATTCTGTGAGCTTTCGATTCTCGTCATTCTCGTCGTTCCTCTCTTCTTCTCGAGTGCTCTCGATTCTTTGCTTCTTCTCTTGAGTTCTTGTTTCACCTCATCCCTTTTCCCTTCCGTCTCGGTCCTAAGATCTCGGGACGAGATCTCTTGTTAGTGGAGGAGTGTTGTAACGCCCCAGATTCGATGCGCCAGGTGTCCGCCAGTTATTCGCCGTCGTTGCCATGTCATTTGCTTGCGTGTTGCATTTTATCATGTCATCATGTGCATCTCATTTTGCATACGTGTTTGTCTCATGCATCCGCGAATTTTCCCCGTTGTCCGTTTTGCAATCCGGCACTCCTATGGTCCCCGGCGTTTCCCTTTTGCCTCTTTTCGTGTGCGGGTGTTAAACTTTCTCGGAGTGGCTCGAGGTTTGCCAAGCGGCCTTGGTACACCACCGGTATACCGCGTGTCAAGTTTCGTGCCATTTGGAGTCCGTTTGATACTCCAACGGTTAACCGCGTA
Organism: Triticum dicoccoides; assembly: GCF_002162155.2. NCBI lineage: Eukaryota > Viridiplantae > Streptophyta > Magnoliopsida > Poales > Poaceae > Triticum > Triticum dicoccoides. The sequence continues at coordinate 492,161,509 of NC_041383.1, read as the reverse complement.
GCCCGAAGCCCACTTTATGTTGCAGCCCAACACCCCTCCAAAGTGGCCCAATAACCCATCCAAACCCTCTCCATGTTCTTGGTCGTTCGATCACGATCGCGTGGCCGAAAACCGCTCCTCATTTGGAGTCTCCTAGCTCCCTCTACCTATAAATATGCCTCTCCCCCGAAATTCTCGCAGTCCAAACCCTAGTTCCACTTTCCTCCGCGCCGCCGGACATGTCCGCCGCCGTCCGGATGCGTCCAGCCGCCCCCGCAGCCATTCCGCCTCCACCACATGTCCCCCGCGCCTCCTCTCTCTCCTCCCGCCGCCGTCGGCCCGCAAAGCCCATCTGGAGCCCGCGCCGGGCCCGGATCCGCCCAAAGCCGCCCGATCTCACGCGCCCGAGCGCGCGTGCTTGGCCTCTCGATCAAGCCCCGCCGCCGATCGTCTTCTCCGCGGCCGCTCGCCGGAGCTCCACCGGGTTCTCGCCGGAGACCTCCGTCCAGGCCGGCCCCCGTTGCCCTACTCCTCCTTCCCCTTCGCCTACTCCCTCTCCTTCCTCTCCCCCGTACTCATCTCTCTCTCCCGTGGCTGTGTAGAGAACTCCATGGCGCCGCCGGCCATGGCGCCCTGATCTACGCGGCCGTGCCGCCCCAAGCCACCTTGTCGCCGGGAATGGATTCCCCATGCTCGGATCCACCGATTCCCGGCCTTCCCGATGCCCACCGGAGTCCAACGCCCCCTCGCCGCCGGCGTTGACTTCCGCCATGGCAGTTCTGTACGAGAGAAGGAGCCAACCCCGATGTGACTGTTTTTTTTCGCGAGGTGAAAAAACTGTTAAGTCCCTGAGATTGTTACATTCTGGTGCCTTGTTTGCGATCCATATCTCCATGACCATAGCTCCGTTTCATGCATATAATATGTCAAATTGTTCATCAGGAAATGCTCTACATTTAACTTCATTGTGCCATATTTGTTTGAGTCCATCTTGATGCCCAAATCATCATTGCAAGAGTGCTATATGATGTTAATCTGCTGAAACTGTTATAACTTGATGATTTGTCATTTTTGTTGCATTTGATGTGTGCATCTTATGAGATTGGTGTCTACATGTGTTTTGATCTATGTCATGCCATATTTACAGGGGTGCTATCCATTTATTTTTGTGAGTTGTGTGGTGAGCGCATCAAGCTTGTTAAGTAGGGTACTTGTTGTTGCTGTTTTGCTAGTCTGATTCTGTAATATCATGATGCTATGTAAACCTGCTGCTACAAGTCATTCTACGCATAATCTGGAGATGTTCACTAAGGATATTTTGTTATACATGTCATGCTCTATCGATCCATTCCCCTGGTTGCATTTATAGCCTTCTGTTGATTGTTGTAATCTTGCTCTCAAACTTGCTAAATAATGTTGCTGTCAGCCTGTTAACATTAAGTTCAGTTTTTCCATGTGTTTTGCTAGTGATCCATGCACCCTATGAACTTGCTCTTGCCATGCTTAGCATCATAAACATGTATTATTACTGTTGGTTGCCTTGCCATGCCATGTATTGCTCTGTGGTGAGTGGTTCAAGCTCACCAACATGCCTACTTATTGTTGTTCCTGCCATGTATGAACCTGTCACATAACTTGCCATGTTTACAAGGGTGCCATCATAGTTTCTGTGCCCTTTTGCCTCATGGTCAGTAAGGGACTTTTGTTCTATGAAATTAGTAGATTCATGCCCTGCCTTTGTTTTCCATGATCAGTTCCTGTAACATGTTGTTTGATAGCTCTAAACATTGCAACCTGATATTATTTCTGCAAAGTCTGAAATGTTAATATATGCAATCTTGCCATGTGTTTTTGAGCATGTTCTAGTGATTTCTGGAGATAACTCAGTGTTCATGTTTTGTTATGCTTTACCTGTACATCATGTCCATGTATTTTGTTCTCATGTTGGGGTGTTGTAGTATGTTGTTTTGATGCTTGCAAGATGCCCAGTTGCTGTTTTGGACAGATTGTTATTATAACTTGTTTCATGTGTGTGTGTTGAACCGTTGCTCCGTTTTAAGTGTGCTCTATATGAAACTTGCTTGATTTTGCATGAAGTTTCATATTATCATGTTGCATCCTTGTTTTGAGGTGTTTGCTTGATGTTTGTATGCATTTTGAATCAATGCCATGTTTAACTTGTTTTGCTCATATCTTCTAGGCCGTAGCTCCGAATTAAATGAACTTTATATGTAATTTGACTAGAATCTCGTGTAGATCATCTTGGTGCATCTTAACTTGCTGTTTAACAACTTGAACATAAGGTTTATTCAGTTCTGGACCAATTTCGAAATTTGCATATGAGGACTTACCGGAATTGTTATATGTTGTTCCCGGCCTCATTTAAACTTGCTTTGATGTGTTGCTCTTGTTTGCATCGTCTCTTGCCATGAGTAGCTTCATGTAGCTTTGTCATGCATCATGCTTGTTGTGCATCATGTCTTGTCTATGTGTGATGTGTTTACCATGTTGTGTGCTTCTTCTCGATAGTTCCCGTTTTCGTTGCGATCGTGAGGATTCGTTCGTCTACGCTTGGTTCGTCTTCGTGGCTTCATCTTCTTCATGGACTCGTTCTTCTTCCTTGCAGGATTTCAGGCAAGATGACCGCTACCCTGGATCTCACTACTATCATTGCTATGATAGTTGCTTCATTCTATCGCTATGCTGCGCTACCTACCTTTTGCTCTTCAAGCCTCCCCAAATTGCCATCAACCTCTAACCTTTGTCACCCTTCCTAGCAAACCGTTGCTTGGCTATGTTACCACTTTGCCCAGCCCCTCTTATAGCGTTGCTAGTTGCAGGTGAAGTTGAAGATTGCTTCATGGTGGACAGGATTTTGTTGGGATATCACAATATCTCTTATTTAATTAATGCATCTATATATTTGGTAAAGGGTGGAAGGCTCGGCCTTATGCCAAGTGTTTTGTTCCACTCTTGCCGCCCTAGTTTCCGTCATACCGGTGTTATGTTCCCGGATTTTGTGTTCCTTACGCGGTTGGGTGATTTATGGGACCCCCTTGATAGTTCGCTTTGAATAAAACTCCTCCAGAAAGGCTCAACCTTGGTTTTACTATTTGCCTCACCACCACCTACTTTTCCCTTGGGAGTAATTAACCCAAGGGTCATCTTTATTATAGCCCCCCCCCGGTCCAGTGCTTCTCTAAGTGTTGGTCCGAAACGAGCAGCTTGCGGGGCCACCTCGGGGAAACTTGAGGGTTGGTTTTACTTGTAGCTTGACTTATCCGGTGTTGACCTGAGAACGAGATATGTGCAGCTCCTATCGGGATTGTCGGTGCATCGGGCGGCTTTGCTGGTCTTGTTTTACCATTGTCGAAATGTCTTGTAAACCGGGATTCCGAGACTGATCGGGTCTTCCTGGGAGAAGGAATATCCTTCGTTGATCGCGAGAGCTTATCATGGGCTAAGTTGGGACACCCCTGCAGGGTATTATCTTTCGAAAGCCGTGCCCGCAGTTATGTGGCAGATGGGAATTTGTTAATGTCCGGTTGTAGATAACTTGACACCAGATTCGAATTAAAACTCATCAACCGCGTGTGTAGCCGTGATGGTCTCTTTTCGGCGGAGCCCGGGAAGTGAACATGGTTTTTGGGTTATGTTTGACGTAAGTAGGAGTTCAGGATCACCTCTTGATCATTGCTAGCTTCACGATCGTTCCTTTGCTCTCTTCTCGCTCTTATTTGCGTATGTTAGCCACCATATATGCTTAGTCGCTGCTGCAACCTCACCACTTTACCCCTTCCTTTCTCATTAAGCTTTGCTAGTCTTGATACCCATGGTAATGGGATTGCTGGGTCCTCGTGGCTCACAGATTACTACAACAACAGTTGCAGGTACAGGTTTATGCGATGATCATGACGCGAGAGCGATGTTTGCTTGTTTTGGAGTTCTTCTTCTACGTCTTCTTTGATCAGGGGATAGGTTCCAGGTCGGCAGCCTGGGATAGCAAGGTGGATGTCGTTTGAGTTTCTGTTTGTGTTTCATCCGTAGTCGGATGGTACTCTCATGTATGATGATGTTGTATTGGTGTGGCATTGTATGCCTTTTGTATGTATCCCCATCTATTATGTAATGTTGATGTAATGATATCCACCTTGCAAAAGCGTTTCAATATGCGGGTCTATCCTTGGTGGGACCTTCGAGTTCCTTTTGGATAGGGTCGCATATTGGGCGTGACAACTTGTCTTCACCAAGCAACTGGTTCTATCCCCTACACTCATTACTTTATAGTTTGCCTTCGTGAAGTCATTGCTTGCCTGCCTGATTCATTTGACTTCATTGTGTAAAGACTTTTATCTGTTTAGCTTCATACTATCTTCCATACTGATCATGTCTACCTAGTTGCAGTTAGTCTTCGTGCTTTCACTGTATTGTATGCTTGACGAATGCTTGCCTAGTGTAGTCTTCATTCCGCTGCTTACTATATAGGCTCAGTTTACCTGTTTGTCTTCAAAGCCACTGTATTTTGAAGACTTTCATAAAAAATTGCCTATTCACCCCCCTCTAGTCGATAACTAGGACTTCAAGGGTCCATAATTATTTTTCCCCAAGTTGCAAGTCCTCTCCTCAACTCGCAATTGGGGCCCGCGGTTTTTTGTTAGTTTTGTCTTAGTTGCAAGTACATTGTCGACTTTGCAATTCATGGCTGATAGTTTAGTTGGTTTTTTTGCTAGTTGCAAGTGCATCATAGTCAAGCAACCACTCTTGGTTGTGTGACTTAGCAACCGGCCATGTAGATGTTGTGTCCCACCTGCAAACCCATCGTTCAACTAACAAGTGGTCATGTAATTGTTTTTGTCCTACTTGCAATACTAGTCTCGACCTGCAACGGGGCCACTTAGTTGTTTTCCGCCCAATTGCCAGTCCATCCCCGACTTGCAACTGGGCATCTAGTTGTTATTTTCTTAGTTGCAAGCTCATCGTCAACTCACAACAGAGCTCATAGTTTGTTTTTTTATCTTAGTTAAGTCCACACTCAACTCGCAACTAGCCCTGTAGTTTTATGTTGTCCGAGTTGCAAGTCCACCAATGACTCGCAACTGGGTCCGTAGTTATTTTCTCCTAGTTGCAACTCCACCCCTGACTCGCAATTGGGCTCATAGTTTTTTGTTTTTTTGTCTCGGTTGCCATACATCACCGACTTTGCAATTCATAGTTAAGTTGTTTCTTGTCCTAGTTGCAAGCCCATCATAGTCATGCAATTGCCCCCGTAGTTTTGCTTTTTGTCCCAGTTGCAACTCCACACCCTCGACTCCTCAACCGTCCCTATTGGGGATATTACCACTAGGCGTAAACCGGCCTACTTGGGCCGGGTTAACTTCATTAGTGGTATAAGCAGATGAAGGCCCAAGGCCTATAGTCGGTTTAAATCTGTAGCCGTAAACCGACCTGATGTATAACTTGTATTGTAAGTTAGGAATAGAGAGATACCAACCGGGATACGAGTATGAACCGGTTGGGACTCTATGGACCGACGGGCGTCACCCGTGTATATAAGGGGACGACCCGGCAGTGGTTCAGGACAGACAACGACAACTCGAGCCTGGGCGAAGCTTGTTTGCTCCCTAGCCATCGAGACCATATCAATTCCATCACAACTAGACGTAGGCTTTACCTTCATCGAAGGGGCCGAACTAGTATAAAACCCTCGTGTCTTTGTGTCCGCTTTAACCCCTTCAAGTAAACCCGTGGCGATGGCTCCACGACTAAGTCCTTTCACTAGGACATCTGTCGTGACAAATCCACGACAGTTGGCGCCCACCGTGGGGCTATCGCATGATGGTTTGACGATCTTGGAGGGCAAGCTCAAAGGACTCGAAGGCTATGCTGTGGGCCAGATGACCAAGAGTCGTCGTGGCAAGATCTACATCGACGACGCAGGATGTGGTCCCGAGGCCGATTCGATGGAGTACGGGTACCGGGTCCCCTTTGGTGGCATACACGTTTTCATCGGCAAGATCGGTGAGCCGGGGCCTGAGCCGGACATCTGCATCGACCTCGTCGAGACGGCTCAGCGTGCGAGATCTACCCAGGCTAAACCGGCCGTGAAGCGTGCCTTCGTTGGAGTCATCCACGGAGGAGGGCGTGAGGACGAGTCAGAACACGGTAGTGAGGCCGTCGTCTATTCCGGCGACGAGTCCTCGACCGGAGAGACCGAATCACTATACCAGTTACAAGACGACCAGGTTAGGGGCTGTTCCGATGGCGACAGTATTCCGGACCCCCCAGGCCAGGTCAACCGGGTTGGAATATTCATGGCCGGCACACAGGCGGCGAATCACTCTTCGACCGCCGCAGCAATACTCTCCGGATCAGCAGGGGCAGGAGGCCTTGTGCGCCCGCCGGTTCAAGTTCTATCTGATCTATTTGATACACTAGCCGCGCTCATGGCAGAGGACAATCCGGCGGATCAGGTGGCCCATAATACAGAAATTGCAAAGGTGAGAGAGCAGATCGTGCAAGCCAAAGCGGATCTGGCCGCAGAAAAAGACAGGATGGCCGCAGAGCGGGCCGCTTTGGATGCCCAGGCTTATAAGCTCATGCTTGACCAGAACGCATCAAAGGAGGTCTTAAAGCGGAAGCACAGGTCACGCCTGCCGTTAGGGTTTGATCCCCGGAATCTCTTTCACACTCCAGGAGCTGGACCCAGTAATCCGCCGCGGCACCTGGAGACAAACCGGATTGAGGCACCAGGACCAGGGGGGATGGTCCAACCTCGCCTGATGGAACCTCCTCAGCAGAACATTGTGATTCTTCCACCGGTCCAGACACCCCCAGGTCATTATTCTAATCCTATGGACAACCTTGTTGCGGCCGCCGCGCGATTAGAGGCTATCCCAGTCGAAGGGGACTCTCCGCAAGCGATAGAGACGCGCCGGGTTAAGGAGCTTCTCCGGACCGCGCTGATTCAGCAGGAAGCATACTCGTACAGCTGTGATCGGATTCACTCTACGCCCCGTCCAAGCCGGAGCTATAGCAGGCGCATGGATGAACCGGCCATATCGAGCAATGCGCGAGGCCGTGAAGCAGCCCATGGCAATAGCCCGGCAGGCGGTGTTCGCGATGCTCAGGATGTGGTGGACCGGGCCCGGGCACGGAGGGAAGCCGAGTTAGCAGCGCAGGATGATGCGGATCAACTTACACCGGTTCGCCCTACCACCTTCGCCGGACCAGGAGTCGCATCCGCTTTGGGAGTGCCTTGTTTAATCCCCGCTTTACGCAATGTGCGCCTGCCCAAAGATTTCAAGGGTCCACGCAAGGTGCCGAATTACACCGCTAATTTATCCCCTGAAGCATGGATAGAGAGTTATGAGATGGCCATGGAGATGTTAGACGTGGATGAGACCGCATGTGCAAAATACTTCACCATGATGCTTGAAGGCACGGCACGTACCTGGTTGAAGAGCCTACCGCCCAATTCTGTCGGCTCATGGGCCCAGTTGCGGGCCCGGTTTATCTAGAATTTCAAGGATACGTGTAAGCAGCCCAAATCCATAGTAGACCTGGTGGCTTGTGTCCAGGGGGAAGGAGAATCAACGACCCACTGGGTGCGCCGCGTTTCGGAAATTTTGCACTCGTCCGACAGGATTAATGCTGACTCTGCGATCTTAACCCTGGAAGGCAACTGCCGGTTTGAGCCTTTAAAATTGAAATTGGGACGCATGAAGCGGTTCTGTAATGACATGGGAACCCTCATGGCCGCTCTAGTGAAGTATGCTGATTCGGACAGTACCAAGGATCCCGAGACTGATGATGATGAAGCAGGGAAGGGAAGGAAGAATAGCAACTCCAAACAGCAGCAGTATAAACCGGCGGGTCATGGAAACGGAGGCAAGCGCAAGACGGATGGCAGCATGGACTTTGTGGCCAACACTAATGCACAGGACAGGGGGCAGCGACGCAGAGGTAAAGCGGCAAATCGTAATGGGGCTCCCAATCCTAACGCAAGCCGCTTGAGTTATTTGATGAATCAGCCTTGCCCGAAGCACGGGACGAAGGAGGCGCCGGCTAACCATCTTTGAAAGGATTGTTATATCATGCAGGAGTTTAAAAACTATAATGCCTTCCGGTATGATCACGGGTCAGGTGGCGGTTCAGGATCCGGTTTTCGTGGGCCGGATCACGATGGAGCTTCCGGTTCAGGTCGCAATCAGGGCGGTCACAATCACCAGAATAATCAGAACGGCCAGCAGCAGCAGCAGCAGTCGGGTTATCAGAGCCAGCCAAAATAGTTGAACAATGGGCAATATCATGTTTTCACAACTAGCTTGGATAAACGCGACCAAAAACTCCACAAGCGAGCAGTGAATTCTGCTGAACCGGCCTTACCACGTTACTTGCGCTGGTCGGAACAGCCTATCGTGTGGAGCAGAGAGGATCACCCGCCCCGGGTTGATAATCCGGGCCAGCTAGCATTAGTGGTAGACCCTCAGGTGGGGGGTTATAAATTCACCAAGGTACTCATGGATGGAGGAAGCAGTATTAACATACTATACTATGAGACATTCCGTCGCATGGGTTTAACAGACAAAAATCTCAGACCGTCTAATACGGTGTTCCATGGTGTGGTGCCTGGCAAATCTGCATATCCTGTTGGTAAGATAGCCCTGGACGTGGCTTTTGGGGACGAGCACGACTCCCGGTCGGAAAAACTAACATTTGAGGTGGTGAAGATCCAGAGCCCATATCATGCCTTGTTTGGCCGGCCGGCTTACGCCAAGTTCATGGCGCGACCTTGTTATATCTACTTGCAGCTCAAGATGCCGGGTTACAAGGGGACAATAACGGTTCATGGGAGCTGTAGGGTCACTTTGGAATGTGAGGAAGGTGATGCGGCTTATGCAGAGTCGGTCTGTGCCACGGAGGAGTTGAAGTACTATAAGGACAATGTTGATCCAGCGGATATGACTCCTTTGAAGAAGCTAACTACAGAGCATGATTCGGATCTGAAGTTCAAATCGGCAGCTGAGACCAAGCTTGTTGACTTCGTGCCCGGCGATTCGTCCAAGCAGTTCACTGTGAGTGCCAATTTGGATCCCAAATAGGAAAGCGCGCTCATCGAGTTCATCCGTGAGAATCGGGACATCTTCGCATGGAAACCATCTGACATGCCAGGTGTACCGAGGGAACTCGCTGAGCACACTCTTAATGTGGATCCTAGGTATAAACCGGTGAAGCAATTCCTCCGCCGGTTTAACGAAGAAAGGCGAAAGGCCATTGGAGAGGAAGTGGCCAGGCTTTTGGCAGCTGGCTTTATCATTGAGGTGTTCCATCCAGAGTGGCTTGCTAATCCGGTGCTGGTTCTTAAGAAAAATGGCACTTGGCGTATGTGTGTGGATTACACAGATCTTAACAGGGCCTGTCCAGCGGATCCTTTTGCCCTCCCCCGCATTGACCAGATCATTGATGCCACGGCGGGTTGTGAACGTTTGAGTTTTTTGGATGCATACTCTGGATATCATCAGATCAAAATGGCGGTTAAGGACCAGGAGAAAACAGCGTTTATTACTCCCTTTGGAGCCTTCTGCTATGTATCTATGCCCTTCGGACTCAAGAGTGCCCAAGCCACCTATCAACGGTGTGTACAGAATTGCCTGCATAAACAGATCGGCCGAAATGTGCACGCCTATGTGGATGATATTGTAGTAAAATCAAGGCAGAAGGAGACGCTGGTGGATGACTTGAAGGAAACCTTTGACAACTTGCGGGTTTACAAGATGATGCTTAATCCGGCCAAGTGTGTCTTTGGTGTTCCGGCAGGCAAGTTACTAGGTTTCCTGGTGTCTAATAGAGGAATTGAGGCTAATCCGGAGAAGATTACAGCTATCACCTCCCTGGCTAAACCGAAGTGCATCAATGATGTTCAGCGCTTGGTGGGCCGAATCGCCGCACTAAGCCGGTTTATCAGCCGCCTCGGAGAAAAGGCCATTCCTTTGTACCAAATGCTGAGGAAGACAGACCATTTCATTTGGAGTCCGACTGCTGATGAAGCATTTGAGGACTTGAAGCGGCAGTTAGCCAATCCGCCTGTCCTTGCAGCTCCGGTCGACAAGGAGCCACTATTATTATACGTAGCAGCCAATGCTCGGGCAGTTAGCGTGGCTATTGTGGTGGAACGCAAGGAGGCAGGCAAGGAGTATCCGGTTCAGCGGCCGGTTTATTATATCAGCGAAGTGCTTATTGAATCCAAGCAAAGGTATCCGCATTGGCAGAAGCTGGTCTATGGTGTTTTCATGGCCAGTCGGAAGTTGAAGCAGTATTTTCAAGGGCACCCCATCACAGTGGTCAGTTCAGCTCCCTTGGGTGACATCATACAGAACCGGGAGGCGACTGGCCGGATTGCCAAGTGGGCTATAGAGCTTGGGCCACACGGACTGAAGTATGTACCTCGGACGGCGGTGAAGTCTCAAGCACTTGTTGATTTCATCAATGATTGGACGGAGTTACAAGCACCAGAGGAGAAGCCGGATCACACATATTGGACTATTCATTTTGATGGATCCAGGCAACTGGAAGGCTCGGGGGCTGGAGTCGTATTAACTTCCCCACGAGGTGATAAGTTTTGTTATGTTCTCCGCTTAATGTTCCCTTGTACTAATAATGCAGCTGAGTACGAAGCCTTGCTCCATGGTCTCCGGATGGCTAAAGAGATGAACTTAAGCCGGGTTAAGTGCTTCGGTGACTCGGACCTCGTGGCTCAACAGGTGTCTGGCACTTGGGATTCTAAGGACCCGCTCATGGCTGCATATCGTCGGGAGGTGGATAATATTGTGGGTTGTTTCAAGGGTTATCAAGTGGATCATGTGGACCGTCGGAAGAATGAAGCGGCGGACGCTTTAAGCCGGTTGGGTTCTCAGCGCAAACCGGTCCCGCCTAATGTCTTTCTGGACGTGTTGCACAACCCGTCAGTCCAGCTCCCAGGTGAAGCGGATTTGGCTATTCCTGATCCAGAGGCTCAATTGGTGGCAGCACTGCATGCTATTCCGGATTGGACGGTTCCTTATCTTACGTACATGAACCGGGGGGAGTTACCAGAGGATGAGATTCTAGCCAGGCAGATAGTCCGGCGATCCAAGTCTATGACGATTGTTAATGGTGAATTGCATCATTGCAGTGTATCAGGGGCGTTTCAACGTTGTGTTTCTCCTAAGGAAGGCTGTGAAATATTAAGAGAAATCCATGAAGGGGATTGTGGACATCACGCCGGTTCAAAGTCTCTGGTAGCAAAGGCGTTTCGTCACGGGTTCTACTGGTTGACAGCGCATGCTGACGCGGAGGACTTGGTTAAACGGTGTGATGGATGTCAGAAATTTTCAAGGCGTGCTCATGTGCCGGCTCAAGAATTAAGGATGATCCCAATAACGTGGCCGTTTGCAACTTGGGGGCTGGATATGGTCGGACCTTTTAAAAGATCCAAGGATAAGAAAACCCACCTTTTGGTGGCAGTTGACAAATTTACCAAGTGGGTTGAAGCGGAGCCTGTCAGCAAGTGTGATGCAGCAACAGCGGTGCAGTTCATCAAAAAGGTGATTTTCCGGTTTGGTTTTCCACACAGTATCATTACTGACAATGGTACCAATTTATCCAAGGGCGCTATGAAGGAGTTCTGTGAACGTGAGCACATCCGACTTGACGTGTCGTCAGTGGCACACCCCCAGTCCAATGGACAGGCAGAACGAGCTAATCAGGAAATCTTGCGAGGCATCAAACCCCGGCTTATGGTCCCATTGCAAAGAACACCAGGATGTTGGGTTGAAGAGCTACCATCTGTGTTATGGAGTATCAATACTACGCCAAACCGGTCCACAGGATACACACCATTTTTCATGGTCTATGGAGCAGAGGCAGTTCTCCCTAGTGATATCCGGCACGATTCGCCTCGTGTGGCAGCTTATGTTGAAGCGGACAATGAGACAGCACGGCAAGACGCTTTGGACCTATTGGACGAGGAGCGTGATATAGCGGCTGCCCGTTCGGCGATTTACCAGCAAGATCTTCGTCGCTATCACAGTCGCCGGGTTAGAACCAGAACTTTTCAAGAAGGAGATTTGGTGCTTCGACTCATCCAAGATCAGACGGATATGCACAAGTTATCCCCACCTTGGGAGGGACCTTTCGTGGTCAGCAAGAATTTGCACAATGGGTCGTACTATCTGATTGATATTCGAGAGGATAAAGACTCACGTACATCAGAGGAGGAGACCAACAGGCCGTGGAATATAGCTCATCTTCGGCCTTACTACACTTGAGCTATCGGCTCTATCTATGTACATATCATGACAGTGTATATATTATCTTTGATATAATAAAACCGGAGCCTCAGCTAAAGAGGGGTCTCTGTCTTTCTTATCATGCGTGGTTACCTGGAGTGGTTCTGTTTTTAAAGCGGCCTCCGGTTTTCCCCTTGACATTTGTTTTTTATATATCACTTGGGGCCTTGGTCGTGTCCGAACCAACGCGACACCTTTTGATAGGCGACAGCCACCAGATCACTTGGGGACATGGTCACGTCTGAACCAGTCACGCCTCTTGATCGGCCTAAGGCCACAAAATCACTTGGGGGCTTGGTCGAACCCGAACCATTGCCACGCCTCTTGATCTGGCATATATGCCACGAATCATTTGGGGACCTGGCTGACTTGAATCATTGTCACTCCTATTGGGGGCTTGGTCCTGTCCGACCATGGTAACACCATCTGATCAGCTCAATATAGCATATTTTTTGCAAATGGTTTTTATCATTGCCTTTGCTTCCATGTTATTTTCATGGTTTGTTTGTTCTTTGTTTTTGTTGGATTTCTTTTATGTCAGCAAACACCCTTTTTCCGGTTCAGCCGATGGATTTGATTCCCCTTTAATCCGGAGAAGTATGCCCGGTTTACCTTTTCTTTTACGGGAGCTGTTTTCTCCCCCCTTATTGACGGTAATGGTTTATAAAACCTCCGCTTCAAGCTTGGCTAAGCCAGCTTCATGCCCAGACATGGCAGGAAATATGAATTGAAGTTTTTCAAACAAAAGCTTCAGTACTTATGCGCGAAGGCATATTCAAGGCAGAAGTATTAACTATTCTATTACAAGGCAGCACGGTGCCCAAATAAGATCGTTGTTCTTTTGGAAAGATGCCAAAGACAGCTATCCAAACCGGCTTCCGGTTCAAGCCTGCTCCTCATCATCCGCCACTTCAGCTTCCTCGTCTCTACCCATTGGCTGGAAATCAACAGTGGTCCAGTCGATTCCCATTAAAGCTTGGAAAACAGCCTCTTCATGGATTAGGGAAGACGGTTCAATATCAGGAGCGTAAGTGTGCTTACGGATTGGAGGGATCAGATTCTCCGCTTCAAGAGTTGGGGCAGGCACTCGCTTGTTCTGGTCATTGTGTTGTGCTTGATAATGCGTCAAGTCTGCCTCTTCAGCTAGCTGACAAGCCAGAGGGCGCACTGCACGGTTTATTGCCCTTAAATCCTCTTCGTTAAATTCAGAGCCATCTTCCTTCAGGCTGGGATAGCCTTGAGATGCTTCCACAGGGTCGAAATCTGGCACCCATGCCTTTGCCCGGATCAAAGCGTTAATAGCTCCGGTTCGAGCAGCAGATTTCTTCAGCTCCTCCATCCGGGCCGGAAGCATCGACAACCTGTTAAGAGTGTCCTGGATTAAAGAAGGTGCCGGGTTGTTATGAGAGGCTGTGGTGATGATCCGTTGGGCTCCGGTATATAATTGTTCCACTAAGGTGTAGGCAACCTTCAGTTTCTTCCGCACATCATTTCCTAAGTGCCCAATGCGTGTGCCTACAACAATACAGGGACGGTCTCACACCGGATTTACATTACAGCAGGTTCAAATTATCACAGAAGTTAAAAGGAGCTTACCAAAGATTGCAGCGGTCATGGAGTGTATTTGCTGCTTTACGGCCGTAAGTTCATCCACCACCGGTTTAAGGGCAGCTTCAGCATTTTCCGCTCTTTTGGTTAAAGCGGCCTTCTCAGTGGCCCAGTCAGCCCGCTCTTTCTTGAAGCCCTTCTTCAGCTGTTCAGCGGTGCTCAAGGCGCTGGTTAGTTCTTCCTTTGCCTTGTCTGTTTCAGCCTGTTGGGTTTTCAAGGCCTCCTGCAAATCGGCAATCCGGTCCTCCTTGATTCTCACCTCAGCCTGCATACAGACAGCATTTAGCTTTCAACAAACGGTCCAAAGAAATTGAAGTATCAACCACATAAACAAAGTTATACGCCTGATACTTGGGGGCTAATGCACCTTCAATTTTCATCAAGTTATTAGATTGCGAAGTCCCAAGCTCAATACAGGTATTCAACTTGGCACTTGAGGGCTAATGGCTATTTGATCAAATTATGTTCTAAGGATAGTTTTTCTGTCCGAGCCCCGGTCTAATTCTGCTAAGTTAAACCGGCCCTTGGGGGCTATATTAATGGATTTCAAAAGTGTTGAGGATCATATTCAAGTCCCGGTTTGACGAAGGCTACAAACCGACCCTTGGGGGCTAGGAGGATTGGTGCAAAGGCAGGCAGTAAAGAAGTAAGTTACCTCAAATTTATCCCTCATCATTTTTACCAGACCAGCTTCACAGTCACGGCTAGTATAAAGTCGGTTTAGATAGCCGGAATGAAGATCTTGGGCGCTCAGAGCAGCATATGTCTCCAGTTCAACATCCCATTTTTCTTTATTCAGAGCAGAAAAATCCTCTTTTATGGTATGCTTGGTTAAGGTGACAGGATTCCCGGGTTCAAAGCGGCCTACACCGGTAATCACAACATCATCATCTTTGGACTCGCCGGTTTGTGTTAGTGTGATTGGTTTGTCAACAGGACTGTGGGATTTCTCAATCCGGACGGAGCTGACAGGCGGGTCAGCAGAGACTGAAGTATTAATAGGCCTCTCTTCGGGAATAGCATCGTCTTGTAAAGGAGGATCATTGGGAATATCCTCAGGAGCAAATGCCTCAAGATCTGGCGTTTTGTCATGTTCTTGGGCTACATCCTCTTCGGCCGCTTTATCCAGGCGGGCTTTCTTGCTCAGTTTAGGTTTGGCCCTGAAAGAAAACCAAAGAGTCAAGGAAAAGCATAAGCCATTACACAGTGTACTGGAAGCATATGTTCAGCTTAGCTTACCCAAGAACCGTTTTTAACGGTGGCAGCTGAGTGGCCGACGATTCACCAGAAGATGAATGAGAAGTAACCTGATAATTGGAGTCGGATGGGTTAAGAGGTTGACGGAAGAAACCCGCTTTAGGATGTAAATCAACAAAAAGGTCAGAGACCTCGGAGCGGCGTTTTCGAACCGGACTGTTTGGTAAACCGGTGGAGGTAACTACCTGGCCACTGTGCCGGGTTGTGCGGCGAACTTCATGTTGCTGAATCTTCATATGAAATTTAGGATCCAAATAAGCAAGAGGATGAGAAAATTTAACTTTCCGGTTTGCCTGTCGAAGTTTTGGCAAAGGCAAGATTTCTGAATCGGAAGAGAGAATAGTTACCTCAACGAATTCCGCATTGCTGGCTTCAGCGTCATCCTGACAAGCATCATCATCAATAAGGCGTGTAAAAAATAAGCCAAGCGAGTCAAGTTCTACCTCAAGGTCCGGGTTACCCACATCATCATCAATAGCTGGATCAGATGAAGCGGTGGTTTTTCTCTTATGAGCTGGCTTCTTAATAACCTTGGTCTTGGGACGGATTGGCCGCCCTGCTTTCTCCGTTTTGTCTTGAGGAAGTTTCCTGCTCCAAAACGGATTATCGCCCTGGATCAGCAGTAATTAAATGTCAAACATATAAAGCAGTAACCGGTTCAACAATAGAGCCATTAAAATATTACCGCTGGCGGTTTGTTGGTGGTGCAGTAAGGAGGCAGACCGGTTTGAGCACAGAGGTGCTCCGGTTCATTCAGCATCTTTTTCACAGATTCTGTGACTTCGTCATCGGGGAGTTGGATTTTAGTGTGTCGGAGTGGGTCATCGACACTATCAGTATACTTGCACATCAAATTGGAGCGCCGGCTCAGAGGCAGTATGCTCCATGATATCCAACAGCGTGCAAGATCTATTCCCGTTAAGCCGTTGGCCATAAAAGCTCGGAGCTTGGACAGTTGCGGAGCGTATTTAATTCTTTCCTTGGCGCTTAGTCTTTGTGGAAAAGGGTGCGTATTGCTGAGCCGTTCCGGACGGAAACCAGGCAAGGGATTTTCATTGTCAGGGGAGGTATCCTTGCAATAAAACCAGGTTGCATTCCACTCCTTGGGGTGAGTATGGAGTTTGACGTGGGGATAAGTGATTTCCTTCCTCTTCTGAATGGCCATACCGCCCAATTCAGTGTTGGGGCCATCGGTGAATTCAGTGCGACGGTTTAAATGAAAGAGGTCTCTAAACAATTCGACTGAAGGCTCCTCTTGAAAGTATACCTCAGAGAGCACTTGAAAGTGGCATAGATTGGTAACAGAGTTGGGGCCAATATCCTGTGGACGGAGCTGAAAATTGGCTAACACATCCCGGTAAAATTTAGAGCCGGGCGGTTTGAAGCCCCGGGCCAAGTGATCTGCGAAGACCACAACCTCTCCTTCCTGGGGGGTAGGTGGACATTCATTTCCAGGAACCCTCCAGTGGATCGTATCTTTACTGTCTAAAGCGCCGATCAAGACTAGATCGTCCAACTGTGATTCCGTGACGCGAGAAGGAACCCAATTGCACTCATACACTTGTTTGGCCATGGCGAGATCTACAAGAAATAGATGATCCGGTTCAAGAACACGCTGGGTAAAAGAAGGTGTTGATCTAAACTACGATAAACCGGTCTTCCACAATGCGGCATCATGTGGATTCTGGCGGTTCAACCAGGGGACTAATGGTATACACCGGTTTAGTAACTTTTTTCTATGATAAGTTAAACCGCCTGACCTAAGCATCGGAAGAAATTGAAGCTATGGACAACTAGGTATACAGAAACAGGTTTCACAAGATCTTATTACAGCCACGGATCTACAGCGAGCTCACAAAAACAGAAAATATTCCGAAGAGTAAGGCGGAACGGAAGTGAACCATTGAGCGGGTATGTGCGTGAGATCTATGGGCTTAGATAAGAAATAACAGGCGGATGCTTAAAGATTACTACTGAACACAGCGGGAGTTTACAGATTCATCCAAGAGTCGGAATACAAGTATGAGCAAGTGACGAACACAGCACGAACATGGAACCCTAAGAACAGATCTAGGTCAAGAAGAGGAGAAAGCTTACTGGGAACGGAGAAGATGTGGAACGATACCGCAGTGCTCTGGTGCGCTCAGGTTGATGCAGCGGCCCAAGACGAAGCAGAGGTCGACGGTGGCGGCGGAGCTCCAAAGCTGGCGACGCGAGGAAGACGAAGAAGAAGAGATGAGGGGAAAAGAAAGGAGATGACCATTCGGTCTTATTTATAAGGCAACAGAGTTAGGTCAAGCGCGCGGATCCAGGAGCTACCGTTAAAAGAGGGCGTTATAAATGAAAATTTTCATGATGACGTCATGCCGGTTTACAACAACCAGAAATGATGACAACATGGCGGTTTACCAATTACCAGAAGATGTCCAAGACACAAAGATTTTGTGAAGGATTGACATGAACCAGTTCAAATCAATCTGGGGCCTAATGTTGGGGATATTACCACTAGGCGTAAACCGGCCTACTTGGGTCGGGTTAACTTTATTAGTGGTATAAGCAGATGAAGGCCCAAGGCCTATAGTCGGTTTAGAATCTGTAGCCGTAAACCGACCTGATGTATAACTTGTATTGTAAGTTAGGAATAGAGAGATACCAACCGGGATACGAGTATGAACCGGTTGGGACTCTATGGACCGATGGGCGTCACCCGTGTATATAAGGGGACGACCAGGCGGCGGTTCAGGACAGACAACGACAACTCGAGCCTGGGCGAAGCTTGTTTGCTCCCTAGCCATCGAGACCATATCAATTCCATCACAACTAGACGTAGGCTTTACCTTCATCGAAGGGGCCGAACTAGTATAAAACCCTCGTGTCTTTGTGTCCGCTTTAACCCCTTCAAGTAAACCCATGGCGATGGCTCCACGACTAAGTCCTTTCACTAGGACATCTGCCGTGAAAAATCCACGACAGTCCCTGTAGGTGTTGTGCCGCACTTGCAAGCCCATCATTATCTTGCAACTGGTCGCACAATTGTTTTCGTTCTAGTTGCAAAACTACCCTTGACCCACAACTGGGCCACGAAGTTGTTTTTGTCTCAATTGCAAGTCTGCCCTCGACACGCAACTAGGGCCATAGTTGTTTGTTTGTGTTTTCTTTATACCAGTTGCAAGCCTACCTTTGATTCGTAACTAGGCCTGGTTTTTGTTGTCGTATAACAGTTGAAGTATCTATATCTATACCAATATAAAAAGACCCAAAGGGGCATATCCAATTAATCTCGGCCATCAAATCATGTCAATCCAACAACATAGACTGTTTCAATGTCGAGCGCTCAACATGTTTACTATGCAGTTAATTTCATGCCAAATATAGTGCTAATGACATAATAACACAGAAGTAATACCTACTTAATATCCGCATGCACTTAATATACTTCCAAATTAACGTGCATTGTGACCCCCGTGACCTCCCTCCTCCCTCTTGCGACCCCTCGTCGCCTCATCGACGGCGGGGGAACCCTAGCCACGCCGCCTCGGTCCCCTCCCCACCTCGTCCCACCTCCTCGCCACTGTCCAAGGTAGCCGCCGGGCAGGCCTGGGGCACCAAGGATGGTGGCGGCGGGGTCTCGATTGCCCTGCCTCTGCGTGAGGAGTCTCGGATCTGGAGCGGCGACTCTTTGGCGAGGCACGACAGGCTCTGGCGAGTAGCCGTGCGGGCGGTGGATCTGGCGTCCTGGCCACGCGGGCGACGGGATCCCGGTGGTCGTTGGCGGCTAGCAGCGGCTTCTGGAGCGGTCGGTGCGCGCGATCTGGCGCCTCCCCTCCTCCCATGTTCGGCGTGTGAGCCAGCCTAGTTGGGTCGCGCCTCCCTTGGTCACCGGTTCTATACAGGAGGCGCTGCTGGTGGCAGGGATCTAGTTCAGGCGAAATCCCCGGCAGGCCATGGCCGGCCATGTCGATGGCGACGCCTAGGGCGCCGTTCCCCTCCTTGGAGGCATCGGTATGGACTGATCTCCTCACTTCCCCTTCCCCTAGGTCTCCCGGGCGAAAACCCTAACTCTGTTGGGTGGTGGCGGTGCTCACGACACTGTTACCTTCTTGAAGGCGCAGCTTTGGGAACCTTGGGGTTGGGTTGCGCTTGTGGGTGGTGGGCGACGGCGGTGATGCAGACCTATCCTAGCATGGATCTACGTCCATTGCTTGGAGATGGACTCGCGTAGGTGGAGGTCGTCGTTTCGCGTCGTGGTGGCATCCATGGCGGAGGACCTACCAAGGCTCGCGTAGGTGGAGGTCGTTGTTTGGCGTTGTGGTGGCGTCATGGCGGAGGACCTGCTAAGGTTGACACCTCAATCTGCTCTGAAGATGGACCAGTGGAAGATGGCGGCGACAACACATGTGAGTGCGCCTGACCGGTTTGTGCCCCAGATCGGGTAGATGGCTCGGTCGGGGCCTCCGGCTTTAGATGTTAGGTTTAGGTGAGTGTCGATGTTGAAACCGACGGATCTCGGGTAGGGGGTCCCGAACTGTGCGTCTAGGGCTAATGGTAACATGAGGGGGGGACACACAATGTTTACCCAGGTTCGGGCCCTCTCGATGGAGATAGTACCCTACTTCCTGCTTGATTGATCTTGATGATATGAGTGTTACAAGAGTTGATCTACCACGACATCGTAGAGGCTAAACCCTAGAAGCTAGCATATGATTATGATCGTTGTTGTCCTACGGACTAAACCCTCCAGTTTATATAGACATCGGAGAGGGCTAGGGTTACACAGAGTCGGTTACAAAGAAGGAAATCTACATATCCGAATTGCCAAGCTTGCCTTCCACGCAAAGGAGAGTCCCACCCGGACACGGGACGAAGTCTTCAATCTTGTGTCTTCATAGTCCGACAGTCCGGCCAAAATATATAGTCCGGCTGTCCGAGGACCCCCTAATCGAGGACTCCCTCGGTAGCCCCTGAACCAGGCTTCAATGACGATTAGTCTGGCGCGCAGATTGTCTTCGGCATTGCAAGGCGGGTTCCTTCTCCGAATACTCCATAGAAGATCTTGAATGTGAGGATCGTGTCCGGCTCTGCAAAATAATTTCCACTCACCATCGTAGAGAGCACAATATTCCACAAATCTAATCTGCTGACAACTTTTCATAGCGTGACATCACGCCGCGGCCCGGTCATTACGAACCGTTTTCCTAGCCTGCCACTACACGCATTGCGAGGCGGATTTATTGGCACGTCTTGTCGAAGCAGAGATCATGTTCCCCTTATCACAGGATTCTCATCAATGCGGGTGTGGGTAACCCAACCGTGCTTGTTAGTATGACTCCTTGATTTTAGGCAAGTTCCAAACGGCCACGCGGAGGACGCTTGATATTCACCCCCTTTATAAAGGGGCCAAGTCCTGTCCTTTTCTTCCCATGCTCGATCCTTCCCTTCCCCCACCTCGAGTTCCAACACCCAAGGCTCAGGCTAAGCACTTCGGACCTTCAACCATGTCCAGATCCAACCTTCAAGGCCGGTGGATGGCCTCCTCTGTTACAGAGGAGGACATCAAGAAGCTTAGGGAGGCCAGGTATCTGACCGCTGAAATCCCGCACAGGCTGCCTGCTCAAGGGCAGGTCATCCCCACTCCCGAACCCAACGAGAGTGTCGTATTTGTTTCCCACTTCCTCCGAGGGCCAGGCTTTAGTCTTGATCCCTTTGTTAGAGGGCTCATGTTCTATTATGGGCTATATTTCCATGATCTAGCTCCCGATTCCATCCTTCACATCTCGTCGTTTATCATCGTGTGTGAGGCCTTCCTCCGTGTCACCCCACACTTCGGCTTATGGCTCAAGACCTTCAATGTGAAGCCGAAGATGATCGATGGGCGACACGCAGAGTGTGGAGGTGTTATAATAAGAAAAGGCGCCGACACCCTGTGGCCAAAGGGTTCCTTCCCGGAGGTGTCCGACTTATGGCAACGGGAGTGGTTTTATATCACAACTCCCCGAGGTACAAAGCGGGCAGCTGCTCCCGCGTTCCGCTCGGGCCCTCCGCCTCAACTGTCGTCATGGGTCAACAAGGGGCCGGACTGGGGATCAATTAATGACGTGCTAACACTGCAAAGCTGCATCCGAGACCTCCTTAAGAGGGATGTCAGTCTTGTCAAGGTAATGCAAGTAATGCTAGTTCGTCGGGTCCTGCCATGCCAACGTCGATCTCTCCGTATGTGGGAGTTCAATCCGGAAGGACCGCGAACTATTCAACAATTCTTCAGCATAACACTCGAAGAGATGTATGGATTGTTCTTCGGGTCACGAATAAAGTGTTCGTACACCACCGAGGATGCGGGTCTCAACTGCAACCGTCCAGATACCCAAGTAAGTAATTCCGTGACTGAACATGCCATTTTTATATTTGTCACAACATCATCCTAAAAAATTGCTCTCGGCCAGGACTGGATAAGAAAGGCGAAGAGGATCAGGTGTTTGGCCCCCCTTCTTGAAGGCTCGCCGGATCCTGTACTAACCAGGATGCTTGAGCGCGCACCCTACCAGGTGCCACCAGGAGAAGATGAGGGGAGGAATAAAGAAGCCAAGCGGGCTTCATACCTTACACATCAAAACCGGGGGAGTAAGTGCCTCCGCGAAGGAGGATCATCGGGGAGGTGAATCTAGAATCCCCTCTCCTCATGGGAAGAAAAGGGTCGCCTTGGAAGACTTGGAAACGGAGGTTTCCAAACGAGGGAAGAAACCTTCACCAAGGGGCCATGCCCCAGAGGGCGTCCTCACCGCACAGCGCCCACAAGGGGGCCAGCCCTCAACCGAGCTGTAAGCGAACAAAAGTACTTTGGTAAATGTATCCTGCTTTATCTCTGAGAATAATAACCGAGACATATATCTTGCAGTCTAGCTCGTAGCCCTTCGCCACAGAGTTCGTCTTCGGGGATCTTCTTCCGAAGATGATGGAGAGAGAAATGCCTCCTCCTGCCTCCCCGCCACATGGGGCTGACGACCCTGAGGTGTCGTCACAAAGGATTTCTCCTGATCCGCCAAGGTCAGAAGTTAACACTTCGGCTGCCCGAAGTCGGGAGTATTCGGCTCCCAAGGAGAGCAACAGAAAGAGTCCGCGATTGTCCGGCACACAACCGGACACACTGATGGGTCTTCTGGAGCAAGCGGCTATCTCGGAGGCGCATCGTACCTTAATGGTACGGTGGTTGAGAGGATTTCATCTGCCAAAAGCGGGTTGAATGAAGCTTTTATGAGCCTGCTAAGAGGCTTTGAGGTACGCAAAGTAATATATGTATATTTGACGGTACCGCACACGCTAGGTGTGCTCTGTATAGATAGTAACCCCTGAGACTCTGGTTGCCGTCCCGAGGCGTCAAACGGAGGATCATAGTCCCAGGTAATGATCACGCTGCGTTATGTGCAGGCGGCTGAGGGTCTGGCGGCTGACCGGACTGCTGATTTTGCCGAACTGAGGCGGCAGCTTTGACGGGCGGATGCCGACATCGCGCTTGTGAACAAGCAGCTTGACGAGGCACAGGGTATGTATTTTCGAATTGTCAGCAAATATTAAGAGGAGCATGATGCTAGTATCTATAATATGTTGTGACTGTAGATGGAGCTACCGCTGTGGAGACCCTTCGGGCGGAACTTTCCCAAGCCAAGGATCAAGCCAGGAGAAGTGATGCGGCCGCACTAAAGGCGGCCAAAGAGTTAAGAGCCGAGCGGAGTGCTCATCGCTAGAGCAAAGATAAAATAGCCAAGATAGCTGTTGAGCTGAAAGATGCCACCGGCCGATATGAGCTCCTTGAAAAGGAAAGCCAAGAGAAAGCGGCTGACCTGAAGAAGGCCTTGGAAGCAGCCAAGGAAACTCGCTCTGAAATTAGAGGGGTGAGGGAGGAGCTTCGTGAAGCCGGAGATATCGCGGCTGGGAGGCCCTTTTTGTTGCGGATGAAATTCGGAGATCCGAAGTATGCCCCTCTGGATCAATTATGGAGTGCTGCAGATGCGTATTCGGACTTGGCAAAGAGTGCTGCTGATGCGACTGAGTTTTTCAAAGATCAGAAAGATCATGAGGTGGAAAAGTTGTTCTGGTCGCAGTTCAGTGCTTCGACGCGTCCGCTGCCGTTGAATGAACGAATGGTCGAGTGGGCCGAGCTCCATAGGTTGTCCGAGCTTGCTATGAGGTATGTCGTGGATCATCTTTGGTCGAAGGGACCAAGGCTGGACAGTTATTTTGGTTTAGTGCAACGATTCCTTGGTGCTGTGTCACATATCGACGCCGTGAAGAGGTCGGCGTGCATAGAGGGTACACGGATGGCTCTTGCCCGTGTTAAAACATATTGGGCAGGGATGGAGGCCACCGCTATTGCAACCCGGGGTCCGGCGGGAGGCCAGGACCCAGCCAAGCACTATTTTGAAGAAGTCCTAGAAGGCGCCCATTTAATAGAGGCTCAGTGCTCGAAGAGCACCATGTTCGAGTGACATGTATCTGAATTGTAAAAACAATGCTATTTTGATTATAAAGGCTGTGTTTATACTTTTGCCCGAAAGTATTATAGTGCCTCCTGTGCGGCCGTTTATGTATGTATATAACCTGAAAGTTTGCAGTCGTCGGCTTCAGCCCCCACGCATATAATGCGGGGGTGTTCGAAAAAGCGCGTAATCACACTTGATCCAACGTCTTGGTCCATTAAGGAGGTGATAGCACGGCGAACCAGGCAATCGGACTATATAGCTTTAACACTTTCACTTAGCCATAGGAGTTTGACGGTGGGGCTACTATATGGCCCCCAGTACTTCCGCATTCATCCGAATACGATGCGCGTACGTACATGACTGGGAAACCAGTCCCTTGTTAATGTGGAGGAATCGCGAAGATTCTGCTAAGTCATCGAGTAGTTGACGAGTCTTGTGCTATATCATGACAGTCAGTTTTCGGCTTTCTCTACTGAGGTGCTCATCCAGATGAACTAGGGCACAATCGCAGTAGTTCTCCCGGTGTCGCCTTAGCCGATAGAGCAGAACATAAGGTACCAAAACACGGGAGCCGGGCAAACCCAACTATTGGCCAAAGACATGATCCGGAGCTGATGCATATAAGGCCAAACTCGCGACGCCGAACACTCTCGAAGGTATTCGAACTTTTACAACATATACTGGGCTGAGTAACGCCCTCGATAATGAGCCTTGAATTTCTAGATACATGCATTAGTCTGGCGTGACGAAATGCCAAGAACGCCAGCATCCCTCTCGGTTGCGTTGACTGCCCGAAGGGTGTGAAGCAACAAGAGACATTAAAAAGGTTTATGCAGGGTCTTAATCTAAAAAGAAACATTCGAGCGGGGCCCTGCTGCACGTCTGTGCCTTTGTCTCTGTTGTGTCGTATCCTAGAAGGGTGTAGCACGATGATCATTTGTAAAAAAGGAAAAACCCAGGTGAAAGACTTCGTGCGAAAAGTTGGTTATTCTGAACAAACCATGAAAATGCAATCTGTTATTGTATTAATAGGGTCAAGCCGAGCTATGGGCTTTTTTACATGCGGGCAGACCCTAGCACCACCTATGGGGGTATATCGGTCGACCCAAGCTCAGGTTTATATAGGTTGTTACAACTGGTGGTGCGCCGGACTCGTCTAACCGTGTTCGTGGTCTTGACGACCGATCATTTATTCTAGTTGGAGAGGCCGTTCAGTGTTCGGCTGCTAGACCCGCCACATATTCTTCCACACGTAAGGAACGCTCTGTATTTCTGCTAACTGTGATGATGCCACGTGGACCGGGCATCTTAAGTTTAAGATAAGTGTAGTGCAGTACTGCATTGAAACGAGCGAAGGCCATTCTTCCGAGTAGTGCATGATGGCCGCTTCGGAATGGAGCGATGTCGAAGATTAATTCTTCGCTTCTGAAGTTGTCAGGAGAACCGAATACAACCTCTAGTACTAGAGAGCCCGTGCAGTGGGCCTCGACGCCTGGTATTACTCCTTTAGAGGTAGTATTGCTTTGGCTGATTCTTGACGGGTCTATCCCAATTTTGCGGACAGTGTCCTGATATATTAGATTAAGACTACTGCCGTCGTCCATAAGGACTCGGGTGAGATGGTATGCGTCAATTATTGGGCCGAGCACCAAGGCAGCCGATCCTCCGTGCCGATACTAGTCGGATGATCCCTGCGATCAAAAGTGATCGGGCAGGCCGACCAAGGATTGAACTTGGGGGCGACGGTCTCTAAAGCGTATACGTCTCGGAGTGCACGTTTGCGCCTTCTCTTTGGTATGTGAGTTGCGTAAATCATATTCACTGTTTTGACTTCTAGTGGGATTTTTTTCTGTCCCCCAGTGTTCGGCTAGCGAGGCTCATCCTCGTCTTCACTTGGCGTCTCCCTTCCTTTGTGTTCGGCGTTTAGCTTGCCGGCCTGCTTGAAAACCCAGCATTCTCTGTGGGTGTGATTTGCAGGTTTTTCGGGGGTGCCATGAATCTGACATAATCTGTCTAGAATCTTATTTAGGCTGGATGGTCCATCTCTGCTGCCTTTAAATTGCTTTTTCCGTTGACCGGGTCGAGAGCCCATGAATCCGACATTGACCGCCGTGTTATCTGGGTTGTCTTCATTGTTTTGACGCTTGTTTTTATTGCGTCGCGGCTTCCCGTTGCCATCCCTGACTTCGGATGTGCCTGGGTCGCTGGTGCCGCTATGGGCCAACCAGCTGTCCTCCCCCGCGCAGAAGTGGGTCATAAGGCTTGTTAGGGCTGCCATTGTCCTTGACTTTTCTTGGCTGAGGTGTCTGGCAAGCCATTAGTCTTGGATACTATGCTTGAAAGCCGCTAAGGCTTCGGCATCCGCGTAGTCGACGATTTGATTCTTCTTGGTGAAAAATCTGTTCCAAAGCTTACGGACCGACTCTCCGGGTTGTTGGATTATGTGACTTAAATCGTCTGCATCCGGAGGTCGAACATAGGTCCCTTGAAAATTGGCCCTGAAAGCATCCTCAAGTTCCTCCCAACTTCCAATTGAGTTTTCGGGGAGGCTTTTCAACCAATGCCGAGCTGGTCCTTTCAACTTGAGGGGCAAGTATTTAATGGCGTGGAGATCATCTCTATGAGCCATGTGGATGTGAAGGATAAAGTCCTCAATCCAGACCACAGGGTCTGTCGTTCCGTCGTATGCCTCTATATTCACGGGTTTAAATCCCTCTAGAAATTCATGATACAACACCTCATCGGTGAAGCACAGGGGGTGCGCGGCACCCCTGTATTTGGATGTGTCATGGCATGCTGTCGACGGTTGTTGTGTTTGGTGTTGATTCCGAGTTGGTATTCGATCAATATGGTTGTTTTGGTGGCTGTGATCCTGAGCCGGAGCACGCTTCCTAGATCCATAGATGGACCTGGCCATACCAGCTTTTTTGTCCAGGAGCTCACGTAAATCGTGTGCTGACTTGTGTGTGACATCATTAGCCGCCCTGTCGCGGCCACGGGGTGGTTGGTCCGGCTGATCTATCGTTTTATTTCTCGGCTGAATGGGCTCTATAGCCTCGTCGTCGAATTCGGGCAGCAGCTTGCGCTTTGGGTAGCTCTTTGTGTGGCGATCGCCGCCGTATTTTTCTTCAGTGTCGAGCACTTTGTTCCATCTACGGTTGAGCGTATCCTGTGCGGCCTTAAGCCTTTGCTTCTGCTTCTTCAAGCTCCTCACGGTGGCAATAAGCCTTCTATGGAGGTTCTCTTGTTCCAAGTGTTTTTCCGGGATGATGAGTGCATCGTCGTCCGGACTGTTCTCCTCTCCGGAGACAGGTTGATGAGTTTTACCCTCGGGATCGCCGTCATCGGACATCGGCTCCGGACTATGTTCACCGTCCCCTGGCGCATCCTGCTCCATCGCTGGGTGCATGGGGTCATCGTTTCCTTTGGAGTCGATCGGGGTGTTATTCTTTCTTGCGTTGTTATGCTGTTTTTGCCGTGGCGGGATTTAGAGCGGCGCCTACATCGTTGCTTTGGTTTCTGCTCGAGGGGATTATCCTCCGTTGCATCCTTCCGTTCCCCGCCATTGTTTTCTTTGGGTGTATCCACCATGTATATATCGTATGATGAGGTGGCTGTCCAGCGCCCCATAGGCGGTGGTTCCTGTTCATCTCCAGTATCGTTGTCCATACCGCCGATGTATTCGGAGTCGAAGTCGAGCGTGTCGGTTTAAGTCATCGATAGTGGCTATTAAGTGGGTGGTGGGTGGGGAACGAATTCCTTCGTCGTCCGCTTCCCACTCAAGCCGGACATAGTTCGGCCAAGAGTCTCTTGACAGAGAGAGAGAGATTTCAATGAATTTAGCACGTCGCCCAACGGCGAGTGCTGAATTATATCCGTGGAGGTAAACTACATGATCGGTGCCCAATCAGATTCGATATGCACGGACGCACGCGGTCCGGATCCTATGGCCGGAGACGAGTCTGAGGGTCCGATGACACAGATCTCTTTGGAGGTGAAGACTGTGTTCGGCTCTAGCGCCGATGAGTGTGCGGTCTCCGTGGCGGGGTCTATCCACCCGTCCTCGAATGGCACAATCTGCTCCGAATTAAGAGCTGGAGCAGCCTAGGTGTGATCTCCCAAACCCCGTCCGATGGTAGATCTAAGTCATGCTCGACGTGACTGTTCGGCGCACCTGACATGGACTCGAATCCGTCGAAGATCAAGTCTCCGCGGATGTCAGTAGTGTAGTTCAAGTTTCCAAACCTGACCTAATGGCTAGGGGCGTAGCTGTTGATCTGCTCCAGATGGCCAAGCGAGTTGGCCCGCAGTACGAAGCCGTCGAATACGAAGATCTGTCCGGGGAGGAAAACCTCACCCTAGACCGCTTTGTTGCAGATGATTGAAGGAGCCATCAACCCTTATCGTGACGACACAGTGGAACTCTCAATGAAAGCACCAATGTCGGTGTCAAAACCGGCGGATCTCGGGTAAGGGGTCCCGAACTATGCGTCTAGGGCTAATGGTAACAGGAGGCGGGGGACACAATGTTTACCCAGGTTCGGGCCTTCTCGATGGAGGTAATACCCTACTTTCTGCTTTATTGATCTTGATGACATGAGTGTTACAAGAGTTGATCTACCACGACATCGTAGAGGCTAAACCCTAGAAGCTAACCTATGATTATGATCGTTGTTGTCCTACGGACTAAAGCCTCCGGTTTATATAGACACCAGAGGGGGCTAGGGTTACATAGAGTCGGTTACAAAGAAGGAAATCTACATATCCGAATTGCCAAGCTTGCCTTCCATGCAAAGAAGAGTCCCACCCGGACATGGGACGAAGTCTTCAATCTTGTATCTTCATAGTCTGATAGTCCGACCAAAATATATAGTCCGGCTGTCCGAGGACCCTCTAATTCAGGACTCACTCAGTGAGAGGTCTGGGTATGTGGCCCGACTTGCACCCCTTCATCATATGGATAGGAGTAGTGGCAGACGTTGTCAAGATGGCGGATTCAACCATATTGTTGTTGTACTTTGTAAGGTGCTCAAGAATAATCAATAAAATGGCCGCATGCATCTCCCAGATGCAGAGGCCGGGGGTCATCCTCCTTTTCTAAAAAAAAATGTAACGTGCCTTGCACGTTTTTTTTAAAGAAAAGGCTATAATATATTTTCAACCTTTGAATGATCAAGTGAATTATTAACATTTTTTTGCGGGAACCTGAATTATTAACATTGTTACGACTATTTTTTTAGAATGCTGAGATATACTAGTTAGCGGGTACCCCCGTGAGGGGAACCCAGCGGACGCTCACAGGGCATGCGGAGGCGCGTCGCATGGTGCATCCAGCGGACGTCACATATCGCCTGTTGGGCGCACCGCAGAAGCGTGTTTTTTCTATTTCCACATGTTTATTTTTTTGCATTTCACTTGGTTTTTCTTAGGTTTTATGAATATATATATTTTTTATAGTCTTTTTATTTTCCTTGTGTGAAGCATCCCATGTGAAAAAAGCACATTTGTGCTCCTCGGTGAAGCACAACTGTATTTTTTTTCGTGAAGTATGTTTTTCTCTGTAGCACATTTATGCTTCCAACAACTGTGTTTTTTGAAAAGTGAAAAACACATTTGTGCTTCGTAAAAAGTGAAAAGCACAAATGTGCTTTCAAACAAAAAATGAGAAGCATAGCTGTTCTTCCATTTTTCTATTTTTTTCAATTTTGTTTGTTTTTCTTGGAAAAAATGGTCCAAACCTATTAATATGAGATTTTAGTTTTGAAGACCTCGGTGCAAGAAATGGAATGGTGGAAACGGCACGTGTTGTACAACCAATGCACCACTTTAACAAGGGAAGAACGAGAGTCGGAAATCCATTGCCACACTTAAATGATGTTAACATAGTCGGAAATCCAATGCACCACTTTAACAAGGGAAGAACGAGAGTCGGAAATCCATTAATTTAAATATATAATTAACATAGTCGGAAATCCATTTTAACTAGGCAGCACATGCTCCTGCGTGCAAAAAAAAGGATTTAAGAAATGTTATTTTTTTTAAAAAATAGATGTGTTCATTGCCACACTTAAATGGTACATGCAAAGTTTTCTAGGGGAAAAACTTATGCATTTTGACCTGTGCACCAAAAAAAAAGGTCAAATGCCAAATTTACTCCCAAATGTTATACTTAATTTTTTTCACCAACAAAGGACTGCTATCCCATATGGCATAAAAATTGTCAAGCACACTTATGAGTGATCTCGCAAGCATTCTTTTTTTTTTTGAGAAGAGCATTCTTTTTCTTTTTAGGGATATCTCGCAAGCATTCTGAATGCTTCACAGACACACAGGCTTGTGTGGGCCTGATCACGCAGTGTGGTTTTAGGCCCTTGTGCGAGGGTAAACTGCACTTATTCAAGCCCAAAACGCCGCAGCCCGCAGGGCAGCGTATCGTTTTCTGCTAAGAGCGATCCACAGGGGCAATTACGCCAATTCATGATGGCTAGGGCAGCCCTCCCTCGTCGCCACCCCTATATATAACAGCACCTGGCATCGCCCAAACCCTCATCTATCCTCCGCCGCCAGTCAGTTGGGTTCTGCTTCTTTTGCGTTCCGTTTTTTCTCTTTGCTGATTAGTTGATTATATACTTATTTCTTCGCGATTTCTCTTCTCCACGGAGCATCTAGATCGTGGCATTAGACGATGATGATTTTTTCAACTTACCATCAAACTCTGAATCGATACTGTGTCGATTACACCCAAGTTTTCGTGAGTCTAATGCGATCTCCTCTATTCGTTTTGTTGTCATTGTTTTGTTTTTAGATAGATTCGATTTACAGCCTTTTGAAGGCAATAAATTAGAGTCTCTGGTGCGCTTCTTAATAGCGTAATTCAGCGCTGTACGTTGCCGAGATGAATCTTTGGGCTAAGATTCTGGCACAGACCATTATTCGAGATGGTTTGTGCATTCAACTTGTCCATACATATCTTCGATGTTGTCGGTAACATTCAACTTGTCCATACATATCTTCGATGTTGTCGATAAATGTTTCTGTCTTCGGATGTCTTCCTGTTCTAGCTTTGTTATAATTTTTTCAGAATGGAGACGCTGGACGCGTTCGGCTTTATTAATTCTTTATTAAATTAATAAAGCCCACAACTTAGGCAGCGTACCAAACATAGTCTTAGACAACAAACACGAGCACGGAGGCTCAAGGCCAACGCCGACGCGGAGTCACGAGCGTTTTAGAACAGGCCAAAAGAAGCACGCAGCGGTGCAGTTACAAGGCCTGAAGCCTGAGCATAGAGCATGCAGGCTTGCTCGCGCGCTAGACAAAAGTGCCACTTCATGGAGTAGAAGTGGCGGATGGCTCCCTAGCCAAAACGTAGACTGGCTTTGTTATTTGAATAGGTATCTTGTTCATTGGCTATGGATCTGTTTATCTGGTATCTTTAGATTTCATTACCTGAATTAAAAAGCATAAACATGGCAATCTTACTTAAATTAGGTGTTGACAGATGCCAATTCAAATCCCCTTCGACGCAGTGACTTCGGATTAATTACAACGAATGATGGCGCAAAATCCCCTTCGCTGCCAGTGTTTTCACTGTTCTACCCCAACCCTGTCGATATGACTTATTAATGACTGCCACTTCCATCTGGTTGATTCATCGCCCAAAACAGGTGGTTGTGCTTCTGTTGGGCAAGCGTACCCATATAGCAGAAAAACCTGATGCATCTATCTATTTGAATGTTAGTGCAATGTTTTTTGCAAGATCAGCTTCTTGTCTGGATGTCGTAACTATCAGTCCAGTCAATCGGCAAATCATCCTGCCATCTTGCTAAATTCAAAACCCAGTCGGCTTTCAACTCACCTGGATCTGATTACTCGATGATTTTCCGGGCCCTTTCCGTCGGCATATGCGATAGATTTTTTGTTCAGTTAGTCACTCTGTCCCAAAGCTTTTCCTGTTTTGAGGCAAGTTCTTTGTTTGCGAGATAGATGGATAACCTGTGCTTGAGGTTTATGTGACCTCATGGAGTTGTTTTCAGTATTTTTCTGTCTGATTTTGTATCGTCTTGGTGAAGATCTCTAGACCAGGAAGTGCCGTATGACACTGTAAACAGCAGCTGCTTCTCTGTCGCTGTAAGTGTCCATCTGGTCTCTGACGGACTTGGAATGCTTTCTAATTTATTTTCTTGTGCCTGATAACATGTCTCTTGTAGCCACAAGCCTTGACCGGAGATGCTACATTGTGCCAACAGTGAGTTTTTGGACATCTCACATTTCATAGGAACATGTGGCTGTGATTCAGTTGGTACACAGATCCGTTTTTTGTGATTACACTTCTTGCTTGGCATACTTAATCATGACACTGTTGTATTTGTTGTAGTTACGTGATTGAAAATAGGTGAAATGAATGGCTGTGATGATAGAACTAAGGCTTGTTTCTCAAAACATTCACAGATGCCGCCTAAGAGCTTTTGCCCTGCCAGGCTTGAGAACGGGATGGTCTGTGCATCCCTCTTCTGTTGAATGGTGTACTTTTGACTGTTGTTCCTCTTTGGAACATAGGCTTCTGAAACTTAAGAAACGTTCCAAGAATTGTGAAAATTTAACAGAGCTGAATTTTAGTTGATGCTGCTAATTGCTTGGATCTCTCAGCCATACCCAGCTGGACTGTTCCTGAAAAGATTCAGACGACCAGAAGCTATTCTTTTGTAAGATGGAACTATTCAGAGAACTCAGTGAGATGCGATGGCGATGATAAACAAATTTACACATGTTCTTTTTCAATTTTAGAAATAATTCAACGTCTGAGTCGGGAATCATTGGACGCCATGTGAGCATCTTTTTTTAAGAATGATCTATCTTAAGTTGACATGAGGTCGTAGTGTTTGTGTTGTTTAATAATTCTGCACTTCTTTTTATTGTGAAATTTTACACGTTAATTTGTAGTATTGCTTTTGTTATATTTGTAAATTTCGTATGTTCCTATCAATTGTTCCGGTAAATATGTGAAACGTAGTATTACCTCTCATCCAAATTACTTTGCTTCTTTAGTTTATATTACTTGCTTCTTATTACTTCCTCTGTTCCTAAATATAAGTCCTTTTAGTATTTCAAAACAAACTACATATGGATGTATATAGACACGACCTATATTATGAGAAACAACATGCACTACCATCTGATCTCACCTCGGATTGATCTCACCTCGGATTCTTCTCCCCACCTTGCTTCGTTTTGTAATTATTTTTCTTTCTTTCTCTTTTATTTAAGGCATTTTTCCGGGGTTGAAGTGAGAATAAATCAATCCATAACCAAATCTCTGCATCTACAGATGATGAGAAACAACATGCACTACCATCTGATCTCACCCATCTGCTTCCTTTCTCTTTGTCTTTTTGGTTTTTCTTTGATTTCTTGTTCGATTTGTTGCAATCGGTGATGTAATTGTTTAATTATGCTGAGTTCCTCTGTGATTATCTCAACTACAATCACCATCTTTCGACTGAGATTGCACTTAATTTCTTCTCTGATCTAGTTTTGGAAAATCCCCTATCTTTCTTTGATTTGCTTATATAGGATCTGTGTTTTGATTTGTACGTTACGGATGTCAGGAGGTATCTGATGCTTGTTCTCTTTAGCGAGAAGGAAACGGGTTTTTGTGACACTTGCTGCTCCCATACCAGGAGCTTCCGGTTACTATACCCCCGCTTACATTCACTCATTTTCTGAATTTGTTTGTTGTTTGTTCTCGGTGATGATCAACACTGATTAGATGTCCGATACAATCCATTCCTTAAACCATGGGGACAATACGAGGCATTTGTCTGAGAGAACACCCTTCTTTATCCCCTTTTCTGTCATCAAGCTGCTTTTTTTTTATTCCCCTGTATGTCGTATGTCTTGGTTCTCTGTGATGATGAAAACAGATGACGAGTCTGATGTAATCCATTCTATTAAACCGTGTGGACAATCGAGGCATTTGTCTGAGGGAACATTAGCTTAGTCAAATCCTTTGCTTGGGTTTCTTTTTTCAAGTTATTTTGTTGAGATTGTGTTGCTGGCATGATGAGGAATATAAATGTTGTCCTATCTATTTGATGATAAAATCCTCCTACTCATTCTGAATGTGAGTAAGATACTCATCATACGATTGTTCTTTCTTTGTTTCACCTTGTGCCTGAGGTTTCTTGCAGATAATGTTTGACGTGTGACATTTGGACTAAGCAAGATCTGAAATCCTGAAAGATTGGACATAGTGCAGCTGTATGATTAGCAGAAGAGCAGTCGAAGACTCGACCAAAACTGTTTTGATAAACCTGCTGTGCAAGGTTATGAGCCACACCATTGTTGTTGCGGGAAATATGAGAAATAATCTTAAGAATTTCAGCTAATCCTTTTTCTAGTATTCCAAGGGGCAGCAGAGTGTGCGAAACTGCCTCCCGGGTTGCTCGGTCGAGCGACTCCGGAGGCCACCCCGCCGCCAGCAGAAAGCGCCTCCACCGCCACTCCAACCCATCCGCCGCCGCCGGAGGAGGCCATTAGGGCTGACGGCAGCGGCGGGCGTTCCCGTTCCTTACCCCCTTGCCCTTCCCTCCCCATCTCTCCATTGCCCTGTCGGGCACCATTGCTGATCTGCGCCGCATGCGTCAGATCCCCTGATACGGTTCGTCCTGATCCATGATGTAGGCTCCTCCTAGCGGGGGATTTGGCCAGCGCGTCTCGGTCCGTGAAGGGCTGCGGGCTGCAACCATCGGTGTCCGCTCTCTAATCC
The DNA here is from genome assembly GCF_002162155.2 of Triticum dicoccoides. Lineage (NCBI taxonomy): Eukaryota > Viridiplantae > Streptophyta > Magnoliopsida > Poales > Poaceae > Triticum > Triticum dicoccoides. Next base: position 492,127,097 of record NC_041383.1, on the reverse strand, counting down.
AGTAAAGGTTGGCAATGGTGTGCTCCTTTAGTCGGCTGCGAGCTTTGGCATGGCAGTGCAGCACTGGGGAAGGCCAAAAAGGCTACAACGGTCCGGGGCGTCGTGCATGGGCGCTTATTTTGCCCTTTCAGGTCGCCGATTCGACGGGCTAGTCCCCTGATCATGGTCGGCTGCTGCAGGGATGACGCTTGGTGTTGACCGCTTCAATGGAGATAGGCTGGGGCCGTGGGTGCTACAGCCGGCGGGCTGCGGTACTCTGGTTCTTCACGAGCGAACAGATCAGCCCTTCGTGCTCTATATTTAGTCATGTCAGCCCTGTGCTGACAGGTCTTGAAAGGGATCTCTCCAGTAAGGTTGCAGTCTACGGTGAGGAGCTTTGGAATTGGTGTTGGTCATGGTAACCACTTCAGCCAACTGTAGCGACCTTCTTGTTGATTGCGATGACCATTCAAAGTTTTTTGTGAGGGTTACCCTCTTTAGGTTTAGTGGTTGCCTTCAAAGGTGAGATGCAGTCTATAATTGACGGCTTGACGCATGGATATGGTTGTGCAGTGGCAGCGCGGAGTTTCTAACCCAGCGCATGCAGCTGTTAGGATTGTGGAAAAATGGTGGCGACAACATGCAATTGACTCCGATGATGGTACTTCTCAAGTACCCGGTCTCGAGCTCCGACGTGAAAACCTAGGTTTGACCCGAGTTGGCTATACCTGGCAATGGTGATGTTTTTGCGTCGTTATCTTGTTGAAGACGTTTCTTGGATATGCTTAATTGGTTCTTCAGGGTGAAAACCTAGACTCCGGCCTTTGGTGGTTGGATCCGGTAACGGTGGTGCTCGAGCACCACTCCCTTCCAGAAGGCATTGCTGTGGATGAAACTCGTTGTTCTTGTGGTGTCATGAGATGGTGTGGATATGGTCTTTGTTATAGTTTGCCGATGGAAGATTTGGTCGTTTTGGGGTTTCTTCTTTTTGCTCGCTTAGGCATAGCTTTGGTCTCATGACTTTGCTATTTGTCGGTGAGTTTTTTGGGTGTGTGCGTGTTATTGATGGTTGTGTGCATTCTAGTTATGCAGAGACCGGGTGTGTGCTCACTATGTATTCACTTGATGCTTCATTTTGAGTTAATAAAATCCACCCTTTATTAAAAAAGGGGCAGCAGAGTGCATAAATTTCTAGAAGCAACCACTAAAGCAAGATTAAGACCCGTTAAGAAAATGGGTTGCTGAATGTGCAGAACGTTAGTAAGCTGCGCTGCAAAAACAAGAGCAATCACTTCAGCCTGAAGCGGAGTTGAAGTTCGAGGAGCTGAAGCTTGAACCTGAATGTTGAGTTCACCCTGAGATAAAGGAAGACATAAGTAAACACCAATACCTGTTTTACTCTGACGGTACGAGGTACTTTTTTAGTTCTGAAAGCAGCATCAGTATAGATTTTCGGGCCCTTGAGCATCATATCTGAAGTAATAGTCTGACCTTGAGGAGGTATGTGCTGAGAATCATGTTGATTATTGATGCAAATTTGATTATTAGGGTTTAACAAAGATTCATTTTGTAATGTATGATCGAAAGCAACATTAATAATGTGAACTTGTTGAGGACGGTAATTCTTGCGATCAAACAGAAAATCATTTCTAACTTTCCAAATGCACCATAAAAATTAAGAACATTATGTAGGGGGGCGTGAGGATGATTCATGGAAAGAAGACGTGCAAGAATGAGATGCATAGAGTTGAGCCCTTGAACAATAGAGTGGGATCTAATGAACCAAGGTTTGGAGAACCAAGCCGCTCTAGCAAAGTCACAAAGAAAAAACAAATGAATATCATCCTCCTGTAAATCACATCTAGAGCAGGTCTGAGAGATGTGAACGGAGAACCTACCTGCTCTCATACCTGTTGGCAAAGCTTTTCTAAGTAGTCTCCAAGCAAAAGTTTGAACCTTTGGTAACAATCCTTCCACACGGATTTAAGGAACTTTTTAAGATATGAAGAAACCTGCATAGGAAGTGATGAGGGGGTGGTATGGATCTCCTGCTGCAAGCAGTAAGCAGATTTAGCGGAGCATGTGTCGTTAGTTGCCAACGGCCAATAGAGTAAATCATCGTTGTCATCCTCAATAATTTCGGTGCTGATAACCTGAGAAGTGAAAGTATGTTGAAATAAAGCGAAGATGAGAGGACGATTCCAAGCTCTTTGCCCTGGAAGCCAAAGATCTTTAACCAAGGCAGGATAAACAAATCCAGAGTTTTGTGGAATAAGGAAATCATAAATAGAGTTCCACATAGGACACCAAGGCATGCTCCATAAAGTAATATTACCAGTAGTAATTTGATAAAAAGCATGTTGTCTAAGTTTGGGAGCATTTTTATAATAGAAGCCCAGAAACCAGATTTAGGAGGAGAAGAATTGGCCCTCCAGATAGTCGAAGCAGGAAAATACTTAGCATGAAGAACACAAGATAAATGAGAAGAGGGATTGTTTGCCAACCTCCAAGCCGCAACAAGGATGAGACTTTCATTGATAGCTTTAAGATTCCTTATTCCTAAGCCTCCTTCGTCTTTGGAATTAGCTATGTCCTTCCAAGCTCTGAGACAGAGACTTTTCCTGGATCCATCCTCCCTAACACCTGTCCACCAAAAAGTCCTAATGATAGCAGTAAGTTTTGCAATGAATTTTTTTGAGAATAATTTTTTAGCCATGTAGTAGACCAGAATGGCTGAGAAAACAGACCGAATAAGTTCCAAGCGAGCTGCATGAGAAAGCATATTAACTTTATAAGAGGGCAGCTTGTTTAAGAATTTGTCTAGCACAAAATTATAAGCAAAGGCTCTATTTTTAGGAGGTAAAATCAGAGGATGACCAAGGTGAGTGAACCTGTCAGTAAGTTTTGCAATGAATTTTTTTGAGAATAATTTTTTAGCCATGTAGTAGACCAGAATGGCTGAGAAAACAGACCGAATAAGTTCCAAGCGAGCTGCATGAGAAAGCATATTAACTTTATAAGAGGGCAGCTTGTTTAAGAATTTGTCTAGCACAAAATTATAAGCAAAGGCTCTATTTTTAGGAGGTAAAATCAGAGGATGACCAAGGTGAGTGAACCTGTCATCAAGGTTAGCCATAGGAAAGATAAGTTTCATATCATTAATGATAGTTTGAGTAGCATGGCTGCTAAAGAGAATAGCAGATTATCCCAGTTAGGAATTTGACCCGAGAGGGTACAAAAGTGGTGGATCAAGTCAAACATAGTGTGAGCTTCCTGCAAAGTAGCCTGACCACAGACCAGGAGATCATCTGCAAAAAGAAGAGAATGAACAGAAGGGCAATTCGGTCCAAGCGAAATTCCCTGCAAATGATTGGCCTGCAGAGCTTCATTAAGCATGATAGAAAGTTCATTTATGGCCAGGACAAAAAGATAAGGAGACATGGACAACCTTGTCTGATACCTCTATGCGTTTTAAACTTAGGGGAAGGTTGACCATTAATGAGAACAGAGAACGTGGGAGAGGAAATACAGGCATGCACCAAGTTGATAAAATGACCATGCAGCCCTTTACGAGCAAGAGCAGAAATAATGAAATTCCACTCTAAACGATCAAAAGCTTTAGCGAGATCAATTTTAAGCATGAAAGCATTTTGTTTCCAGGATTTGAGAGAAAAAGAGTGTGCAATTTCTTGAGCAATAATAATATTGTCTGAAATACGCCTACCTTCAGTAAAAGCTTGTCGAGCTGGATCAACATAGTCAGGAAGGTGGGGTTTAAGTCTATTAGCCAAGGACTTAGCAATAATTTTGTAAATGACATTGCACATGCTAATCGGCCTATAATCCATGGGAACAAGAGAGACCAACTTTTTCGGAATGAGTGCAATATTTGTGTCATTAATGTGTGGAGGAAGGATACCAATAGCATAAAAGGTAGAAATCAGGTTCGTTACCTCTTCGCCAATCCAATCCCATGTGGTTAAGTAGAACTCCACGTTGAATCCATCCGGTCCCGGGGAAGCATTAAGTTTCATATCTTTAAGGATTTGGAAAATCTCATCTTTATCAGGCGTGGAATGAGTAGGATCATTGTTATCAGTGAAAGAATTCTGTTGAGGAAATGGCCTGCACAGAGAATCATTAGGAGAAGAGAAAATATATCTGAAATAGTTAATAAAGGTTTGCATGATAGCAGAAGGTTTAAAGTGGATGATATTGTTTTCATCTTTAACTGAACAAATAGTGTTTCTTTTTCTACGTTTAAGAACAACTTGATGAAAAAACTTCGTGTTACGATCACCTTTTGAGACCCAATTCTTTTTACTACGCTGTCTGTAGTATTGATTCAGCTGAGTAAGGGTAAACTCATACCTAGCAATGAGAGAACGTTCCAAGTCATGGTCTTGTTGATGAAAAGGCAATTGCTGCAAACCGTTGATCTTGGCTTCTAAATGAGTCAGAGTCTGCTCGAGAGGCCTTTTCTTTTTACACCAAGTTTTGAGAGAACCTGCCAAAGAATGTGATTACGCTGCAAAAGAGGTGAGAGAGCTAGCTCTCCAAGAATTCTTAGCAAAGGAATGGAAATCATCTTCAGTAAGCCACCAATTTTCAAATTTAAAGGCTTGCTTAGGCTTGACAAACTGACTGTCAGTCAAAATTAAAATAGGCGCATGATCACTGAGAATAATGGGGAGATTCAGAACTTTGGTATTAGGATAGTGGAAGCACCAATCGGAGTTAACCAAATAGCGATCTAGACGACAATGAATAGGTTTGGAAGTATTCTGCCTACCACGCCAAGTATAAGCAGGACCACTATAACCAATATCAAACAAGCCACAGTTTTTAACAAGAGAACGAAAAGCATGCATACGATAGTAGTTGATATTACCATTACAACCATCAACATCATACATGATATCATTCAAGTCTCCCATACATACCATGGGTTTACCTAGATTATCATCAACAAAAGACTCAACCTGATCCCAGATAACATAAGTCTGTTTATGATAGGGGTCGCCATATATACAGATGAGGCAAAAGTTGACCCGGGATGCAACATGAACTACATTGGCTAGAATATAGTGAAATGCAGCAGTGTGAACAGAAACTTTGAGCTCATCGGTCCACATAAGCCAAAGACCACCCGAAGAACCTCTAGAAGGAATAACAAAGGCATTAGCAACATCAAACCTATTGACAAGATTGACAGAATGAACTTTGAAAGACTTAATTTCTGAAACAAAAGTTACCTGAGCATTAGTGGACCGCATAAGATTCGTAAGGTAAAGCATCCTATCACTGCTAAGGCCCCTGCCTATACCTCGACAGTTCCAGGCAATGGCTTTCATGGTGGAGGAGGCGCGTTAGGGCCTTGCACCGCTGCCCGAGAAAGAGTGAAATCCATTCCTTCAGCTTGCTGATAAGTGAGAGAAATGCGAGCTGCTTGCTGACTTTCATTAGGACGATCTGCATTCCTTTGGCCAGTGGAGCTAATGTTATCTTGATCTTCCACTGTGGCTTCACCTCTGGCGTCATATGCGCTACCACCAACATCCATACCCAAATAGTGGAGGCGATCCCATCTAGGAGGTGAGATAGGACCTTGATAGGAACTGTCTGCATCCACACTAAGAGAGTCTGAAGGCGTCCTGATCGGCCAAGGATCATAACTTGCTCCTGCTTCATTGCCCTGTTCCTGAGAGTATCTGCTTTGGCCAACAGGCGATGCGACACCCAGACTTGCCATAGATTTGCCGTGGCCTCCACACAAAGCACTGCTAGGAACCACCGGACCAGTGCCACTGTCACGGTGCCAAGTGGTAGCACCATAGCTACGCCTATGAAACTGACTGAGAGCGGCACACATACCTCTAGATCTCCAAATTGAGGGAACATCCCATCTGCTAGTACCAGGTCGGCGACGACCCCTCGATTGATATGCATCAGTTGCTTGTGGGGGGAGGGTCCAGATTTGATTCTTGAGGAAGAATCACTGGTGCGCGCAGCTCTTGGAGATCCTGAGGAGAGGTGGGGGGAGGGACCCAGAGGGCCACATCTAGCCGAACCTCCGTCGACGGTGAAAGAGAAGAGGGCTGCGTGGACCGAAGGCGCTCCAAGGAGGCTCTGGCCAGCGAAGGCAGCACCAAGCGGCGCAGAGGCAACTCGGAGCGGATCCGGGCGAGCGCTGCCGACTGGGTCCTCCCGTGCGACGGAGTCGGGCTGAACTCCATCCACAGTCAGCTCGATCCTCTTCGGTGGTGGCAGAGGGGGATTAGGAAGAGCTGCAAGGGGGCGCTTGGAGTAGTATCTTGGTGGAGAAGGACTCTGTCTGTGTGTAGATGTAATAGGAGCTGGCAGAGGAAAATACTCCATATTGGCAGAGAATGCAGTAGAAGAGCAGATTTGAGAAGTGAGAGGAGCAGGCTGTGAACCCAGAGTAGTCAGATATTGGGGAGAAGTGGGATTTGCAGGTTCATGCTGACGAGTGGTATGTAGGGTTGAAGACGAAAGGGCAAGGGAGGTGGGAGGAACAAAAGGACCAGTTTGCCCCTGCTTAGCCTGGGTAGGACCAAAAGGTTGTTGGCCCAACTGTGGCCCATGTGTTTCTGATCCAACATTCTCCTCAAGTCCAGAGTTATACTGTGGGTCTATCAGGTGGTGCAAACTTGGGCCTGCCTGATTTCCTTCCCCCGGCTGAATCGGGACCGACAAGGCGGCCGTCAGGTGAGCTGGTCTGTCAGAAACTTGAATAGCGTTGTCTGGCGCCTTATTGCACCGCTCTATCTCTGACTGAGGAATAACTGCAGTAGGTAGTGGAGCAGTGCAACCACCGCTTGGACTATGAACAGTAGCATTGAGAGGCTGTGTGACACACTGGTGATGCAGGCGTTGATTTTGAATCCCTATCTTGAGATGAGTGTGTTGCTGCATCGACTGAACTAGGATGCTTACTTTCCGTGCTGACAAATCCTTATACGCTTCACTTTGACGCTGTTCTTGAGAAGTTTCTTGAGATTTTCCTTTAATTTCCTTCAGGGTCTACTTCTGAAGCCTAACCAACTAGGGATTGTGGAAAACAGAGAAAGCAGATTGTTGTTCTTAAGCAAGAACATTTGAAGTTGCAGGGATGAGCTCTGCTTTATTCATCCACAGATCTAAAGTGACATCAGTAGCCAGACTTCAGAAGCCAGACAAGCTTCTCGCATTCTGATTCCAGCTCCACCGGGCATCTCAATTTCCATTTTTTTGTGAATATGCAAGATGCATATCTTTTCATTGATAGGATAAGAGAGTTTTAGAATGAGATTACAACTGCTTACAAGGCCAGGTACGCATGTGGCATGAATGAAAGCGTTGGAGCAGAATAGAGTATGGGGTTGCTCAACCCCTAGGAAAGTTGGCTAACTAAGCGTCGGGGATGATGATTTGTAACCTAGTGGTGCCTGCCTTTGCCCAAAGGTGTTCCTTGTCTTTGATGGTGGCGGAGAAGGATATCGATGGCCGGTCGCCATCGAAGATGCAACTGTTGTGGTGTTTCCGCAAGCGCCAGACGGTCAGGATGATGAGGGTCGAAAGGCCCTTCCTCATTGGGGCGGTGGTGTTGCCAGCCGAAGTAGTCCACCAAGTGTGGAAGGGTGTGTCGGGATTGGGTATATCCACCGAGGCTCTCACCCAACTTAGGATCTCATGCCATACCTGTTTTGGGAAAGGGCAGCCAGTCAGAAGGTGTTGCATGGTCTCCAAATCCTGATCGCATAGAACACAGGTCGCATCATGTGCTAGGCCATGTCGGGCCAGATGGTTGGCAGTCCAGCAACGGTCTTGAAGAGCCAGCCAGAGAAAGAACTTGACACGCAGCGGTGCCCACGGTCGCCATGTGAGCTTCTAGTGGGGGTCCTCGCAAGCGTCAATGAAGAGGGCCTTATAGCACGAGTTGGCTTAGTAGGTGCCAGAGGTGGTCAAGTGCCATTTGAGCGCATCCAGCTCGTCAAAGAGGTCAATGTGGCGAACACAACGTCAAAGATCAACATATTGCACCATAGCCATCGGTCCAAGTGCTCCATGGATGTCTTCAACCATGTTCTGAGGTGGAGACCCTCGCGAATGGTGCGGGTCTGCCGCTGGCGTTGAGGGACGAGGGCGAGGACTAGAGGGGCGATCTCAGCTGTCCGTCCAAGTGCTCCATGGATGTCTTCACCCATATTCTGAGGTGGAGACCCTCGCGAACGGTGCGGGTCTGGCGCTGGCATCGAGGGACGAGGGCGAGGACTAGAGGGGCGATCTCAGCCATGGACCTGCCCTCTATCTAGTGGCCGGCCCAGAATCTAGAGGTGTCATCGGACCCAAGGTCCTAGGTTGTAGACGCTCTGAAGATGGCACTCATGTCTGGTTCATGAGGTATGTGTAAGTGGCTCCAGGGTTGTGAGGGGTCGGTGTGTTGTAAGCAAAGCCACCGTGCACGGAGGGCTATGCCGGTCCTTTGGATGTCCTTGATGCCTAGCCCACCAAGAGAAATCGGACGGCAAACTCGCTGCAAGTTGACACGACACTAGCCTCCACTGGCTTTGGTGCCACCCACCCAAAGGAATCTGCGGATGATCCGGTTGACTTTCTTGAGGATGGATTGGTTGAGGGCGAAGGCGGTGAGGAAGTGCGTGGTGATAGCACTGAGAACGTGACATACGAGAGCAAGGCGGTCGCCGTTGGACAACATGGAAGCTTGCCAAGTGGAGAGCTTGCGGGCGAGCTTGTCGATCATAGGGAGCAAGCTAGTTGTGGAGGCCTTGCGAACGAATAGGGGCAAGGCAAGGTATGTGATGGGGAAGTGGGCTATCGGGCACTGCATCTCGGATGTGATTGTTGCGATGTTGCCCTCGTAGCACCGTATCGGTGTGGCAGAACACTTGGCAACGAAGCCCTGGAAGTCTTGTCAAATATGTGTAGGATGGCTCGCATGGTGGTAATGTCATGGCTGGCATCTCAATTTCCTGAACAACTTTTTTTACAATTTTAGATACCCATAGGACAGCAGCATCGATTCTATCTGCAGATGGATGGGGACCCGTTTATGCAAAGCAAGATGATTTTAGAACATCTCCAACAAATGGCAAAAAAAATTGTTGCTCTAGAAATGTTTCTGCTTTTCTGGAGGAGTTAGTGCCTAGAAATTGGAAAAAAAATTGAAACATGGGATGTGAAGAAAGGAAGCGCATTTGTCGGGCGTCCAATTTTGGCCGGTGGAGGTTGTTGAGGCTGAGATGGTTGCCGGGACAACAATAAATGGTGTTAGGATCCTCAAGGGGCTGGAGGGGAGTCGGGGAGCCAAATACAATGGTGCCATGCCCATTGAGCGTCGATAGCTCCAAAGGAGGAACGGCTCAGTGGTGGTCGTGGCGGTGACTAATCGGTGACGGTTTTTGCAGCGGTGGGGCAAGGAATGGTTTGAATTCGGTGGCTATCACAGGGGTTGTGACGAACGTACCAAGCTCTCGGGCGGCAACAAGGCTAAGGGACGACCGATGAACTCACCGTTATAGCATGCGGCGACAACAATCTATCAGAATTGGCGTGGGGTTGTGACGGTCGTGCGAGGGAAGATGCGGATGGTTGGATTCCCGTCGAGGCATTTTTTATACTAGGGCCGCAGCTAGAGGTGATCTAAATATGCATCACTTTTAGCAAAATTTTGGGCGAAATATATTTCTTTTGGGGTATCATATATAGGGCATTTGAAAACGTTTTTTGGCCTAGAATGTCCCAAATGATATATTTTTTGGGTATGACTACTATTTTACATTATCTTGAGATGCTTTAAGACAATTTTATTTTTAGAGAATATATCTATTATCCATATTCGATGTGTTATAAATAAAAATGATAAATGATATGACTGATAATATTCTGATTGATTGTGTAAGATTTAGCCTTTTCAACAAGATACAATTTGACAACAGAGGGTCAAACTTTTGCAGCACAACATACATGTTTTTTGGGTGAAACGCGACATAATTGACACAATGTATTAACCTAGTGAAAGATCATGGATGTCGCCTAGAGGGGGGGGGGGGTGAATAGGCACTTTAAAATAATTACGGTTTAGGCTTGAACAAATGCGGAATAAACCTAGCGGTTAATTTGTCAAGCACCAAACCTACAACAACTAGGCTCACCTATGTGCACCAACAACTTATGCTAAGCAAGATAAAAAACTAAGTGATAGCAAGATATATGACAAGAAACAATATGGCTATCACAAAGTAAAGTGCATAAGTAACGGGCTCGGGTAAGAGATAACCGAGGCACGCAGAGACGACGATGTGTCCCGAAGTTCACACCCTTGCGGATGCTAATCTCCGTTTGAAGCAGTGTGGAGGCACAATGCTCCCCAAGAAGCCACTAGGGCCACCGTAATCTCCTCACGCCCTCGCACAATGCAAGATGCCGTGATTCCACTAAGGGACCCTTGAGGGCGGTCACCGAACCCGTACAAATGGCAACCCTTGGGAGCGGTCACCGAACCCATACACTTTGGCAACCCTTGGGGGCGGTCACCGGTACCCGTCAAATTGCTCGGGGCGATCTCCACAACCTAATTGGAGACCCCGACGCTTGCCCGGAGCTTTACACCACAATGATTGAGCTCCGAACAACACCAACCGTCTAGGGAGCCAAGGCACCAAAGAGGAATAAGCTCTAGGGTGCCCAAACACCTAAGAGTAATAAGCTTCTCAGACTTCACTTCCACGTATCACCATGGAGAACTCAAACCGATGCACCAAATGCAATGGCAAGGGCACACGGAGTGCCCAAGACCTTCTCTCCCAAATCCCACCAAAGCAACTAATGCTAGGGAGGAAAATGAGAGGAAGAACGAAAGAAGAACACGAAGAACTCCAAGATCTAGATCCAAGGGGTTCCCCTCACTTAGAGGAGAAAGTGATTGGTGGAAACGTGGATCTAGATCTCCTCTCTCTTTTCCCTTAAGAACTAGCAAGAATCATTAGAGGGATTGAGAGTTAGAAGCTCGAAGAAGGTCAACAATGGGGGAAGAACACGAGCTCAAGAGATAAAGTTCATTGGGGAAGAAGACCCCCTTTTATAGGTGGGAAAAAATCCAACCGTTATGCTCACAACCCGCACAGAGCGGTATGACCGCTCGACCTCACGGTACTACCGCAAGGGGTAGCGGTACTACCTCAAAGGGTAGCGGTACTAAAAAAATACATCCGTGCCTACCACCGCTGGACTTGTGACGAGTTTTTGGTTCGGAGCGGTACTACCGCTGTAGTAGCCGCGGTAGTAAAAAATTACATCCGCTCCTGTCCGTGGTAGTACTGCTGCAGCCTTTTCAGAACACCAAAACTGCCACAACTTCTGCAAACGGACTCCGAATTCAACGAAACCAAGTTTGTTGGAAAGCTAGCGACAAGGGCTAACACAATCTTGATAGAACTAATAACAAGAAGGAAATTAGAAAATGCCCAAGAGAAAATGGTGAGAACCCTTCCTCTAAAAAGACCGGTATAACCTCTAACACCGAAAATGCGATAGAAGAAGCATATGAAATCCGTTTTCGATGTACTAGAGCTTGTCACGAAGATAAACACAAGCTCTAAAACCTCAAAAGAAAATGCAAATAATAATCAAGAAAGATGATGCAAGAATGCAATGGTTTGAGCTCTCGACAAACGATACGATCACGCTACTCACTTGAGAGCCCCCCTTGATAGTACGAGTATCAATCCTATAACCCGGTCTCCAAACTATCACCATGAGACCAGTAAAATATAAAACCTATCAAGGGCAAACCTTTGCCTTGCACGAAGTCCACTTGAGCTAGATGATGACGATCTTGACCCCCTCAAGTTGGACCACCTTTCTTGATTGCGTTGGGTCGATGAAGACTAGATGATTGCTCCCCCATACTCCACTATGGGTGAGCCACTCTTCGGCACATCTTCACAAGTCCATTGACACCACAATGGACGTCAATCATCAAGCACTTGATCTCTTCGTATCCTCCACTTGAACTTGCGCACGACAATCTTGATGACGATCACCACTTGATGTCATCCTCTCCATTGGTTGAGTGATATCTTCCTCTTGACGCAAGCCCATGAACACGTACCTAACCCCACATAGAACTCTCACAGAGACCATGAGTTAGTACACAAAGCACAATGGACAATGCCTACCATACCATGAGATCACTTGATCCCACTCGGTGTTTCTTCTATGCTTTGTGTGATGATCAACTTGAATCACTGTCTGTACTTAGTCTTGATCAACCTTGACTCTTTCCAACTCTATGACCAATCTTTGGATAATTCCTTTATACCACCTTGGTCAACTCATAAACCCCTTGAAACCAACACATGTACTTCAAGAAATGCCTATGGACAAATCCTTCGAATATAACTCAATGCAACCATTAGTCCATAGAGAATGTCATCAATTACCAAAACCACACATGGGGGCACCGCATGTCCTTTCACCTAGGTTGGCGGTCCCTAGCCCGATGGCCTAACCCTGCCTATGCTCCCATGCCCGTAGTCGGCCCTAATGAGAGTGCATCTAGTCCCTGAGGTGGATTTTGATAATTCGTGCCAGTATATCTCGATGTACTAATTTTACTTCAAGTACATTATAGGAGAATTTCTTTTTGTGAACAACATAGGAATGAAAATGATTCTTCATTTTCATTTTAGTGCAGGATCACATTGAGTCCATAGGCATGTCGATACTATCAAAAGGGAAGGAGGATATGACAATGAGCTCTTTGATCCATGTGCATAAAGATCAATTCCAAAACTCCTTGAAGAATTTCTACTATACCAACTTAATGAACTTCATTCGGTGCCATCGAACCATTTTCACCCGGAGCCACCGATACAACCAAATATAGCTATTGTTTCAAACCCTAGTTTAATCGAAGCCTCCAACATTCCATTCAGAGTCATCAAAGCAATGTAGCAAACCTTCTATCAGCATGTATAAAATCCCGAGCAAAACCATCGAATTCATTCAGACCTACCAATGCAACCTAATTTACACTTTTTTTCAACTCAGAGCTACTGAGCAAAACTAGTCAAAGCCTTCGAGATGTGTATAAAGGTACCACCACCTATCCCACTAGTTCAACTCAAAGCAAACTCCACCCCTGTCATTTGTTCTAATAGAGAACTCCACCTCATTGTGTTGACGTCAAAGAGAATCCACTCAAACGTCCTCCAAATCCATAGCCAAATCTTGAGAGTTTGAGTGTTGAGAAGATTATCTTTTGAAGCACAAGAGTAAGGGGTTCATTCTCAAACAACCATATCCTGTTACTTTTGGAGGGTGTGTGACTCATATATCAGCTTGTGTGCGAGCAAGTCTTAAAGTTTGTGAAGAAGGTGTAACACCCTATTTATTAAGCTATAGTAATCCCCTGTTAATGGTGCCATCACATTAATGTTGCTAATCCTCACTTGATCCCAATCACAGTTCAAATTCAAATCAAAATTTAAAGTCAAATTCAAATTTATCAAACATGAAAACAAAAGTGTTCAAAGTGTTGCAAATATTCCCTGGATATTTTTCATGTTGAAACCTATATTTTATAAAGTCTTTAAATGCCCTAAATAAATAAAATAGTGGCTAAAAATTATTTAAATGCCTTTCAATTGATAAAAATTCTAAACTAATTTATTTAAAGTGCCAAATTAATTTTGGCAGTGGCCTAATTTATAGTGCTAATTTAGGGGCTAGGTTTATATTATATAAAACTAAAGTAAAATAAAACTAAAAAGAAAAACAGAAAAGATAAATAGAAAAAAGGAAAACCCCTCCCCCCGGGCCTAGCCCACCTGGGCCAGCCCAGCTAGCATACCTGCCTCCCCCCGGTCGCCTTCCCTGTACAAGCGCCCGTGGTCGCCACCACACCTCCTCGCTGGTGAAGCCCAGGGGATAAGGGCGCCCCTGAGCGCCTCGAGCCCTCCCCCCTGTCGCTCCCCCTTACCACTCGCCCCTTGATACGTCCATTTTGCATCATGTTTTCCTACTGTTATTTATAGTGTTTTTATTTAATATAACACTTCGTGGAGTAATTCTAATGCCTTTTCTCACATAATATGCAAGTTTTACACAAAGAGGGAGAATATCAGCAGCTGGAATTCTGGACCTGAAAAAGCTACGTCAAAGATACCTATTCTGCACATCTCCAAATAAGTTGAAATTTTACGGATAATTATTTTGGAATATTGAAGAATTATTGGAGAAAAGAAATACCAGAGGGGGCCACCCAGGTGCCTGCTAGGCACCAGGGCCTGCCTACCCCCCTGGCGCGCCCTGGTGGGTAGTAGGGCCCCTGGCCAGCCTTCGGTGCCCATCTTCTGGTACATAAGCCCATTTTCCCTAGAAAAAAATAAGGAGAGGACTTTTGGGACAGAGCACCGACGTCTCGAGGCGGTACTTGGGAAGGAGCACTTTTGCTATCTGACAGAGCGATTCCGCGGGGATACTTCCCTCCGGGAGGGGGAAATCGAAGCCATCGTCATCATGAACAACCCTCTCATCATGGGAGGGCCAATCTTCAATAGCACCATCTCATCTCAAAACCCTAGTTCATTTTTTGTGTTCAATCTTTGTATCAAAACCTTAGATTGGTACCTGTGGGTGACTAGTAGTGTTGATTACATCTTGTAGTCGACGCTAGATGATTTATTTGGTGGAAGATTATATGTTTGGATCTATTATGCAATTCCATACCCCTCCGATCCTGAGCATGAATATGTTTTGTGAGTAGTTACTTTTGTTCTTGAGGACATGAGAGAAGTCTTCTCATAAGTAATCATGTGAATTTGATATTTGTTCGATGTTTTGATGGTATGTATGTTGTGATTCCCTTAGTGGTGTTATGTGAACATCCACTACATGACACTTCATCATCTTTGGGCCTAATGGAATGCATTGTGGAGTAGTTATTAAATGATGGGTTGCTAGAGTGACAGAAGCTTAAACCCTAGTTCATGCGCTATTTCGTAAGGGGCTGATTTGGATCCATAAGTTTAATGTTATGGTTAGATTTTATCTTAATTCTTCTTTCTTAGTTGCGGATGCTTGCGAGAGGGGTTAATCATAAGTGGGAGGATTGTTCAAGTAAGAAAAACACCCAAGCACCGGCCCACCCAAATATCATATTATCAAAGTAGCGAACGCGAATAAAACAAACATGATGAAAGCAACTAGTTGAAGTTCCTGTGTGTCCTCAAGAATGCTTTGCTCATTATAAGAGACTGTTCCGGCCCGTCCTTTGCTACAAAAAGAATTGGGCCACCTTGCTGCACTTTTGTTACCATTACTATTATTCGCTCGTTACAATTATCTTGCTATCAAACTATCTGTTATCGGCAATTTCAGTGCTTGCAGAAAACACCTTGTTGAAACCGCTTATCATTTCATTCTACTCCTTGTTGGGTTCGACACTCTTGTTTATCAAAATGACTACGATTGATCCCCTATACTTGTGGGTCATCAAGACTCTTTTCTGATGTCGTTGCTGAGGAGTGAAGCGCCTTTGGTAAGGAAAAATTTATATTACATGCTGAAATTTATTGTTACTTGTCACTATGGAAAACAATCCTTTGAGAGGTTTGTTCAGGGTATCTTCACCTCGACCGGAATCACAAAGAGTTTCTCCTCAACCAACTACACCTACTGAAAATATTGGTTATGAGTTTCCTTCGGGTATATAGAGAAACTGCTAGCTAATCCTTATGCAGGAGATGGAACACTACATCCTGATATGCATCTAATCTACGTAGATGTAGTTTGTGGATTATTTAAGCGTGCAGGTTTGCCGGAGATGAAATTAAGAAGAAGGTTTTCCCTTTATCTTTGGGGCGAAAAGCATTGACATGGTATAGGCTATGTGATGATATTGGATCTTGGGTCTGGAATGGATTGAAATTGGAATTTCACCAAAAGTTTTATCCTATGCATCTAGTTCATTGTGATCAGAATTATATAAATAATTTTTGGCCTCATGAAGGAGAAAGCATCGCTCAAGCTTGGGGGAGGTTTGAATATATGATCTATATGTTGGGGAACATTGCAGAAAATATATTTTTTCTATGCTTCACCAAGATCAATCTATGGAGTCATCTAGCAACAAGAGAGAGGATTGCATCTACATACCCTTGTAGATCGCGCATGGAAGCGTTCAAGAGAACGAGGTTGAGGGAGTCGTACTCGTCGTGATCCAAATCACTGGAGATCATAGCGCCGAACGGACGGCACCTCCGCGTTCAACACACGTACGGTTGGGAAGACGTCTCCTCCTTCTTGAACCAGCAAGGGGGAGGGAGAGGTTGATGGAGATCCAGCAGCACGACGGCGTGGTGGTGGAAGTAGCGGCGATCTCGGCAGGGCTTCGCCAAGCTCTATGAGAGGGAGAGGTGTTGCAGAGGGAGAGGGAGGCGCCAGCAGCAGGGGTGTGCAGCCCTCGCGCCTCTTTATATAGGGGCCCTGGGGGGGGCGTCGGCCCCCTAAAGATTGGATCT
>NC_041383.1:492082202-492110213 GCF_002162155.2 Triticum dicoccoides | reverse complement strand
CGGCCAAGGGGGTGGGTTGCCCCCCAAGCCAAGTGGGGCACCCCCCACCCCTAGGGTTTCCAACCCTATGCGCAGGGGGAGGCCCAAGGGGGGCGCACCAGCCCACCAGGGGCTGGTTCCCCTCCCACTTCAGCCCATGGGGCCCTCCGGGATAGGTGTCCCTACCCGGTGGACCCCCGGGACCCTTCCGGTGGTCCTGGTACAATACCGGTGACCCCCGAAACTTTCCCGATGGCTGAAACTGGACTTCCTATATATAATTCTTCACCTTCGGACCATTCCGGAACTCCTCGTGATGTCCGGGATCTCATCCGGGACTCCAAACAACTTTTGGGTTACCGCATACTAATATCTCTACATCCCTAGCGTCACCGAACCTTAAGTGTGTAGACCCTACGGGTTCGGAAGACATGTAGACATGACCGAGACGACTCTCCGGTCAATAACCAACAGCGGGATCTGGATACCCATGTTGGTTCCCACATGCTCCTCGATGATCTCATCGTATGAACCACGATGTCGAGGATTCAAGTAATCCCGTATACAATTCCCTTTGTTAATCGGTATGTTACTTGCCCGAGATTCGATCGTCGCTATCCCAATACCTCGTTCAATCTCGTTACCGGCAAGTCACTTTACTCATACCATAATGCATGATCCCGTGACCAAACACTTTGTCAGATTGAGCTCATTATGATGATGCATTACCGAGTGGGCCCAGAGGTACCTCTCCGTCATACGGAGTGACAAATCCCAGTCTCGATCCGTGTCAACCCAACAGATACTTTCGGGGATACCCGTAGTATACCTTTATAGTCACCCAGTTACGTTGTGACATTTGGTACACCCAAAGCATTCCTACGGCATCCGGGAGTTACACGATCTCATGGTCTAAGGAAATGATACTTGACATTGGAAAAGCTCTAGCAAACGAACTACACGATCTTGTGCTATGCTTAGGATTGGGTCTTGTCCATCACATCATTCTCCTAATGATGTGATCCCATTATCAATGACATCCAATGTCCATAGTCAGGAAACCATGACTATATGTTGATCAACGAGCTAGTCACCTAGAGGGTCACTAGGGACATGTTGTGGTCTATGTATTCACACATGTATTACGATTTCTGGATAACACAATTATAGCATGAATAACAGACAATTATCATGAACAAGGAAATATAATAATAATAATTTTATTATTGCCTCTAGGGCATATTTCCAACAGTCTCCCACTTGCACTAGAGTCAATAATCTAGTTACATTGTGATGAATCGAACACCCATAGAGTTCTGGTGTTGATCAAGTTTTGCTCGCGGAAGAGGTTTAGTCAAAGGATCTGCGACATTCAGATCCGTATGCACTTTGCAAATATCTATGTCTCCATCTTGAACATTTTCACGAATGGAGTTGAAGTGACGCTTGATGTGCCTGGTCTTCTTGTGAAACCTGGGCTCCTTGGCAAGGACAATAGCTCCAGTGTTGTCACAGAAGAGAGTGACCGGCCCTGACGCATTGGGTATGACTCCTAGGTCGGTGATGAACTCCTTCATCTAGATTGCTTCATGCGCTGCCTCCGAGGCTGCCATGTACTCCGCTTCACATGTAGATCCCGCCACGACGCTTTGCTTGCAACTGCACCAGCTTACTACCCCACCATTCAAAATATACATGTATCCGGTTTGTGACTTAGAGTCATCCAGATCTGTGTCGAAGCTAGCATCGACGTAACCCTTTACGACAAGCTCTTCTTCACCTCCATATACGAGAAACATATCCTTAGTCCTTTTCAGGTACTTCAAGATGTTCTTGACCGCTGTCCAGTGTTCCATGCCGGGATTACTTTGGTACCTTCCTACCAAACTTACAGCAAGGTTTACATCAGGTCTAGTACACAACATGGCATACATAATAGACCCTATAGCCGAGGCATAGGGGATGACACTCATCTTTTGTCTATCTTCTGCCGTGGTCGGGCATTGAGCCGAGCTCAATTTCACACCTTGCAACACAGGCAAGAACCCCTTCTTGGACTGATCCATATTGAACTTTTTCAATATCTTATCAAGGTATGTGCTTTGTGAAAGACCTATGAGGCGTCTCGATCTATCCCTATAGATCTTGACGCCTAATATGTAAGCAGCTTCTCCAAGGTCCTTCATTGAAAAACACTTATTCAAGTAGGCCTTAATGCTGTCCAAAAGTTCTATATCATTTCCCATCAAAAGTATGTCATCTACATATAATATGAGAAATGCTACAGAGCTCCCACTCACTTTCTTGTAAACGCATGCTTCTCCATAAGTCTGCATAAACCCAAACGCTTTTATCATCTCATCAAAGCGAATGTTCCAACTCCGAGATGCTTGCACCAGCCCATAAATGGATCGTTGGAGTTTGCATACCTTGTTAGCATTCTTAGAATCAACAAAACCTTCCGGCCGCATCATATACAGTCCTTCCTTAAGATAGTCGTTAAGGAATGCCGTTTTGACGTCCATTTGCCATATCTCATAATCATAGTATGCGGCAATTGCTAACATGATTCGGACGGACTTCAGCTTCGCTACGGGAGAAAAAGTCTCATCGTAGTCAACCCCTTGAACTTGTTGATAACCCTTAGCGACAAGTCGAGCTTTATAGATGGTAACATTACCATCTGCGTCCATCTTCTTCTTAAAGATCCATTTGTTTTCTATCGCTCACTGATCATCGGCAAGTCTGTCAAAGTCCATACTTTGTTTTCATACATGGATCCTATCTCAGATTGCATGGCTTCAAGCCATTTGTTGGAATCTGGGCCCGCCATTGCTTCTTCATAGTTCGAAGGTTCATCGTTGTCTAACAACATGATCTCTAGGACAGGGTTGCCATACCACTCTGGTGTGGAACGTGTCCTCGTGGACCTACGAAGTTCAGTAGTAACTTGTTTCGAAGTACCTTGATCATCATCATTAGTTTCCTCTCTAGTTGGTGCAGGCACCACGGGAACATCTTCCCGAGCTGTGCTACTTTCCGGTTCAAGAGGTAGTACTTCATCAAGTTCCACTTTCCTCCCACTTACTTCTTTCAAGAGAAAATCTTTCTCCAGAAAGGACCTGTTCTTGGCAACAAAGATCTTGCCTTCGGATCTGAGGTAGAAGGTATACCCAATGGTTTACTTAGGGTATCCTATGAAGACACAATTTTCCGACTTGGGTTCGAGCTTTTCAGGTTGGAGTTTCTTGAGATAAGCATCGCATCCCCAAACTTTTAGAAACGACAGCTTAGGTTTCTTCCCAAACCATAATTCATATGGTGTCATCTCAACGGATTTAGACGGTGCCCTGTTTAAAGTGAATGTAGTTGTCTCTAGAGTGTATCCCCAAAATGATAGCGGTAAATCGGAAAGTGACATCATAGATCGCACCATATCCAATAGAGTGCGATTTCGACGTTCGGACACACCGTTACGCTGAGGTGTTCCAGGCGGCGTGAGTTTTGAAACGATTCCACATTTCCTTAAGTGAGTACCAAATTCGTGACTTAAATATTCTCCCCCACGATCTGATCGTAAGAACTTTATCTTTCGGTCATGTTGTTTCTCTAACTCATTCTGAAATTCCTTGAACTTTTCAAAGGTCTCAGACTTGTGTTTCATCAAGTAGACATACCCATATCTACTCAAGTCGTCAGTGAGAGTGAGAACATAACGATAGCCTCCGTGAGCCTCAACGCTCATTGGACCACACACATCAGTATGTATGATTTCCAATAAGTTGGTTGCTCGCTCCATTGTTCCGAAGAACGGAGTCTTGGTCATTTTGCCCATGAGGCATGGTTCGCATGTGTCAAATGATTCATAATCGAGAGACTCTAAAAGTCCATCAGCATGGAGCTTCTTCATGCGCTTGACACCAATGTGACCAAGGCGGCAGTACCACAAGTATGTGGGACTATCGTTATCAACTTTATATCTTTTGGTATTCACACTATGAATATGTGTAACATCACGTTCGAGATTCATTAAGAATAAACCATTGACCAGCGGGGCATGACCATAAAACATATCTCTCATATAAATAGAACAACCATTAGTCTCGGATTTAAATGAGTAGCCATCTCGTATTAAACGAGATCCAGATACAATGTTCATGCTCAAAGCTGGCACTAAATAACAATTATTGAGGTTTAAAACTAATCCCGTAGGTAAATGTAGAAGTAGCGTGCCGACGGCGATCACATCGACCTTGGAACCATTCCCGACGCGCATCATCACCTCGTCCTTCGCCAGTCTCCGCTTATTCCACAGCTCCTGTTTTGAGTTACAAATATGAGCAACCGCACCAGTATCAAATACCCATGAGCTACTACGAGTACTGGTAAGGTACACATCAATTACATGTATATCACATATACCTTTAGTGTTTCCGACCTTCTTGTCCGCTAAGTATTTGGGGCAGTTTCGCTTCCAGTGTCCGCTTCCCTTACAATAAAAGCACTCAGTCTCAGGTTTGGGTCCATTCTTTGGCTTCTTCCCGACAACTAGCTTACCGGGCGCGGCAACTCCCTTGCCGTCCTTCTTGAAGTTCTTCTTACCCTTGCCTTTCTTGAACTTAGTGGTTTTATTGACCATCAACACTTGATGTTCCTTTTTGATTTCCACCTCCCCTGATTTCAGCATTGAAAATACTTCAGGAATAGTTTTCACCATCCCCTGCATATTGATATGTCTCCAACGTATCTATAATTTTTGATTGCTCCATGCTACTTTATCTACAGTTTTAGGCAATATTGGGCTTTATTATCCACTTTTATATTATTTTTGGGACTAACCTATTAACCGGAGGCCCAACCCAGATTTGTTGTTTTATGCCTATTTCAGTGTTTCGAGGAAAAGGAATATCAGACGGAGTCAAAACGGAACGAAATCAACTAGAGAAGTTAATTTTGGAAGGAAACCAACCTGATGGGCTTGGAGTGCACGCCAGGGGAGTCCCGGGCTGCCCACGAGGGTGGGGGGCGCGCCCTCCCCCTGGGAGCGCCCCTACCTCGTGAGCATCCCGGAGGTCCACTGACGTACCCCCTCCACCCATATATACCTACGTACCCTAAAACTTCCAGAACAGAAGATAGATCGGGAGTTCCGCCGCCGCAAGCCTCTGTAGCCACCAAAAACCAATCGGGACCCTGTTCCGGCACCCTGCCGGAGGGGGATCCCATCACCGGAGGCCATCTTCATCATCCCGGCGCTATCCATGACGAGGAGGGAGTAGTTCACCCTCGGGGCTGAGGGTATGTACCAGTAGCTATGTGTTTGAGCTCTCTCTCTCTCGTGTTCTCTCTCGTGTTCCTCTATGGCACGATCTTGATGTATCTCGAGCTTTGCTATTGTAGTTGGATCTTATGATGTTTCTCCCCCTCTACTCTCTTGTGATGAATTGAGTTTCCCCTTTGAAGTTATCTTATCGGATTGAGTCTTTTATGAACACTTGATGTATGTCTTGCGTGGGATAACCGTGGTGACAATGGGTTATTCTATTGATCCACTTGATGTATGTTTTGGTGATCAACTTGCGGGTTTCGTGACACTTGGGAACCTATGCATAGGGGTTGGCACAC
This sequence comes from Triticum dicoccoides, assembly GCF_002162155.2. Classification (NCBI taxonomy): domain Eukaryota; kingdom Viridiplantae; phylum Streptophyta; class Magnoliopsida; order Poales; family Poaceae; genus Triticum; species Triticum dicoccoides. The sequence goes on along the minus strand of NC_041383.1, from coordinate 492,104,609 downwards.
GTTCTTGACTCTCCGGTAGTAGCTTTGGGGCACTCTTTGAAGTACTTTTATGTTGGTTGGATGAATCTGAGATTGTGTGATGCATATCGTATAATCATGCCCACGGATACTTGAGGTGACAATGGAGTATCTAGGTGACATTAGGGTTTTGGTTGATTTGTGTCTTAAGGTGTTATTCTAGTACGAACTCTTTTATAGATCGATCCAAAAGAATAACTTTGTGGTGGTTTCGTACCCGACCATAATCTCTACGTTTGTTCTCTGCTATTAGTGGCTTTGGAGTGACTCTTTATTGCATGTTGAGGGCTTGTCATATGTTCTATCTATGTTATTATTGTTGAGAGAACTTGCACTAGTGTAAGTATGAACCCTAGACCTTGTTTCCTATCATTGCAATACCGTTTATTCTCACTTTTATCACTTGTTACCTTGCTGTTTTTATTACTTCAGATTACAAAAACCTATATCTACTATCTATTTTGCACTTGTATCTTCATCTCTTCGCCGAACTAGTGCACCTATACAATTTACCATTGTATTGGGTGTGTTGGGGACACAAGAGACTTTTTTTATTTGGTTGCATGGTTGCTTGAGAGAGACCATCTTCATCCTATGCCTCCTACGGATTGATAAACCTCAGGTCATCCACTTGAGGGAAATTTGCTACTGTCCTACAAACCTGTGCACCTGCAAGCCCAACAACGTCTACAAGAAGAAGGTTTTGTAGTAGACATCAAGCTCTTTTCTGGCGCTGTTGCTGGGGAGGTGAGTGCTTGAAGGTATACCTTTAGATCTTGCAATCGAATCTTTTTGTTTCTTGTTTTAGCACTAGTTTAGTTTATAAAAGAAAACTACAAAAAAATGGAATTGAGTTTGTCTCATATGCTTCGCCTTTTTAATATCTTTCGTGAGTATGATGGAAAGGATAATTGTGCTCAAGTGCTAGAAAAAGAAATCTCTAAAATGTTTGGCACTAAATCTTTGAATGATGAGCATGATTGCAATGTTGTTAGTACAAATTCTTTGAATATCCATGATGCTAATGATGATTGCACTAGTTATGATGAAAATATCTCTTATGAGCATGTCAACTTTTGTGGAGTGCATGTTTGCATGAACACACCAAATAGAGAAGATATTTATTGCAAGAGGCATAAGTACTTAGAAACCAAAATGTTGCAAGAAGAGCTAGATGAATGTGCTGAAAGATTCAATATTTTTCGCGCTCCTTGTGAACTTTGCAATGAACATGGTCATTTGAAGCTCCAATGCTATTTGTTTCATGATCAAGTCGTGTACAAATATTGTGATAATTTGATTACCTTTGAGCATCATAAAGAGCTTAGCCTTCTTTTGGGTTATGAAGAAATGAAACGTATAACCGGGGGTATTCCAAAATTTAGTCTTGATAGATTTCTTGATTTTGATCTAGAGAAGATTTATATGTATTGTGCGATGAATTGCATTGAAAATCCTTATATTGCCAATTACATAAAGAAAAGAAAACAAATAGAGGACGAAGAAAATACTAATGAAAGGGAAGAGACTTCCCAATATCCTCCTATTATTTCTTATGATGAATCAGGTAACAAGGAGGAGCTTTCTATTCAACCAATCTCGTCAATAAGGAGCTCAAAGAGGAAGGTTGAACCCACACATAATGTGAAGAAGAAAAAGAAAAGAAGGAGCAACAAAGTTAGAAAGGTATCCCTCCCAAATGATGTTAATCCTACTACTCATTGTGATGATGATAATTGCTATACTATTGGTGCTATCAATATTTTTAATGATGAGAGTGATTATGCTTATGATATGAAAGGGCCCAAGCTTGGGGAAGCTATGTTTGATGAGGATGAAATATTTGAGAATATATTTGCTGGAATTAATGTTTGTCCCAAGCTTGGGGATTCTATGTTTAATGAAGATTATATTTTTAGCATCCCAAGTTTTGATATGCAAAGTTGTTATGATGATGGCATGCCTCCTACCTATGATGATTATATTGATGAAAGTGGGTTCAGAAGAGTGTCAACTTTAGGAAGTAGTGATCCCACTATTTTGGAGGATGTTAAATTTTATTGTGATGAATATGAACGTGGATTTGGAAGAGTGCCAACTTTATTTAGTGATTCCACTATCTTGGGAGAGGTTTCAATCGATTATGATGAGAACGAAGTTGCTACTTATGATGATTATTGTGATGAAACTTATGCTATAAAAAGTAGTGATGATTATATTTACAAATCTTGCCATGATTATGATTACCCTTTTTCTGAACATTACTCTTTCAATGTGGAAACAATTTTTAGTGTTCAAGTCTCTTATGATACTCCTACTAAATGAGAAGAATTTTGCTTATGTGAAGAGTATTTTGTAGATCATGAAAAGAATGCTTTAGGTGCTGGTTATATTGTTGAATTCATTCATGATGCTACTGAAAATTATTATGAGGGAGGAACATATGCTTGTAGGAATTACAATAATATCAAGTTTCCTCCCTATGAATTCTTGAAGCTATGCTTGTTTTACCTTCCTATGCTTGTTGATTATTGTTCCCATAAGTTGTTTGATCACAAAATACATATGCATGGGAAGTGGGTTAGGCTTAAATGTGCTAGTCATATGCTTCATGATGCTCCCGTTATGTTTCAATTCTTATCTTTTTTGTGAAATCATTGTCATCATCATGCCTAGCTAAAAGGCATTAAAGAAAAGCGCGTGTTGGGAGAGAACCCAATATTTATCCTTACTGTTTTTGTGTGTCCACATGATTATGCTACTGTAGTAATCATATTTTATAGCTTTTGTTTCAATAAAGTGCCAAGTAGAACCTTTGGGAAGACTTGGGTGAAGTTTATATGATCTTGCTGTGAAAAACAGAAACTTTAGCGCTCACGAGATTAGCTGCCATTTTTTTTACTGGAGAGTGATTTTAGGTTTATTATTTTTGAATATTATTAATATACAAATTTCTCAGGTCCAGCAATTTATTTCATAATTTTTGGGGTTCCAGAAGTATACGTTTTATACAGATTACTACAGACTGTACTGTTTTTGACAGATTCTGTTTTCTATGTGTTGTTTGCTTATTTTGATGCATCTATGGCTAGTATTAAGTCGTATGAACCATAGAGAAGTTAGAATACCGTAGATATTACACCAATATGAATTTAGAATGAGTTCATTACAGTACCTAAGTGGTGGTTTTATTTTCTTATACTAACGGAGCTTACGAGTTTTGTTTTGAGTTTTGTATGGTTGAAGGTTTCAAGTTTTGGGTAAAGATTCGATGGACTATGGAATAAGGAGTGGCAAGAGCCTAAGCTTGGGTATGCCCAAGGCACCCCAAGGTAATATTTAAGGACAACCAAGCAACTAAGCTTGGGGATGCCCCGGAAGGCATCCCCTCTTTCGTCTTCGTTCATCGGTAACTTTACTTGGAGCTATATTTTTATTCGCCACATGATATGTGTTTTGCTTGGAGCGTCACTTTATTTTGTTAGTTTTTGCTTGCTGTTAGTTAGAATAATGTTTTTCTTCTTTAGTTTCAATAAAAAAGTCAAGGATAGCCTTTGCCATGCTTATTTTGCTAGTTTGCATGTTGCTGTTCGAAAACAGAAAGTTTACCGCTGTTGCAAAAATTCCCTAGAAAATTCAGAGAATGGTCTAACGTTTAATCTTTTTTTATATTGAGCTATGATAAATTTATTACAGTTGGAATTTTAGTTCATAATTTTTGGGGTCAGGGAAATATTGATACTCTTCCATTCTTTACAGACTGTACTGTTTTGGCAGATTGCTGTTATGGTTGCATTGTTTGCATATGTTTGCTTGTTTAATGATTCTATTTGAGGATAGGAGTATTAAATATACAGAGGCATTTAGTATGCAATGTTGAATAATAATTTAAGTGATTTGTTACAGTAGAAAATGATAAGGTTTTGCATTGGTTTATACTAACCTATCTCACGAGTTCTTGTTGAGTTTGTTGTGAATGAAGCTTTTGATAAAAGAAGAGAAACCATGATATGAGAGGAATTAAGGAGACACAAAAGTTCAAGCTTGGGGATGCCCAAGGCACCCAAAGATAATATTTCAAGAAGTCTCAAGCATCTAAGCTTGGGGATGCCCCGGTAGGCATCCCACCTTTCTTCTTCAACAACTATCGGTTAGTATCGGTTGAGCCTAAGTTTTTGCTTCTTTACATGAGTTGTGCTATCCTTGCATTGACATTTTATTTTGTTTTGCTTGCTGCTTGAATAAGATACCAAGATCTGAAAGCCTTTAATGAGAGAGAGTCTTTGCATAGTTGCATAATTATTTAGCTACTCTTTGATCTTCACTTATATCTTTCGGAGTAGTTTGTCATTTGCTCTAGTGCTTCACTTAGATCTTTTAGAGCACGGTGGTGGATTTGTTTTAAAGAAACTATTGATCTCTCATGCTTCACTTAGATTATTTTGAGAGTCTTTAATAGCATGGTAATTTGCTTAATGTTAATATACTTGGTGTTCAAGATATGTGAAACTTTCTTTTGAGTGAATTGAATACTAAGATAAGTTTGATGCTTGATAATTGTTTTGAGATATGGAGGTGATAATATCAAAGTCGTGCTAGTTGATTAATTATAAATTTAAAGAATGCTTGTGTTGAAGTTAGCAAGTCTTGTAGCATGCATGTATGGTTAAAGTTGTGTAACAAATTTGAAACATGAAGTGTACCTGGCTTGTGCATCCTTATGAGTGGCGGTCGGGGACGAGCGATGGTCTTTTCCTACCAATCTATCCCCCTAGGAGCATGCGCCTAGTACTTGGTTTTTGATGACTTCTAAATTTTTGCAATAAGTATATGAGTTCTTTTGACTAATGTCGAGTCCATGGATTATACACACTTTTACCTTTCCGCCATTGCTAGCCTCTTCGGTACGGTGCATTCCCCTTTCTCACCTTGAGAGTTGGTGCAAACTTCGCCGGTGCATCCAAACCCCGTGATATGATACGCTCTATCACACATAAACCTCCTTATATCTTCCTCAAAACAGCCACCATACCTACCTATTATGGCATTTTCATAGCCATTCCGAGATATATTGCCATGCAACTTCCATCATCATTATCATGACATACATTACTTTTGTCATATTGCCATTGCATGATCATGTAGTTGACATCGTATTTGTGGCAAAGCCACCATGCATTATTTTTCATACATGTCACTCTTGATTCATTGCACCATCCCGGTACACTGTCGGAGGCATTCATATAGAGTCATATCTTGTTCTAAGTTTCGAGTTGTAATCCTTATGTTGTAATCAATAGAAGTGTGATGATCATCATTATTAGAGCATTGCCCCAAAAAAGAGAAAGGCCAAAAAAAAAAGGCCCAAAAAAAGGGCAATGCTACTATCTCTTTTTCCACACTTGTGCTTCAAAGTAGCACCTTGAGCTTCATGTAGTGTGTCTCATATATTGTGCTTCAAAGTAGCACCATGCTTTCCATGTAGAGAGTCTCATGTGTTATCACTTTCATATACTAGTGGGAATTTTTCATTATAGAACTTGGCTTGTATATTCCTATGATGGGCTTCCTCAAATGCCCTAGGTCTTCATGAGCAAGCAAGTTGGATGCACACCCACTAGTTTTCTTTTGTTGAGAATTCATAGCTCTAGTGCATCCGTTGCATGGCAATCCCTACTCCTCATGTTGACATCAATTGATGGGCATCTCCATAGCCCGTTGATTAGCCTCGTCAACGTGAGACTTTCTCATTTTTGTCTTCTCCACACAATCCCCATCATCATATTCTATTCCACCCATAGTGCTATATCCATGGCTCATGCTCATGTATTGCGTGAAGGTTGAAAAAGTTTGAGATTATTTAAGTATGAAACAATTGCTTGGCTTGTCATCGGGGGTATAGAAGTTGGGAACATCTTTGTGTGATGAAAATGAAGCATAACCTAACTATATGATTTTGTAGGGATGAACTTTCTTTTGCCATGTTATTTTGAGAAGACATGATTGCTTTGATTAGTATGCTTGAAGTATTATTATTTTTGTGTCAATATGAACTTTTGTCTTGAATCTTCCGGATCTGAATATTCATGCCACAATTAAGAAGTTTTACATTGAAATTATGCCAAAGTATCACTCCACATCAAAAATTCTTTTTTATCATTTACCTACTCGAGGACGAGCAAGAATTAAGCTTGGGGCAGCTTGATACGTCTCCAACGTATCTATAATTTTTGATTGCTCCATGCTACTTTATCTACTGTTTTAGGCAATATTGGGCTTTATTATCCACTTTTATATTATTTTTGGGACTAACCTATTAACCGGAGGCCTAGCCCAGATTTGCTGTTTGATGCCTATTTCAGTGTTTCGAGGAAAAGGAATATCAAACGGAGTCAAAACGGAACAAAATCAACTGGAGAAGTTAATTTTGGAAGGAAACCAACCTGATGGGCTTGGAGTGCACGCCAGGGGAGTCCCGGGCTGCCCACGAGGGTGGGGGGACGCGCCCTCCCTCCTGGGCGCGCCCCCTACCTCGTGAGCATCCCGGAGGTCCACCGACGTACCCCCTGCACCCATATATACCTACGTACCCTAAAACTTCCAGAACAGAAGATAGATCGGGAGTTCCGCCACCGCAAGCCTTTGTAGCCACCAAAAACCAATCGGGACCCTGTTCCGGCACCCTGCTGGAGGGGGATCCCATCACCGGAGGCCATCTTCATCATCCTGGCGCTATCCATGACGAGGAGGGAGTAGTTCACCCTCGGGGCTGAGGGTATGTACCAGTAGCTATGTGTTTGATCTCTCTCTCTCTCTCTCTCTCTCGTGTTCTCTCTCGTGTTCCTCTATGGCACGATCTTGATGTATCCCGAGCTTTGCTATTGTAGTTGGATCTTATGATGTTTCTCCCCCTCTACTCTCTTGTGATGAATTGAGTTTCCCCTTTGAATTTATCTTATCGGATTGAGTCTTTTATGAACACTTGATGTATGTCTTGTGTGGGATAACCGTGATGACAATGGGTTATTCTATTGATCCACTTGATGTATGTTTTGGTGATCAACTTGCGGGTTTCGTGACACTTGGGAACCTATGCATAGGGGTTGGCACACGTTCTTGACTCTCTGGTAGTAGCTTTGGGGCACTCTTTGAAGTACTTTTATGTTGGTTGGATGAATCTGAGATTGTGTGATGCATATCGTATAATCATGCCCACGAATACTTGAGGTGACAATGGAGTATCTAGGTGACATTAGGGTTTTGGTTTTATAGATCGATCCGAAAGAATAACTTTCTGGTGGTTTCGTACCCGACCATAATCTCTACGTTTGTTCTCCGCTATTGGTGGCTTTGGAGTGACTCTTTGTTGCATGTTGAGGGCTTGTCATATGTTCTATCTATGTTATTATTGTTGAGAGAACTTGCACTAGTGAAAGTATGAACCCTAGGCCTTGTTTCCTATCATTGCAATACCGTTTACGCTCACGTTTATCACTTGTTACCTTGCTGTTTTTATTATTTCAGATTACAAAAACCTATATCCACTATCTATTTTGCACTTGTATCTTCATCTCTTCGCTGGACTAGTGCACCTATACAATTTACCATTGTATTGGGTGTGTTGGGGACACAAGAGACTTTTTGTTATTTGGTTGCAGGGTTGCTTGAGAGAGACCATCTTCATCCTACGCCTCCTACGGATTGATAAACCTTAGGTCATCCACTTGAGGGAAATTTGCTACTGTCCTACAAACCTGTGCACTTGCAGGCCCAACAACGTCTACAAGAAGAAGATTTTGTAGTAGACATCACATATTGAAATTCATCACAAAGCTCTTGTAGCTAGGTGGGAGCGACTGAAGGATTCTATCAATGACCGTCTCGTCCGGGAGGTTAATGTCCAGCTGGGACAGGCGGTTGTGCAACCCAGACTTTTTGAGTATGTGCTCACTGACAGAACTATTTTCCTCCATCTTATAACTGTAGAACTTGTCGGAGACTTCATATCTCTCGACCCGGGCATGAGCTTGGAAAACCATTTTCAGCTCTTCGAACATCTCATATGCTCCGTGTTGCTCAAAACGCTTTTGGAGCCCCGGTTCTAAGCTGTAAAGCATGCTGCACTGAACGAGGGAGTAATCATCAGCACGTGATTGCCAAGCGTTCATAACGTCTTGGTTCTCTGGGATGGGTGCGTCACCTAGTGGTCCTTCTAGGACATATGCTTTCTTGGCAGCTATGAGGATGATCATCTGGTTCCGGACCCAGTTGTATAGTTGCTGCCATCATCTTTCAGCTTGGTTTTCTCTAGGAACACGTTGAAGTTGAGGTTGACATGAGCATTGGCCATTTGATCTATAAGACATTTTGCAAACATTTTTAGACTAAGTTCATGATAATTAAGTTCATCTAATCAAATTATTTAATGAACTCCCACTCAGATTATACATCCCTCTAGTCATCTAAGTGATACATGATCCGACTTAACTAGACCGTGTCCGATCATCACGTGAGACGGACTAGTCATCATCAGTGAACATCTCCATGTTGATCGTATCCTCCATACGACTCATGTTCGACCTTTCGGTTTCTTGTGTTCCGAGGCCATGTCTGTACATGCTAGGCTCGTCAAGTCAACCTAAGTGTTTTTGCATGTGTAAATCTGTCTTACACCCGTTGTATGTGAACATTAGGATCTATCACACCCGATCATCACGTGGTGCTTCAAAACAACGAACTTTCGCAACGGCGCACAGTTAGGGGGAACACTTTCTTGAAATTATTATGAGGGATCATCTTATTTACTACCGTCGTTCTAAGCAAATAAGATGCAAAAACATGATAAACATCACATGCAATCAAATAGTGACATGATATGGCCAATATCATATTGCTCCTTTGATCTCCATCTTCGGGGTGCCATGATCATCTTCGTCACCTGCAAGACACCATGATCTCCATCATCATGATCTCCATCATCGTGTCTCCATGAAGTTGTTCGCCAACTATTACTTCTACTACTATGGCTAACGGTTTAGCAATAAAGTAAAGTAATTACATGGCGTTTATTCATTGACACGCAGGTCATACAATAATTAAGACAACTCCTATGGCTCCTGCCAGTTGTCATACTCATCGACATGCAAGTCGTGATTCCTATTACAAGAACATGATCTCATACATCACATATATATCATTCATCACAACCTTTTGGCCATATCACATCACAAGGCATATGCTGCAAAAATAAGTTAGACGTCCTCTAATTGTTGTTGCATGTTTTTACGTGGCTGCAATAGGGTTCTAGCAAGAACGTTTCTTACCTACGTAAAAGCCACAACGTGATATGCCAATTTCTATTTACCCTTCATAAGGACCCTTTTCATAGAATCCGACCCGACTAAAGTGGGAGAGACAGACACCCGCTAGCCACCTTATGCAACTAGTGCATGTCAGTCGGTGGAACCTGTCTCACGTAAGCGTACATGTAAGGTCGGTCCGGGCCGCTTCATCCCACGATGCCGCTGAAACAAGATAAGACTAGTAGTGGCAAGAAAATTGACAACTTCTACGCCCACAACAAATTTGTGTTCTACTCATGCAAAGAAAACTACGCATAGACCTAGCTCATGATGCCACTGTTGGGGAATGTTGCAGAAAATAAAAAAAAATTATACGCTTCACCAAGATAAATCTATGGAGTCATCTAGCAACGAGAGAGAGGATTGCATCTACATACCCTTGTAGATCGCGCACAGAAGCGTTCAAGAGAACGGGGTTGAGGGAGTCGTACTCGTCGTGATCCAACTCACCGGAGATCCTAGCGCCGAACGGACGGCACCTCCGCGTTCAACACACGTACGGTTGGCAAGATGTCTCCTCCTTCTTGATCCAGCAAGGGGGAGGGAGAGGTTGATGGAGATCCAGCAGCACGACGGCGTGGTGGTGGAAGTAGCGGCGATCTCGGCAGGGCTTCGCCAAGCTCTACGAGAGGGAGAGGTGTTGCAGAGGGAGAGGGAGGCGCCAGGAGCAGGGGTGCGCAGCCCTCCCTCCCCTCCTCTTTATATAGGGGCCTTGCCCCCCAAGGGGGGGGGGGCGGCCAAGGGGGTGACTTGCCCCCCAAGCCAAGTGGGGCGCCCCCACCCCTAGGGTTTCCAACCCTAGGCACAGGGGGAGGCCCAAGGGGGGCGCACCAGCCCACCAGGGGCTGGTTCCCCTCCCACTTCAGCCCATGGGGCCCTCCCGGATAGGTGGCCCCACCCGGTGGACCCCCGGGACCCTTTCGGTGGTCCCAGTATAATACCGGTGACCCCCGAAACTTTCCCGATGGCCGAAACTGGACTTCCTATATATAATTCTTCACCTCCGGACCATTACGGAACTCCTCGTGACGTTCGGGATCTCATCCGGTACTCCGAAAAACTTTCGGATTACCGCATACTAATATCTATACAACCCTAGCGTCACCGAACCTTAAGTGTGTAGACCCTACGGGTTCGGGAGACATGCAGACATGACCGAGACGACTCTCCGGTCAATAACCAACAGCGGGATCTGGATACCCATGTTGGTTCCCACATGCTCCTCGATGATCTCATCGGATGAACCATGATGTCGAGGATTCAAGTAATCCCGTATACAACTCCCTTTGTCAATCGGTATGTTACTTGCCCGAGATTCGATCGTCGGTATCCCAATACCTCGTTCAATCTCGTTATCGGCAAGTCACTTTACTCATACCGTAATGCATGATCTCGTGACCAAACACTTGGTCACATTGAGCTCATTATGATGATGCATTACCGAGTGGGCCCAGAGATACCTCTCCATCATACGGAGTGACAAATCCCAGTCTTGATCCGTGTCAACCCAACAGATACTTTCGAGGATACCCGTAGTATACCTTTATAGTCACCTAGTTACGTTGTGACATTTGGTACACCCAAAGAATTCCTACGGCATCCGGGAGTTACACGATCTCATGGTCTAAGGAAATGGTACTTGACATTGGAAAAGCTCTAGCAAACGAACTACACGATCTTGTGCTATGCTTAGGATTGGGTCTTGTCCATCACATCATTCTCCTAATGATGTGATCCCGTTATCAATGACATCCAATGTCCATAGTCAGGAAACCATGACTATCTGTTGATGAACGAGCTAGTCACCTAGAGGCTCACTAGGGACATGTTGTGGTCTATGTATTCACACATGTATTACGATTTTCGGATAACACAATTATAGCATGAATAACAGACAATTATCATGAACAAGGAAATATAATAATAATCATTTTATTATTGCCTCTAGGGCATATTTCCAACACTATACACACTGGTACCGTAAGGTGCTATACAAATAGTTTTTAACCCCTTTCCGCGACGACATTTGGAACCGTCGCCAAGTGAGTGTGGGCGATAGGCGGTCCTTCCCACACGACCCAGAAACCGTCGGGGATGGGCGAGCGGCTACTGACGTTTGCCATAGAATAAACATATGAGAAGCCGCCCCAGTCCCACACGTTACATCTCGACATTATGTTTCTGATCAGAGAGACATCCCAAACGATTACGCCGCTATAGTCGTGTGAAAAAGGTGGACATCAACATTTAATCTGCCGATATGTTTGTGATAGGTACAGTATCGCACACGGTTCAAGAATGTAAAATGTGTGCGGTGCCTCTACTGACGCCAATGTGTACATTTTCATAACCGTGTGCGATTGGTATTCCTATCACACATGCACACTGGTTTGAATCGTTTGCTGTATTACCATGAATCACATACGCATATGAGACGAAACCGTGTGTGCGCCCGTCGGGCATTGCAAACGTTTCACGTCAAAGAATCGTTTGTTTTCTTTTTTCATCGCACACGATGTTTTCTTTTGAACCGTATGCACATTATTTTATTCGCTCATGTACATTTTTTGGCTGTAATTTATTAGTCAAATTGGAAACTTCGAAATATGAAACATGCAATTCAAATTCTCAGCACAATGGTTCAACAACAAATCCATAAATAAAATTGCCAGTACAATATGTTCAGTAATTACAGGATTAGATATCAATTAACTATGATGAACCACAATGTTTACAGACGATAAAGGTGAAGAGACAAGTGTAAATCATTTTGACTGTCGATGGTGTTGAAGAAGTAGAATGCCCATAATGTGTCTTCCTGCATACCATAGGCACAAAAAACTTTTGTCCAACCCTTTGTGATGATCGCCCGCCCATCTTTCAGCGCCAGCAAGAAGACTTCTAGAGCATTATCATGGCAGCATGAATTATATACTTTAACCCTAGTTGCCTCCACTCCGGTCATGTAGTTTGCAAGGTAATCATCAGTAAATAGCTTCGGAAACCACTGAAAAGAGAAAAATACCAGATCATGAGGTCTAATAGAGTAACTTGTTGTGGGCAGGGGAAAAGGCAAAAAATTACTTACCATCCTAAAGTTCACTGTTGTCTTGGACAAAGTGTAAATAAAGAGCTTAATTCCCATCACCCGTTTCTTTTGCCTAACAATCTTTCTTAGTTTCCTCACTTGATGCTTGTTCATGAATATCTCATTGCCCCATACACAAAAGGGATCGAAGCATGGATCAATACCGCTCATATACGTACCTACAAGCAACCAGTAAATGTTAGAAGCTAAACTGAGATTGCACAAATGATTTAAAATACAACTACCTACATTCCTAAGTACAAGTATTTTTAGAGGTTTCAATACGAACTACATATGGATGTATATAGAATTATAGATATAGTTTAGATTAGAATCTAGATTCACTCATTTTGCTCCTTATGTAGTCTATATTGGAATCTCTAAAAATACTTAAATTTAGGAATATATGGTGTATAAGACATGGGATGCAGCTAACCTCGATGGCAAACAACATCATCGCCCATTGTAGCCGTGTGTAAGTACATGGAAAGCCAATGTTAACTACAACAGGGTTAACATCCACCAAAAATAGCAAATGGTAATAAAACGGCAGCATCCGTAGTGATATCTTCATTGCGAAAGAGTAGCATGGTAGCAAAGGGACAGATTAAAAAATGGATACAACTGTTAATTGAAATAGGCTTAACAACATCCTAATTCATACACCGTTAATTGCAGTAGGCTTAATGGCCATTGAAACCGGTACTGATAAAAATGCAATTGGCAGAGTTAAACATCACAAGGCAGGTGCTGCCAGAGCAGATAATGGCCCAATTGTCTATAAAAAGGTAGAGAAAACAGCTAAAACGTGTTAGGCATGTTTACTACAAGATGCTTAAGACATCGATCGTACACAACATAGCCATTAATTGCAATTGGTATTGGTAAGATTGAACTGGTGAGTTCATACTTGGTAAGTCCTGAGAGGTAGTTGCTAGGGCACTTCATCTTGACCAGAGCCCGCCCAAAGTCAGCGATGGCGGAGGCGAGCTCTTCCTCCGGATCGAAGCATGGATCAGTGTCTCGGACATATGTACCTACAAGTCAATGTTAGAAGCCAAACTGCAATTGCACAAATGATGTAAAATACTGTAAGACATGGGATGCAGCTAACCTCGATGGCAAACAACAACATTGCCCGTTATGGCCCTACGTAAGTACATGGATATGCATGTTAAGTACAACAAGGTTAGAATCCACCAAAATAGCAAATGAGCAGCATCTGTAGTATATCTTCATTGCGGAGAGTAGCATGGTAGCAAAGGGACAAATTAAAAAACGGATACAACTGTTAATTGCAACAGGCTTAACAACATCCTAAGTCATGTTTTGTAAGTTTGTAGTCATTGAAATACAACTTTTTAAAAATGGATTCAACTGTTAATTGTAACAGGCTTAATAGCCATTGAAACCGGTACTGATAAAAATGCAATTGGCAGAGTTAAACATCACAAGGCAGGTGCTGCTAGAGTAGATAATGCCCCAGTTGTCTATAAACGGGTAGGGAAAGTAACTAAAACGTGCTGGGCATGTTTACTAGAACATGCTTAATACATCGATCGTACAGAACATAGCCATTAATTGCAACTGGTAGTGGTAAGATTGAACTAGTGAGTACATACTTGGTAAGTCCTGAGAGGTAGTTGTTGGGGCACTTCATCTTGGCCAGAGCCTGCCCAAAGCCACTGGCGGCAGAGGCGAGCTGTTCCTCCGTGTCGAAGCATGGATCAGTGCCACTGACATGTGTACCTACAAGCAACTAGTAAATGGTAGAAATTAAACTGCTATTGCACAAATGATGTGAAATACTGTAAGACATGGGATGCAGCTAACCTCGATGGTAAACAACAACATTGGCTATTATGACCCTGCGTAAGTACACGGATAAGCATGTTAAGTACAACAGGGTTAGCATCCACCAAAAATAGCAAATGGGCAACATCTCTAGTGATATCCTGAGTCATGTATTGTAAGTTTGTTCCTGGTATTGGTGAAATTGAACTGAACAGTTAATACTTGAACATCACACAATGTGCAGTACTGAAATAAACAAGGCATGAACATGCTTAATACATCAACCGTACAAAACATACCATTGCAAGTGGTATTGGTAAGATTTAGCTGGTGAGATCATACCTGTTAAGTCCTAGGGGGTAGTCGCTGGGGCACTTCTTCTGGGCCAGAGCCTGCACCACATCGGTGGCGGCGGAGGCGGGGTGTTCCTCCGGGTCAACACGCACAACGGCCATCACGCCATGGACCGCCATCAGTTCCTCGACCTTCATGTGATATGTGGTTGGGCTTATGCGGCGATGCTCTGGAGGTAGGGACGGTGGGGATTTGGAGGCATGAGGATGTTTCGCAGGCACCATTTAAGCAATCAGGCCAGGTCCGTGATAGAGATCGGTGGGTTACCTGACTGGATCCGAGCATAACGTAGATGTGGTTGAAGTTGTGGTTGCGATGGCGGCGGTTTGAACTGCCGGTAGGGGGCGGGGGGGGGGAGGTGGGGTGGGAGATACTAAGGAAATTTGATGGGTGGGGATGTGGTTGGAGGAATAAATTCTGAAATCGCGCGCCTAATGAAAATTTCGCTGCGAAACTTGAAACTTGGGCGGGGAAACAAACAACGCAGATGAAGCGCGAAAAATACTCATGTGAGAGAAAAGAGAAAATTGGCAGATCCCGTCTCCAAAAAAATGTACACGAGTAGTCGGTTTTTTTCAGTCCATGGTACGCCTGGTTTATTAGGAACCATCGCACATGTAACTGACTTATGGATCATTAACGCAAAAAACAGACACGGGTACGACATAGAAACCATGTGTTTTGTAATCTTCTAATGATTAACGCAAAAATACGTAGATGAGCACACATGCTAATCAACGCTCAAAGCCCTCAAAGGATGCTCTTACCAACATTGTATGTTAATACTACAAACTTAAAGTACTACTGGTAATTTGCTCTAATACTACAAGCTTAAACTACTTCTCACATGCTGCCATCGAGGCATGCTGGCCAGACAGCGACGTTCTCCTTTCCGGCCTTGTAGGCGGCAACCCACCATGCTTCGCTCTCTGCCAAGCTCTCCTCACCATGGCGTGTGGCCTCTTCTTTCTTTCGGCGGTGGGACTCTCTTTTCTTGACTGCTTTCTGCCTTTTCCGATTCTCCTGTGCGTCTTTGGCCGCCTCTAGACCCATCGCCCATTCAGCCATGGCAGCCTCAAAGTCCACCCACGTAATTGTGTGGCCACCGGCGGCGATGAACTCGGCGCGCCGAGATGCCATCGCTTCCTTACCATGTGTGCGGTCGCGGGCGGTGAGGAACGCGGCGCGGCGGGATGCCATCGCTTCCTTACCAGTTATTGTGTGCCACAGTGCCACGAACGATGTTTGGAGAGAGCTCTGGGACAGAGGGGCCGGGCAGCCATACAATACGGTGGTTTTTAAGAGCTCAATGACAAATGACAAAGGAAATTTGGCTTCCCTTACAATTTTGCTCGTTCATTATCGCACACGGTTCATCTCCATCGCTTACAGAAACAGTGTGCGCTAAGGCTATTGTGTGTTGCATTATGATTTGCCGGAACCCAGCCACGCAAATTGCGCATGTGCACGTAGGATGCGCCGTGATCGAACAGCAATCCACGTCCCTCACATCACATCCGTGCAGCTGTAGCTGAATTGGATTTATATGCGCCAAATGCCTAGAAAATGCACATAATCCCCTAAATATGGTAAATGAGCCCAGAAAAATGCCAAATTTGAACACGGTGATTTGCAGGGTGTATGTTCTTCGTAAAAAAACTCCAGGGCAAAGAACAAAGAAAATTTGGATTCCCCTTCAATCTTGGTGATTTCCCTCTCGAAAGCATGGAACTTCCCCGGCGATGGTTCGATTTATGAAGGGCGTGCATGCCGACATAAGCCAAACCTTCTCAAATTTTTACCAGGGCATGGTGAGGTCATACCATGGCACCATGCCAGGTGTCATGTTTTTCAAGCATCTATTTCAATTTTTCTATAGTTGAGAACCCAATATCTGTCCATTCCTTGTAAAAGGCATGAGAATTTACTAAATGGAACGAGCATCGTTTTCCAGTCCGTTCTTGTGCACCCTTTCATGCACCAATTGTTTGAACTTGAATTATGTGCATAAATGCCTAGAAAATACATATAATCCCTTAAATATGGTAAATGAACCCGGAGAAGTGCCAAATTTGAACACGGTGATTTGTAGGGTGTATGTTCATCGTAGAAAAAAAAATCATGGACAAAGGACAAAGGAAATTTGGATCCCCCTTCAATCTTGGTGATTTCCCCTCGAAACCATGAAACTTACTCGATGATGGTTCGATTTATAAAAGGCGTGCATGATGACATAAGGAAAACATTCTCAAATTTTTACCAAGGCACGGTGAGGCCATACCATGGCACCATGCGAGGCGTCATGTTTTCCAAGCATGTATTTCATTTTTGTATAGTAGTTAACCCAGTAAACGACGCATTTATGGTTGACTACTGCCACACATTTCCTTGGAATATCTACACATTCCTTATAAAAGACATGAGAATGTACTAAATATCACGAGCATGGTTTTCCAGACCATTCTTGTGCACCTTTTCATGCAACGATTGTTCGAATTTGAATTTTGTGCATTAATGCCTAGAAAATGCAAATAATTCCCTAAATATGGTAAATGAGCCCGGAAAAATGTCAAATTTGAACACGTTGCATCTGAGGTAGTATGTTGATCGCTGGAAAATACTGAATGACAAACTAGGACAGAAATATGGATTCCCCTTCAATCTTGGTGATTTCCCTCTCGAAAGCATGGAACTTTCTCGGTGATGGTGTGATTTATGAAGGGCGTACATGAAGACATTAATCAAACCTTCCCAGCTTTTAACCAGGGCACGCTAAGGCCATACCATGATGGCACCGTGCCAGTTGTCATGTTTTTCAAGCACATATTTCATTTTTCTGTAGTTGCTAACCCAGTAAATGACGTGTTTTTGGTTGACTATTGCCACACATTCTCTTGAAATCTCTGCCCATTCCCTGTAAAAGGCTTGAGAATTTACTAAGTACCACGAGTATGGTTTTTACAGACTGTTCGTGTGCACCATTTCATGCACCGATTGTTTGAATTTGAATTATGTGGATTAGTGCCTAGAAAATGCACATAATCCCCTAATATGGTAAATGAGCCCAGAAAAATGCCAAATTTAAGCACGTTGCATTAGAGGTGGTATGTTGATTGTAGAAAAAACTGAATGACAAGCTAGGAAGGAAATTTGGATTCCCGGCCCCTTCAATCTTGCTGATTCCCCTAGAAACCATGAATTTTCCTCGGTGATGGTTCGATTTATGAACGGCATGCATGACGACATAAGACAAATATTCTCAACTTTTTACCAGGGCATGGTGAGTCCATACCATGGCACCACGCCAGGGGTCATGTTTTCCAAGCATGTATTTCATTTTTGTGTAGTACCCAGTAAACACATTTTCTTGAAATATCTGCCCATTCCTTGTAAAAGGCATGATAATTTACTAAATAGCACGACCATGGTTTTCTAGACCGTTCTCGTGCACCTTTTAAAGCACCGATAGTTTGAATTTGAATTATGTGCATTAATGCCTAGAAAATGCACATAATGCCCTAAATATTGTAAATGAACCTGGAAAAGTGCCAAATTTGAACACGGTGATTAGCAGGGTTTATGTTCATTGTAGAAAAAAACTCATGGACAAAGGACAAAGGAAATTTGGATTCCCATTCAATCTCGGTGATTTACTATCGCACACAATTCATCTCCGTCGCCTCTGTGAATCGTGTGTGTTCGCTCACACATGCAAAAGGAAAAAGAAAACCCTCGCCCCCTTCGTCCCCACCCACTCGCTGTGGACTCCTCTGCAACTCTACACCTCATTAACTTCTATCTTGGCGGCCACCCAAAGCTCGATGGCACTGTTGTCGATGGGCAGAGGTCGCGCTCCAAACGGCATGGGATTTTGCCCCTACTGCTTTCCGCCGCCTATCTGCACCAACATTCTAGACTCTGGTCGACTGGGGTTTTCTACGGGATTGGGCCGGGGATTTTTCTCATGGAGAAGGTAATCAACTAAGCAAAACATTCACTCATCTCTTATCGCAGTCCATTCGTCGCTGTTAATCAACCGACAGAAATCGTCGTGGAATCATTTTTGTTCTAGCTGATTCGTGGGTGTTCATTCATGTGCAAGCACAAATCAGGCAATTGTGGTCGCGGCCAGTCGGAAACGAAGTTCTATCTCACCATTCTGGGTGACTTCAGGGAGCGCTCGGTATATTCAATCTCAACCTACCACGATCATCATGGCCTAAATTTGTGAACATATACCTTCTGTTGCTACATTATCTATATATTTGCATCAAATCTTTGTTACATTATCTATTTTTAATTATATATTTTTGTACTTTGCTTTCATCTATATATTGCTCTGTTCTATCAGTTACTCGCACATTTGCATCTTGCTCTGTTATTTCAATATATCTAATTTACGATCTTAATTTTCATTTCAAGCAATACATCCCTTGCTTTGCAAGAACAGGAGTAGAAGGAAATCTTGGGCTTTACTTTGTTGATGACTACCAGGATGTCATATTGACAATGCAGCATGGACATACAATGACGGTTAGCGTAAAACTTGATAAAGATGGTCACTCCTATTTTACTGCGGACCTCTGGAGAAAAATGTCTAAGTGTTATGAATTGAAAGCTGGCAATAAAATTCTAGTGCGTGCACCACAACCTGGTCTAATTAACATGGATGCTTACTTCCCCAATGTCATCAGTCAATCAAAGTCTCATCAAGGTTAGTGTCCTTTTAACTTTCTCCATGCTGTCATATTACTTAGCAAAATCGGGGTATTTGTTCTGACTAATTGATCACTATTTAAGCAACCATTTGTGATTTCATTTTCTAACTCCATTCCTTGTCAGTAACAAATTCTATTTACCAAATTATGCGCACTATATATTCTTCTGCCATGTTCGGAATAAATAATACCTTTCCACCTTTTAAGCAGGATATGTTGGATGCATAGTGAACGATCTGTATGTTACCAAGCGTACCAAATTTCCCTGGAAGGACTTGAAGCATGTCATAAACTTTGTTGATAATCTGACAGAGATAGCATAGTGTATGAACGCTGGATTATGGATGGGATTGATTATACCTATGGTGCACACATTGAACAAGACCAATTGTGTGCACAAAACGCTGGTAGAAAGTCTTATTTTAATGTTGATGCTCATAAACTATATATATCTTCAATGATATGTTACAATTGGTTTTTATTCTATAGTTCAATAGAAATTGCCTGTTGTAGCAGTTCCTGGTTCGATTTCCCAGCATGGTCAAATTACACTTGTGCCTGCTAATAATGCCAAAGTGATTGCAAGGTACTGCATTTCCCGCAGAAATGGAACCATTCTAATTAACAAGTTCTCGCTTGTCGTGGCAATGCATCCATATTGGAAAATTGAAGACATTGTTCTACTCATGCTCTACCAAGGCACGTAAGGGCTCTTCCTTTTCACTGATGAGATGCCGAGTCACCATGATCAAGCTGCTTCCAGCGGATAGTTGTGGTTGTTGTCCCTCCGCCTCTTAAAATGTGCTAGCTGTTACTATTTTAAGTATGTAGATATGGATCACATGGTTGTTGGCCGTTAGCCTCTTAAAATGTGGTAGTTGTTACTATGTTAAGTATCTAGATATGGACCATATGGTTGTCAAAACCGTGTTACGAAGATCCTCCTTTTGTCAAATAGTGTAACCACTATATATATGTTACTCAAATGATGTTAGCCAAGTTCTTAAATTTTCATGGAAAGTATTAATATCGTACACAGTTCTTTGAGTTTAAGCGGGGGCCCGATGTCCAGAAGGCATTTGCATATTAACTGTCCATATTGCAAATTCACACACATGTTAACATAAGGAAACGTATGTGTAACTTACTAATCATCACACTCGAGTACTCGCAGACGCATCGTGTGAGATACTCCTAGTCACCGCAAGCAACTAGATTGCATTTTCAAAGTTTTTTGTACACACAGAATCACACACGAACTTACTGTATTAACCGTTTGTGTTGTAATTTCTCATCGCAAACAGTTCATCCGAGTCGGTTGTTTGCCACGTATTACACACATCTTGTTTACAAGTCTCATTTGTGTTCTTTTGGCTCTTCGCAAACAGTTCATCCATGTGAACTGTATGCCGCATATCACACACGTTAAGTTGAACCATTTCTGTTGTGTTCCTTAATCGAAAACAGTTCGTCTGAGTGAACCGTATGCCGTATATCACACACACCTTGATCTGCCTAACCGTTTCTGTCGCACTCCCTAATAGCAAATAGTTCATCGAAGCGAACTGTATGTCGTATATCACACACACATTGATATGGCTGCCCGTTTCTGTTGTTCTGCCTCATCGCAAACAGTTCGAATGGACTAACCGTGTGCCCTGCATCGCGCACGTACCTAAAATCTGAACCGTGTTGGATGGCTCTGAAGGAAATATGCCCTAGAGGCAATAATAAAGTTATTATTTATATTTCCTTATATCATGATAAATGTTTATTATTCATGCTAGAATTATATTAACTGGAAACTTAGTACATGTGTGAATACATAGACAAAACAAAGTTTCCCTAGTATATATGCCTCTACTTGACTAGTCGTTAATCAAATATGGTTATGTTTCCTGACCATAGACATGTGTTGTCATTTGATGAACGTGATCACATCATTAGAAAATGATGTGATGGACAAGACCCATCCGTTAGCTTAGCATTATGACCATTACAGTTTTATTGCTACCGCTTTCTTCATGACTTATACATTCCTCTAACTATGAGATTATGCAACTCCCTAATACCGGAGGAACACCTTGTGTGCTATCAGACGTCACAACGTAACTGGGTGATTATAAAGATGCTCTACAGGTGTCTTCGAAGGTGTTTGTTGGGTTGGCATAGATCAAGAATAGGATTTGTCACTCCGTGTATCGGAGAGGTATCTCTGGGCCCTCTCAGTAATGCCATCACTATAAGCCTTGCAAGCAATGTGACTAATGAGTTAGTTGCGGGATGAAGCATTATGGAACGAGCAAAGAGACTTGCCGGTAACGAGATTGAACTAGGTATGATGATACCGATGATCGAATTTCGGGCAAGTAACATACCGATGACAAAGGGAACAACGTATGCTGTTGTGCGGTTTGACCGATAAAGATCTTCGTAGAATATGTACGAGCCAATATGAGCATCCAGGTTTCGCTATTGGTTATTGATCAGAGATGTGTCTCTATCATGTGTACATAGTTCTCCAACCCATAGGGTCCGCATGCTTTACGTTCAATGATGATTTGTATTATGAGTTATGTGTTTTGGTGACCGAAGTTTGTTCGGAGTCCCGGATGATATCACGGACATGATGAGGAGTTTCGAAATGGTTGAGAGGTAAAGATTAATATATTGGAACGTGGTATTCGGACACCGGAAGGGTTCCGGAGTGTATCGGGTACAAACCGGAGTACCAGAAGGGTTACCGGAACCCCCCGATGGAAGATATGGGCCATATGGGCCATGAGAGGGAGGCTAACCAGCCCACAACGGCCTGGTGCACCCCCCACAAATGGGAGGCCGAATTGGACTAGGGAAAGGGGGCGCCACCCCTTTCCTCTCCTACTCCCTCTCCTTCCCCCTTTCCACCTCCTTAAGAAGCAAAAAAGAAGGGGGCCCGAATCCTACTTGGAGTGGAGTCCTAGTACGACTCCCCCCTCCCTTGGCGTGCCCCTAGTGGCTGGCCTCCTCCTCCCTCCTTTATATACGGGGGCAGGGGGCACCCCAAAGGCACAACATTGTCTTAGCCGTGTGT
>NC_041383.1:492058580-492081876 GCF_002162155.2 Triticum dicoccoides | reverse complement strand
TTACTCCTTCGGTCATAGCGTCATAGTGCTTAGGAGAAGCCCGACACGGATCACATCATCAACACCGTCACCATGTTGTCTGATACGTCTCCATCGTATCTACTTTTCCAAACACTTTTGCCCTTGTTTTGGACTCTAACTTGCATGATTTGAATGGAACTAACCCGGACTGACGCTGTTTTCAGCAGAACTGCCATGGTGTTATTTTTGTGTAGAAATAAAAGTTCCCGGAATGACCTGAAAATCCACGGAGCAACTTTTTGGAATTAATTAAAAAAGCTGGCGAAAGAATCAGCACCAGGGGGCCCATGCCCTGTCCACGAGGGCGGGGGGCACCCCCCTTAGGGCGCCCCCCTGCCTCATGGGCCCCCTGAAGCTCCACCGACCTCAACTCCAACTCCATATATTCATGTTCGAGGAGAAGAAAATCAGAAAGAAGGATTCATCATGTTTTACGATACAGATCCGCCGCCAAGACCTAAACTCTCTCGGGAGGGCTGATCTGGGGTCCGTTCGGGGCTCCGGAGAGGGGAACCTGTCGCCGTCGTCATCATCAACCATCCTCCATCACCAATTTCATGATGCTCACTGCCATGCGTGAGTAATTCCATCGTAGGTTTGCTGGACACTGATGGGTTGGATGAGATTTACCATGTAATCGAGTTAGTTTTGTTAGGGTTTGATCCCTAGTATCCATTATGTTCTGAGATTGATGTTGCTATGAGTTTGCTATGCTTAATGCTTGTCAGTAGGGCCCGAGTTCCATGATTTTAGATCTGAACCTATTATGTTTTCATGAATATATGTGAGTTCTTGATCCTATCTTGCAAGTCTACAGTCACCTATTATGTGTTATGATCTGTTAACCCCGAAGTGAAAATAATCGGGATACTTACCGGTGATGGCCGTAGTTTGAGGAGTTCATGTATTCACTAAGTGTTAATGCTTTGGTTAGGTACTCTATTAAAAGGAGGCCTTAATATCCCTTAGTTTCCAATAGGACCTCGCTGCCACGGGAGAGTAGGACAAAAGATGTCATGCAAGTTCTTTTCCATAAGCACGTATGACTATATTCGGAATACATGCCTACATTACATTGATGAACTGGAGCTAGTTCTGTGTCACCCTATGTTATAACTATTGCACGAGGAATCGCATCCGACATAATTATCCATCACTGATCCAATGCCTACGAGCTTTTCACATATTGCTCTTTGCTTAGTTACTTTACCGTTGTTGCTGTTACAATTATTACAAAACTACTACTATTACTTTTGCTACTGTTACCGTTACTTCCATACTACTTTGCTATTAAATACTTTGTTGTAGATACTAAGTTATCCAAGTGTGGTTGAGTTGACAACTCAACTGCTAATACTTGATAATATTCTTTGGCTCCCCTTGTGTCGAATCAATAAATTTGGGTTGAATACTCTACCCTCGAAAACTGTTGCGATCCCCTATACTTGTGGGTTATCAAGACTATTTTATGGCGCTGTTGCCGGGGAGCATAGCTCTATTCTTTGAGTCACTTGGGATTTATATCTGCTGATTACTATGAGGAACTTGAAAGACGAAAGAACTAAGATTTATCCCTCAACTACGAGGGGAGGTAAGGAACTGCCATCTAGCTCTGCACTTGATTCTCCTTCTGTTTTGAGTAAACTTGCGACACCTAAACCTACTTCTGCTATTAATTTTGATACGTCGCATGTTATTGATGATGCCACTTCTGCTATGCTTGATACTTATGATGAAACTACTTCTATGCTTGATACTACTGTGCCATTAGGTGAATTTCTTGATGAACAACTTGCTAGGGCTAGAGAGAATGAAATTATTGATGAAAGTGATGATGAAGATTCTCCCCCTAAATATGAATTGCCTGTTGTGCCTGATGGTTATGTTATGGATGAAGAAACTGCTGGAGATTTTCTTGCTTGAAATTATAGATCTGATCTTAAGAAATTATTAACTAAGCTAAAAGAAAAGTCTCTGAATGCTAGAATGAAATATGACCCTGCTTTTGCTACTTCACCTATCTGTGTTACCGATAAGGATTATGATTTCTCTGTCGATCCTGAGATAATTACTTTGGTTGAATCTGATCCTTTTTATGGCTATGAATCTGAAACTGTTGTGGCACATCTTACTAAATTGAATGATATAGCCACCCTATTCACTAATGATGAGAAAACTCACTACTATTATATCCTTAAGATATTTCCGTTCTCATTAAAGGGTGATGCTAAAACTTGGTTTAATTCTCTTGATCCTGGTTTTGTGCGTAGTCCCCAGGATATGATTTATTACTTCTCTGCTAAATATTTCCCCGCTCATAAGAAACAAGCTGCTTTAAGGGAAATATATAATTTTGTGCAAATTTAAGAAGAGAGTGTCCCAAAGCTTGGGGGAGGCCTCTCCAATTGCTTAATGCTTTGCCCAATCATCCTCTTAAGAAAAATGAAATACTTGATATCTTTTATAATGGACTAACCGATGCTTCCAGAGACCACCTAGATAGTTGTGCTGGTTGTGTTATCAGGGAAAGAACAAAGGATCAAGCTGAATTGTTATTGAATAATATGTTGACTAATGAAAATAATTGGACACTTCCTGAACCAACTCCTAAGCCAACTCCGAAGAAAAGGGGTGTTCTATTTCTCAGTCCTGAAGATATGCAAGAGGCAAAAAATCTATGAAAGAAAAAGGTATTAAAGCAGAAGATGTTAAGAATTTACCTCCTGTTGAAGAAATACATGGCCTTAATATACCATCTATTCAAGAAATACATGGTCTTGATAACCCGACACAGGTAGTAAAGGTAAATTCTCTCTATACATATGATAAAGTTGAAATCCCGTCTACTAAGTTCGCTAGCCAATGCTTGGATGAATTTGATGACTTTATGGCTAAACAAGAAAACTTCAATGCTTATGTTGGTAGACAATTGAAAAGTAATGCTTATATGATTGGACACTTGAGTGATTATATGTCTAGAGTTAAGGGTGAACTTAAACTCATTAGTAAACATGCTTCTATGGTTACCACTCAAGTAGAACAAGTGCTTAAAGCTCAAAATGATTTGCTCAATGAATTGAATAATAATAAACATGACTTTGTTGTTAGAGTAGCAACTAGAACGGGTAAAATGACTTAGGAACCTTTGTATCCCGAGGGCCACCCTAAGAGAATTGAGCAAGATTCTCGGAGAAATAATGTAGATGCACCTAGTCCTTCTAAGAGGAAGAAAAAGAAAAATGATAGGACTTTGCATGCTGTAGTGAAACTGTTGTAGACACACCTAAGAATGCCAATGATATTTCTATTTCTGATGCTAAAACACAATCTGATGATGAGCATGAACCTAGTGATAATGTTAATGATGATGTTCATGTTGATGCTCAACCTAGCAATAACAATGATATAGAGGTTGAACCTGCTGTTGATCTTGATAACCCACAATCAAAGAATCAATGTTATGATAAGGGAGACTTTGTTGCTAGGAAGCACGGTAAAGAAAGAGAACCATGGGTTCATAAACCCATGCCTTTTCCTCCTAAACTATCCAAGAAAAAGGATGATGAGGATTTTGAGCATTTTGCTGAAATGATTAGACCTATATTTTTGCATATGCGTTTGACTGACATGCTTAAAGTGAATCCTTATGCTAAGTACATGAAAGATATTATTACAAATAAAAGAAAAACACCGGAAGATGAAATTTCCACCATGCTTGCTAATTATACTTTTAAGGGTGGAATACCAAAGAAACTAGGAGATCTAGGAGTACCGAATATACATGCTCCATTAAAAGAAACTATGTTAAAACTGCTTTATGTGATCTTAGAGCCGGTGTTAGTGTTATGTCAGGACCCCGACTCAATGCCACATCGATCTAGCATGTAACGCCTCATATCACTTTGCGGCCTCACGCATGGTATCCCCACGGGTGTCGCCTTACCTTTGCCCGGGACCGTTTGCGCATTTTGGCACACGTATATGATGGTGTCGCTAGCATCCATATGATAAAGAGCCCGGGCTGACACGGCTAGTCGTAAACCCAAAGTGGCACTAACTTACAGGGACAGGCATCCATGACCCAGCATCGAACGTGACGGTCATCAACGAGTGAATCCAGGCTGTAGCACTGGGCTAACAGGACTCCGGTGAACCGGGCTGTAGCGGGGTAGCAGGACTCCGGTATTCATCGCGTGACATTTCCCCGAAGGGACAGACAGAGGATCGAAGAAGGACACATGCCGGCCTGCCTAAGTGTTCCGGAGCAGTAGCAAGCTACCAGGGCTCAGTGGAAGCACTAGGAGACATTTCCCGGTAAGAGAGGCTACTAAGAATAAACAACTAGGTAGTCAGATCCCACACATAGCAATACACATTACACGTACGCATAACATGCAAGTATGTGCTGTACAACATGGCATCACAGCATAAATCAACAGTCATATAGATAAAGGCTCAGAAGAGCCATCATAGCATTTATTGCAAACAGGGGTCACAAAACCCATCATGCAGAGCATACAAGCAACAAGCGGAAGCATTACATGTCTGGGTACAGACATCTACAAATGAAATAGGCTGAAGAGCCTGACTATCTACAACATCCGATCAAGATCGTAGCTGAGGTACTAGCTACTAGTCGAAGTCCACAAGAACACTAGTAAGACCGAAGTCTCCGCTGCAAAAGCATAAATAAAGCAACATGAGTACAAAGGTACTCAGCAAGACTTACATCAGATCCTATCATACATGCATTTGTATCAAGAGGGTAATGTGGGGTTTAGTTGCAGCAAGCCAGCTTTGACTCTGTGGCTATCCTGTTCTACGACTACCAGAAACTCTGGAGGTGAAACAACGTACACGAGTCCACTAATCACCATACAATACACTACTATGGGTTCATCCCCGTCTCCCTACGAGAAGGCCATCCATAGCACTCACACTTGTCTTGAGCATTTTAGAGTATCCACTTCAAGTTGTCTATGTACCATGTAAGCATCCAAGAAGTCCATAACCGCGGACCCGGCTATTCGAATAGATCATGTTAACCCTGCAGGGGTGTACTTCTTCACACACGCTCTCGCCACTTACCGCCATGTACACGTCATGTATCTCGGCAACCTTCAAGCGGAAGCCTGGCGAGGGTGTCGGCCACGACCTGACTAACCACACAAGACTCTAGTCCAGGTTTATCGCCTATTCGGGTTCCATCCGCAAGGAGATCCGGCCGGGGTGTCGCTTACGGCCCCAAATGATGTGTACAGGGTTCCCGAGCCCACCATCCGGGTGCCACTCGGTACACCAGGCCACGTGTGCCTAGTCTGTCCCAAGCCCACCCTGCCGGGTGCCACTTGGTAGAAAAATAGCACTACCTACAAACACCAGAAACTAGTTGCGACTCCTAGACAGAGATCAAGTCGGTTAATAAGTCGAGAGGGCTTGGAGCGCCCGGAGCCCAATGTGTGGTAGTATCGAGTCATTGGACAACATACATAGAACTCGGTGCTTAAGGACGGTTCCAGTGAGACAACCCACCATGTACTCCTACATGGCCTCTCACCGCTACCTTTACCAAATCGTGTTCACACACCCTTCTCTCTCAGCATCAGAACATATTGTAACACTCCAATTCATTCCCAATGAACCAGACCTGACACAACACTAAGCAATAGCAGGCATAGCATGGTAGGAACACAACATGGCTCAATCAACTCCTACACATGCTAGTGGGTTTCAACTATTTACTGTGGCATTGACAGGTCATGCAGAGGAATGGGTTCAACTACCGCAGCACAAAGTAGCAGATGAATCGTTGTTGTCCTAATGCAATAACTGAGAGCAGGAGCGAGAGAGTAGGGTTTTATCGAAATGAACAAGGGGGTTTGCTTGCCTGGCACTTCTGAAGATAACATTGAGTCTTCATCAGTGTCAACGACCACATCATCGGTATCACGTCTATCGAGAGGGGACAAATACCGGCAACACAGAAGGGAACACAATCAATGCAATGCACAATATGATGCATGATCATGACATGGCAAAATGAATGTGTTTTGGGCTAATGCAACTAGCCACAGATTAAATGAAGTTGGTTTGAATACAAGATTCAAATTCAAACTCCATATGTGATTATTCAAATGCCATTTAATTGATTTGTGCTAAACAGCAGCTATAAGTTGTTCTAACATGCATGAAAATGGTACAGATGGATTCCTTGAATTTTTCTGATAATTTTTCATATATAATTTATTTAATTTGGAGTTACGGTTAATTTTCTATGATTTATTGAAGTTTAGAATATATTCTGGAATTATTAAATCATTTAAGATTTATTTAAATTCCAGAAAGGAATTATTGCGTCAGCATGACGTTGGCATGACGTCACAGGTCAACAGGGGCTGGTCCGGTCAAACCTGACGTGTGGGGGCCACACGTCAGTGAGAGAGAGGGGAGGGTCAAACCGGGCAGTGGATCAACCCACGCCGGTCAAGGGTCAACGGTCGCCGGCGTTTAGCCGCCGGCGAGTCCCGACGCGGTGGTGCGCTGCGGAAATGGCCTACAGAGCGCCGTTTGGCGCGCAGAGCACGACTACGGGATGCGGACGCTCGTCCGCATCCAACCAGGGTGGTGGCGCGGTCGGGGAGTGGCCGGAAAGTGGTCGGCGACGAGCTTTAGTGGCGGCCGGAGTTCGGCGTCAGTGAGGACGGCGCTGCGGTGCACGGGGGAAGGAGCAGGTGTGTGCGTTCGGCTCCTGAGAGCACGGTTAGCAGGCGGGTGCTACTAGGGCGAGCGGAGGAGCTCGGGAGCACGGGGCTCACTGGCCATGGCGATGGCCGGAGCTCGGTTTCGTGGGGCGGCGGCTAACGGACGAGAACGGAGGGGGTGAGCAAGGGGGAAGGCGCAGGAGCTCACAGCGAGTTCGAGGGGGCAGTCAGCAGGCTCGGGGACGTCCTGTGTGCGGCAAATTGACGACGGCGATCATCGGACAGAGACGAGGAAGATGGCGACGATGGCGGCTCCATAGGGCCTCTGCGTTGGCTTTCCTCAATGGAGAGGCGTGGTGCAAGGTGGCGGAGGTGCTGGACTGATCGGGGAGGCAAGGCATCGGCGGTGGGCACGGCGAACGGCGTCGGTGGCGACGGGGCTCCGCTCGGTGGAGGAGAGAGGGAGCCAGAGAAAGGGGGAGAAGGCACGGGGAGAGTGCGAGGCCTGGGAGGGTGCGTGGCGTCGCGGACGGAGTCCAGGGCGACGAGAGGAAGCAGGAGGTGGCCAGGGGGAAGCAGGAGGTGGCCGAGGCCTCTCGGGCGCACGCCACGCCTCGCCTCTGTTCGTCCTCCTGGCAGAGGGGGAAGATGACAAGGGGGAGGAGGTGGGCTGGGCCGGCTGGGCCGGTTGGTGGCGCCAGGTAGGCTGCGGGTAAGTGGCCCAGGTAGGTTTTCTGCTCTGTTTTATTTTTTTCTTCTGTTTTGTTTTATTTAATTTATTTTGCCACTGCTTTGAATTTAAAATAATTCAAACAATGCCAAAAACTCCTCTGAATATTTTATATTGCTAGATGGACTTTTCCAAAAGCTTATAAAATATTTCAGGGGTATTTGAAATTATATTCTAATTATATGAATATAATTCAAATTCAAATAGCTAATGAATTAAATCCAAAGTCCCAAAAATAAATCCTTAAAAATGTTCAATATTTTGGTTGGGACCAGAACCCTTACCAAAAATTATCAAACATTTAAGAAGAGCATTTTGGAGCAATGAATGAGATTTCTAGGGTTTTTGCCCCTCTTTTATTTAAGTTTTTGAGGCTTCCAAAATTCCTCAGTTCAAGTTTCGAAAATATAGACATGATGCACACATGAAGCTAGCCTAGAGCACTACCAGCAGCTAGGGATGTGACAACTCACCCCCACTAAACAAGAATCTCGTCTCGAGATTCAAGTGTAGGGTAAGATGATGGGGAACGCAACCTAACACAATCTTCACGATCCAGGTTGCCCTTCATAGGAACGTTGATTCGATCACCATTATTGTCTTGAAGTCTTGCTCTGAGAAATCCTGTCAACATGACATGGAGGGAAGAAGGAGACTCTAGAAGGGTCGATCTCCTCGAAGATCGAACAACTCAGGATCAACTCACGGAATGAGACATAGAACCATCTCTCGGGTTGAGACACGAGATACACATCAAGAGGGGTGGAAAAAAAACGGATGACGAAGGTTCACTAGGTGGACAACAATTTCACGCTTAAGAAGGTGGTAATCGATTGTCAACGTAGCGAGGAGTTGAGTTGCCATGATACCACAACGAGGCACCTTAGGGATGGTGACTCGTAGATATATCCCCTTAAGTGGCAAAAAGAATTACCTTTGATTCAGAGATCATTGAAACTCTTTAAACCAGCCTAAGGCAATTCTCGAGCGATCGTTTGGAGGGGGGTCGGTAGAATGGCATACTCGGACTTGGATGATGTGGATTACCTTGTTGAAGACAACGTAATGGATGAATTTTGCTTATCACCGGAAATGGAAGAGACCCATGGTAGAATGGCACATTGGCGGTGCAAGCTGGGAACAAAATGCAAATGCTGGGAATGATTCTGGTAACTGGGAAAGAACCCAACAATAGAGAGTGAATTCACTGTTTAAAAAGGCCATAGCATTGCCGAGGAAACTGAGAGGAATCCCAGTTAGAGCCGATGATAACACGTAGCGCTTGTGCGTGCTCTCAAGAACTTGAGCATTTCCACATTCATCAAGGTTTTACCAATATCCGTGTCAAGGGTGCTGACAACACAGCATACTACCATGATGAATAGCAATGGACGATGCAGGTGCAAAAAAAAGATAACACTTCTCGGATTACACCTTAGCGAAGCCAAGGAACAAAATCTGGATGATCGACCGAGAGACATTTAGCACTCCGCTTCTAATGTTGTCCTTGATGTGCTAGTGTAACCCATTCCTAGAAATGGTCTGGTATCTAGAACATCAAGTAAAGGTCGGACTTCGGGAACACAAAAATCCATAGGGGCAACTAGGGAGTAAACCCTACGAAATCCCTATGGGGAGGTGGCCAACTTCGTCAATCAAGATATTATAATAACAGGTCTTCCGGCTGGGTGTGTTGGCCACGACATCCACTTTACCGGTTATTGCGCGACCAACATTATAATTCTTGGGAAATATTCCAACCATCATATCTGCCTGAGATTCAGATCTGGTTGGTGTCAGGATATTCCAGACTCATCGAGTCTAGGAAGAAAAACGAAAGTTTGCAACACAAATCGACGGGATGACGTTGCGAGATTCTCGGGAAATGAACTACGATAGTAAGCTCCAAAACATGAGCTGGTTCTGCTACAAACATGTGAACACGTTGTCCCAGACAAGCATGCCCACATGGTAGTCTTACAATAAAACACTACCGAGTTCTGGTAGGGAACCATCATCGGGGATATCAGAGTCTTGTGCATTACCATGGATTAACACTTAACTCCTTTTCTCGAACAAATTAGTCAGTGGCTTGGGGTGCTACGGAACACATATAGAATGGAGGTTGCAAGTCTCCGAACCACAGAATACTTTCGCACGTATGCATGACTGATTTGGGACGATTCCAGAGGAAGCAAAACTAACTTTCTCAAACTCACGGCGGCAACTTTCACCAAATGCACGTGTATAAGAGGAAGTCACTCCTTTCATCAAACAAGTACTTCATGAGCTAGCATGAAGAAAATGCTTTCAAAAGTTTCCAACACTAGCTTAATGTTCAGCAAAATTATGGAGGAGACAAGGATGTTGTCGATGGGCTCAACAACAATTCATCCAGGTTTCCATATAACAGGAATTCCATAGTTAAGTGAACACAGTGATAGCATTGATCAGACCAAAAGATGTAATGGTGTATGCTCGAGGAAAATCCACGAGTAAGACAACATTACGAACATCGTTGGTTCTGACTTGATTTGAGGATAGCCCATACTCAAATCAAGGCTTTGATAAGACAATAGGTCCAGCAACTGATCACAGGGACCAATCGATGCAGATATCATCTTTCTTCAACACACACTACACAAGAATATCCCTTTGGAACGGACTAAGTCAGGCAAGCTTTTATCTTCCAGCTCTCCAAGTTGTTGTCTAGCTTAACCAACTAGCTCCGGGATATCCATCACAGATTCTTGGAGAAAGGGTGGTTCACAAGAACCCGACTTGATCACGAGCTCAACATAGCAGTCAGGTGACAACCTAGTAATACTTCCGGGAAGACATTCAGAAAATCACGAACCACCGGTATGTTACTAAGCTCGAGAACAATCTCGCTTTTGAGGGCAAGACGATATGATCAAATGAGTGAGGACTTGACAAGATCCTAACTCATCAATCGAAGGGTGCACCGAAATAAGGACTAGGTAGCACGATCAGTCTTAGAAGGATGATTCAAAAACCAACATGCTAAGAATGAAATTATTGTCCTTTAACTACCAAGCAACGAGGTTGCTGGGAGTATTGATTTCACACATCACAATTCATTTGTCGGTATTCCGGTGGCATCAACACGAGGGCCGAGGAATGACTAATGATGATGAGAAGTATCACTACGTCAAAATTCATGAGAGTTGGTGCAGTTCTCATGACAATTCTGACATAAAGGGGGTAATACTCCAAGGTAGAACAGAACCAAAAGCTGGATTGGCATTTGATCTGCGGAATACAACTACTTTGGTCCAATCCTAGATATGGATGAGGTACTGGAGTTTGTTTCTCCAAGTCATTCAGGACAGAATGGCTTGACGGACCACAAGGGTAATAGGCATCGACAAACGAATGCATGCATACCCTTGACTATCAATTGATAGACGAAGGTCAGTAGACAACTAAAGAGGGACAACTCAAAGGAGCATATAATTTTCTGAGTTGTGGATGCATAGATTAGTATGTCGATCGAGGTCAACATTTCTTCCAGATAACCCATGCAGAGAGGTAGAACTGGCAGAGTCACGATTATGAATGGAGATCTCCTCAAGAGTACTCTAATTGTGATCTTTTGATCCAATAAACATCTGCCATAAGCGGTTCATAGTATTTGGAAGAAGGAAATACCACGGACCTCGAGGACTATCGCAAAGTTACTAATTTCCTGAAGGAACTAGCAATTACTATCAACATGAAGTAGGTAGAGTGAATCTCGGGTTCAAGAACCCAGGAACAGAATACCTATTACTAAGTAGCATCACGGGATGCTTTCGAGAATGATGGCCAGAATCTTCACACTGGGAACACAAAACATTGCTAGATTACTAGGTGACTCCCTAAAACACCTAGAGTCATAATAGTAGCTCCAACATCTACGCCGAGGTAACAAAGTACCTCAACCTACCGATTAGTGTGCTTATTCCGACCAAAAGGGACATCGGAGACGGAAGGAAAGGATTTGCAAATGCATCAGACTGTTTAGAGACCTGGGATGACTTGGACAGCATAATGGCTGTAAATGCTCAGAAAAGACTTGAGACAATCACAAAATGGTGGCATAACCACTCAGAAGCACAATATCAAGGTTTCGAGATCAACAATTAACATACGGAAGTAGTAGGAACTGAACTGAGACTTAAATCCAACAATCTTATAAGTCCACTGATTAGTAACACGTGATCCTGATAGAAAGAAGAGATAGCCTAGTTCTTAATCCCCGTAGAAGAGAAGATGATGACTCAGATCAGAAGGCCATGAGGTATAAGGAGTAAAAAGAGCCTTACGTTCCATCCCACAATCAATTCCCTTATATATAACTAAAGAATTTCTAGACTCAACTTCGACCAGTTTGGCTTAGTAATCCTACAGGCAGTCAAGCTCTGATACCAGCGCTATCAGGACCCCGACTCAATGCCACATCGATCTAGCATGTAACGCCTCATATCACTTTGCGGCCTCACGCACGGTATCCCCACGGGTGTCGCCTTACCTTTGCCCGGGACCGTTTGCGCATTTTGGCACACGTATATGATGGTGTCGCTAGCATCCATATGATAAAGAGCCCGGGCTGACACGGCTAGTCGTAAACCCAAAGTAGCACTAACTTACAGGGACAGGCATCCATGACCCAGCATCGAACGTGACGGTCATCAACGAGTGAATCCAGGCTGTAGCACTGGGCTAACA
Source organism: Triticum dicoccoides (assembly GCF_002162155.2). Taxonomy (NCBI): domain Eukaryota; kingdom Viridiplantae; phylum Streptophyta; class Magnoliopsida; order Poales; family Poaceae; genus Triticum; species Triticum dicoccoides. Next base: position 492,069,693 of record NC_041383.1, on the reverse strand, counting down.
GGACTCCGGTGAACCGGGCTGTAGCGGGGTAGCAGGACTCCGGTATTCATCGCGTGACATTTCCCCGAAGGGACAGACACAGGATCGAAGAAGGACACATGCCGGCCTGCCTAAGTGTTCCGGAGCAGTAGCAAGCTACCAGGGCTCAGTGGAAGCACTAGGAGACATTTCCCGGTAAGAGAGGCTACTAAGAATAAACAACTAGGTAGTCAGATCCCACACATAGCAATACACATTACACGTACGCATAACATGCAAGTATGTGCTGTACAACATGGCATCACAGCATAACTCAACAGTCATATAGATAAAGGCTCAGAAGAGCCATCATAGCATTTATTGCAAACAGGGGTCACAAAACCCATCATACAGAGCATACAAGCAACAAGCGGAAGCATTACATGTCTGGGTACAGACATCTACAAATGAAATAGGCTGAAGAGCCTGACTATCTACAACATCCGATCAAGATCGTAGCTGAGGTACTAGCTACTAGTCGAAGTCCACAAGAACACTAGTAAGACCGAAGTCTCCGCTGCAAAAGCATAAATAAAGCAACATGAGTACAAAGGTACTCAGCAAGACTTACATCAGATCCTATCATACATGCATTTGTATCAAGAGGGTAATGTGGGGTTTAGTTGCAGCAAGCCAGCTTTGACTCTGTGGCTATCCTGTTCTACGACTACCAGAAACTCTGGAGGTGAAACAACGTACACGAGTCCAGTAATCACCATACAATACACTACTATGGGTTCATCCCCGTCTCCCTACGAGAAGGCCATCCATAGCACTCACACTTGTCTTGAGCATTTTAGAGTATCCACTTCAAGTTGTCTATGTACCATGTAAGCATCCAAGAAGTCCATAACCGCGGACCCGGCTATTCGAATAGATCATGTTAACCCTGCAGGGGTGTACTTCTTCACACACGCTCTCGCCACTTACCGCCATGTACACGTCATGTATCTCGGCAACCTTCAAGCGGAAGCCTGGCGAGGGTGTCGGCCACGACCTGACTAACCACACAAGACTCTAGTCCAGGTTTATCGCCTATTCGGGTTCCATCCGCAAGGAGATCCCGCCGGGGTGTCGCTTACGGCCCCAAACGATGTGTACAGGGTTCCCGAGCCCACCATCCGGGTGCCACTCGGTACACCAGGCCACGTGTGCCTAGTCTGTCCCAAGCCCACCCTGCCGGGTGCCACTTGGTAGAAAAATAGCACTACCTACAAACACCAGAAACTAGTTGCGACTCCTGGACAGAGATCAAGTCGGTTAATAAGTCGAGAGGGCTTGGAGCGCCCGGAGCCCAATGTGTGGTAGTATCGAGTCATTGGACAACATACATAGAACTCGGTGCTTAAGGACGGTTCCAGTGAGACAACCCACCATGTACTCCTACATGGCCTCTCACCGCTACCTTTACCAAATCGTGTTCACACACCCTTCTCTCTCAGCATCAGAACATATCGTAACACTCCAATTCATTCCCAATGAACCAGACCTGACACAACACTAAGCAATAGCAGGCATAGCATGGTAGGAACACAACATGGCTCAATCAACTCCTACACATGCTAGTGGGTTTCAACTATTTACTGTGGCATTGACAGGTCATGCAGAGGAATGGGTTCAACTACCGCAGCACAAAGTAGCAGATGAATCGTTGTTGTCCTAATGCAATAACTGAGAGCAGGAGCGAGAGAGTAGGGTTTTATCGAAATGAACAAGGGGGTTTGCTTGCCTGGCACTTCTGAAGATAACATTGAGTCTTCATCAGTGTCAACGACCACATCATCGGTATCACGTCTATCGAGAGGGGACAAATACCGGCAACACAGAAGGGAACACAATCAATGCAATGCACAATATGATGCATGATCATGACATGGCAAAATGAATGTGTTTTGGGCTAATGCAACTAGCCACAGATTAAATGAAGTTGGTTTGAATACAAGATTCAAATTCAAACTCCATATGTGATTATTCAAATGCCATTTAATTGATTTGTGCTAAACAGCAGCTATAAGTTGTTCTAACATGCATGAAAATGGTACAGATGGATTCCTTGAATTTTTCTGATAATTTTTCATATATAATTTATTTAATTTGGAGTTACGGTTAATTTTCTATGATTTATTGAAGTTTAGAATATATTCTGGAATTATTAAATCATTTAAGATTTATTTAAATTCCAGAAAGGAATTATTGCGTCAGCATGACGTTGGCATGACGTCACAGGTCAACAGGGGCTGGTCCGGTCAAACCTGACGTGTGGGGGCCACACGTCAGTGAGAGAGAGGGGAGGGTCAAACCGGGCAGTGGGTCAACCCACGCCGGTCAAGGGTCAACGGTCGCCGGCGTTTAGCCACCGGCGAGTCCCGACGCGGTGGTGCGCTGCAGAAATGGCCTACAGAGCGCCGTTTGGCGCGCAGAGCACGACTACGGGATGCGGACGCTCGTCCGCATCCAACCAGGGTGGTGGCGCGGCCGGGGAGTGGCCGGAAAGTGGTCGGCGACGAGCTTTAGCGGCGGCCGGAGTTCGGCGTCAGTGAGGACGGCGCTGCGGTGCACGGGGGAAGGAGCAGGTGTGTGCGTTCGGCTCCTGAGAGCACGGTTAGCAGGCGGGTGCTACTAGGGCGAGCGGAGGAGCTCGGGAGCACGGGGCTCACTGGCCATGGCGATGGCCGGAGCTCGGTTTCGTGGGGCGGCGGCTAACGGACGAGAACGGAGGGGGTGAGCAAGGGGGAAGGCGCAGGAGCTCACAACGAGTTCGAGGGGGCAGTCAGCAGGCTCGGGGACGTCCTGTGTGCGGCAAATCGACGACGGCGATCATCGGACAGAGACGAGGAAGATGGCGACGATGGCGGCTCCATAGGGCCTCTGCGTTGGCTTTCCTCAATGGAGAGGCATGGTGCAAGGTGGCGGAGGTGCTGGACTGATCGGGGAGGCAAGGCATCGGCGGTGGGCATGGCAAACGGCGTCGGTGGCGACGGGGCTCCGCTCGGTGGAGGAGAGAGGGAGCCAGAGAAAGGGGGGAGAAGGCACGGGGAGAGTGCGAGGCCTGGGAGGGTGCGTGGCGTCGCGGACGGAGTCCAGGGCGACGAGAGGAAGCAGGAGGTGGCCAGGGGGAAGCAGGAGGTGGCCGAGGCCTCTCGGGCGCGCGCCACGCCTCGCCTCTATTCGTCCTCCTGGCAGAGGGGGAAGATGATAAGGGGGAGGAGGTGGGCTGGGCCGGCTGGGCCGGTTGGTGGCGCCAGGTAGGCTGCGGGTAAGTGGCCCAGGTAGGTTTTCTGCTCTGTTTTATTTTTTTCTTCTGTTTTGTTTTATTTAATTTATTTTGCCACTGTTTTGAATTTAAAATAATTCAAACAATGCCAAAAACTCCTCTGAATATTTTATATTGCTAGATGGACTTTTCCAAAAGCTTATAAAATATTTCAGGGGTATTTGAAATTATATTCTAATTATATGAATATAATTCAAATTCAAATAGCTAATGAATTAAATCCAAAGTCCCAAAAATAAATCCTTAAAAATGTTCAATATTTTGGTTGGGACCAGAACCCTTACCAAAAATTATCAAACATTTAAGAAGAGCATTTTGGAGCAATGAATGAGATTTCTAGGGTTTTTGCCCCTCTTTTATTTAAGTTTTTGAGGCTTCCAAAATTCCTCAGTTCAAGTTTCGAAAATATAGACATGATGCACACATGAAGCTAGCCTAGAGCACTACCAGCAGCTAGGGATGTGACATGTTATGCCTCTCTCTTTATATCATAGACTTGAATTGAATAAGTTGACACCTACTGAAATATCTTTGCAAATGGCCAATAAATCAACCGCTATACCTGTCGGTATTTGTGAGGATGTGTCTGTTGTGGTTGCAAACATTACTATATTAACGGACTTTGTTATTCTTGATATTCCCGAGGACGATAGTATGTCGATTATCCTTGGTAGACCCTTTTTGAATACTACAGGGGCTGTTATTGATTGCAACAAAGGCAATGTCACCTTTCATGTTAATGGTAATGAGCATACGGTACACTTTCCGAGGAAACAACCTCAAGTTCACAGTATCAATTCTATTAGGAAAATTCCAACTATTATTATTGGAGGTTTTGAATTTCCTCTTCCTACCGTCAAGAAGAAATATGATATTCTTATTATTGGGGATGTACATATCCCCGTTGATGTAACCTAGTGTTATTCGAAATTTCTCCAGTTCCATGTTATTCGAATGAGTTTGTTAACAAGACTTGATCAACCTTGTTAGTGGATTCCTTTTGATGAGCATGAGATGATGAAGTTAGAAAGCACAACCTTCTGTACACTCTTTTTACTTTCTGTTATTTAGATTAAATAATGCATAAATAGTATTTTCTGTCTGTTTTCTGAATTATCCATGCAATAAAAAATATCCCGAAAATAAAAGTTCTCCAAATGCCCTAAAAATGAAATATGATTTTTTTCTAGAATATTTGAGAATATTTGGCACTGAGAACACAGTAGAGGGGGCAAGCACCTGGCCATGAGGGTCCAGGGCGCGCCCACCCCCATGGGGCGCGCCCCCTGCCTCATGGTCCCATGGTGGCCCCCCTCCACTTATTCCTGCACCCACACTCTTCTTCTTCCTCCCAAAAAAATCACCATCCAGCTCAAGCACGAGTTCTAGCTCATCTTGCTGCCATTTTTGATCTGCTTGCTCAAAGCTCCATTCACAAAACTGCTTTGGGGGATTTTTCTTTGGTATGTGACTCCTCTAATGGTCCAATTGGTTTTTGTTCTATTGCTTTATTCATTGCAAATTTTTGCTGCTAAGGTGACCCTGTTCTTGAGCTTGCATGTCAAATTTATATGGTCCCTAGTAATTTTAATGCATGATAAAGTCTCTAGGCACTTGTGGGAGTAGTTGCTATCAATTTTGTTGAGTTTGGTTCACTTTTATTTTGAGTTACTAAAATTTTCAGAAATTTTTAAGAGGAAGAAATATGTCTAGGAAAATGTACCAAGGCGGTTCTTCAAGGAAGCAAGGACCCATACTCGCAATACGTGAGCCGGACGATGAACCGCCAATGGAAGCTCAAGTGTGGCCTTGTGAATGGCCGTCAGAAGATTTTATGGTCCGGATAGGCATTAAGGATGAATTTGACGTGTATGTGCGTAATGCCGACCTTGAGGACTTCATGTCAGATAAGTGCTCCCAACACTACTACTTTAGTGATTCCTTTGTGAGAAGGTTTAAATTTACATCTTCACGCAATTCTCACAATGTCCTGTTTGATCTTTATGATAAATCATATACCATGGACCTAGAAGATTTTAATACTGCTTGTAAACTCCCGCAGCGGGGCAATGCCAATGAACCTCGTAAATCTGAATATAAAGACTTTCTTGCTAGTATCACTATGGGGGAATCTAGAGAAATAGCACAAGCTACCATAGGGAGCATTCATTTTCCTGCTATACATTATTTTGCTCTCTTTATTGGTAGATGCATAAATGGCAAGGATGAAGCTTGTCACATGTGTGTTCCAGATCTTAGTGTCATCAAGAGTGCTGTATTAGGTGATAAACAATATAACTTGGGGGCAATTGTTGCATGTAGGTTGCATAATAATGGTTTAGATGGAGACTTGTTTGGAGGGATTTATGCAACCTGTGTGGCTAATTATCTTGGTATACCCATACATGGAAAGTGATAGGGAGTTGCCTCCCACTTATCTATATTATAATGCCATGGTTAACCATCAATTTTTAGAGAGGAATGAACAGTTCCTCCAGTACTGACTAATCTTTGATAGACGTCACACTATCCATGTTGCTCTCCCCGCTCCTAGTTTGTTTGACTTTCAGACAAAAAGGAGATATATTATAACCAGGGAGGAGGCGAACGAGTACGAGAGGAGGACGGAGCCAGCCCGCCTCCAAGCTGCAGCTCGTGAGGCAGTAGCTGATGCATCTCAGTATGACCCCAACTACCACTTTGATCCATGGGCATAGACCAACTTAGGCCAAAATCCTAAGCTTGGCGGAGTACGTATTTCTCACTGACATTACATTCATGTTCACACACTCCTGCTAGTTGTCGGTGATCATACTTTTTCATTGTACTATCCATGCTAGTTTATTTTCTTTTTCTTGCTTTCTTCTTGTGTGCTTGAATAACCTTAAGAAAAACCAAAAAAAAAATAGTTGTAGCTTTTAGCTAGTTTACTTTTGAAAGGACCACGATGTCGCCTAGAGGGGGGGTGAATAGGCGTTTTAAAATCTTTTACGGATTTGGCTATATCCTAATGCAGGAATAAACTAAGCGGATACCTTTCAATCACAAATCCTAAATATACTAGGCTCACTAAGTGCACCAACAACTTAGCATAAACAAGATGGGAACAGCGAGGATATGAGTACGCACAAGTAAGTCACACAAACTTACTCAATGTATATCACGAGATATGGAAATGAATAATACACACAACCACAAGTAAGCAATACAAGCTTACACAAATTGTATCACAATATATGGGATTGAATGATACAAGCAAACTCAAGTAAGTTACACAAACTTACTTGAGCAATATCGCAATATATGGAAGTGTATGACACAAGTTAGCAATTCACACTAATCACAAAGTATATCAATAGTAGCAAGTATGAATTGTGGAATATGAAGTGTAGGCCTAAATAATCTCTACAAGGAAATGGCCAACACAATATAATGAACCACCACAATATAATGAGGACAACAAGATATAGTGAATGCATGGTCAAATGACCAAAGTAAACCACAAGTAAGGAGTTAGGGTTAGGGATAACCAAAGTCACGGAGACGAGGATGTATCCCGATGTTCACTTCCTTGGAGGGAAGCTAGTCACCGTTAGAGAGGTGGATGTTACCACGAAGGCACACCAACGCCACGAAGGCTCACCCTATTCTCCTTGAGATATCACCACGAAGGCGATTCCCAACCACTAGTGGTAGACCTTGAGGCGGCCTCCAAACCTTCACAAACTTTCCGGGGGACAAATCACAAGTTGATTCCTCACCGGAGCACTCCTACCACCTAGGAGTCTCCAACCTCCAAGAGTAACAAGATCAAGGGGGAAATGTTCAAGACTTGCTCAAATCACAAATTGCTTTGGTCAAAAGAGAGAGGAGGAGTGGTTGTATGCTTGGATGAAATCTCTCTCAAGAACTCTCACAAATCTCTTCGGGGTGTAGCACGAGAAGGCTCAAATCCCTCTCTCTCAAATCCCACCAAAAGCAACTAATGCTATGGAGGGATGGGAGAGGAGAGGAACAATGGAGGAGGTCAACCAATGAACCCTAGATCCATGGGATAGTTTCCCCCAAATGGATTGGAGTTTTGAGGCTTGGGGGATGAGGATAGAGCTCAAAAGAATGGGGAAATCTCAGATGCAAAAACTCTCCTCGATGGGGAAGAAGGGTGCCTTATATAGTGCCCCACCAAATCTGCCCGTTATGCACAGAAAAACGCAGCCCGGAACTTCTGGGCAAGCCCGGAACTTCCAGGCCCCCTATTGAACACATATGTGCAAACTCTCTGGTTAACCCGGAACTTCCCCGGAACTTCCGGGCCCCGGAACTTCCGGGCTGCCCGGAACTTCCGTCCCCGCAGAGAACAGCTAGCATACCTAAAGTAAAACATGCATAACTTTTTCATATGAACTCCGATTTTGATGATCTTGGGCTCGTTTTGAAGCTATGGAAAAGCTCCAGGTCCTCAGATAGAGAACCACACAAAATAAACCAAAATGTAGGGTGCAAAGTATGGAAATGTTAGATCATATATTTTGGGAAACTATTTGGCTTTGGCTTTTCTTTGGTATATAGGATATGAGTGGAATTGTGTATAGAAGATGTTGACTTGAGCAAATCCATCACAAACCCCTTTGATCCCCTCTTAATAGTGCGGGATCCCTATAACTCAAGAATCATAAAAGAGCTACACTACATAGCTATCGAGAATCCATTCTTGAGTGTATATGTTTCTTTTTGATGGTCATCACTCCACAACACTAACGTCAAAGGAACTAATACCTTTGACATGAGCCATTCACTTGAGCTTGATGTTGATGTTTCTTCTTGGCTCAAGATGAAGGCAAGACATTGGTGAAGTCTTCAAGTCTCTCCCCCATACACAATGCGGGGAAGCTTTGCTTTGTATTCATCTTCACTTGTCCATCATGTGATCATCCACAAGCTTCAAGCATGTAATCCTTTGGGATGGTTATCTTGAACTTGCCCTTGTCAACCATGATCACCAAACACTTGATGTCATCCTCTCATAGACACTTGAAATCTCTTTCTCGACGCGAGCCCATGAGAATCACCTAACCCTCAGAAACATAGACAACACATAGTATGGGTTAGTACATAGAGTGCAATTGATAATTTCTTATCATACCACAAGATCCTATGTGGTGCATCATTTGCGCTCGTGTGTTGACCATTTAGAGTTCGATCTTTGAGCTTCATCTTGGTAAACCTATATCTCTACTCCATGTTTAATCTTGACGTCTTGAAGGGTATATTGAATTCTTCACTTGAATAGCTTGCTTGAATACTTGATCAATCATGACTCATACATGAGTCCATTTTGATTATATCTTTGAGCCACTCCTTAAGATACTCCAATGAACTTCATTTTGATCATCTCAATGTAATTGTTGCTTCAAAGGAGTTGTCTTCCATTATTATTCAATCATATTCCAATGGGACTAACCTTCAAATGTATATCTCAATGCAAACATTAGTCCATAAGGATTGTCATTAATTACCAAAACCACACATGGGGACTACATGTACTTTCAATCTCCCCCATTTTGGTAATTGATGACAATCTCAACAAGAGGGTTTATATAATGAATTTTTACACAAGCACGCACTTTTTCTAGGATAAATTGTATACTTGCGATGACTTTGATAGCATTAATTATCATAAAGAAACTTGATGTTTATCAAAATCGGTTGTACTAACATCAAAACACTACACAAGCATTTGATGTTAGTAAGACCTCAATATATAGAGCAAGCTCCCCCACAATATATGCATGTGTGAATGAACTTTGAATTTCATTGCATATATTGGTTGATACAAACTAGTTGGAGTTTTTTCTCTCTATATATTCATTCATGCAACAAGCATATATAATTAGGGTGGATATGCATGAATGAAAACAAGAACTTCAAAAGATATTTATCTTAAACCCTCTAAACTTCTCCCCCATTGGCAACAAATGCCAAAATGGAAGACAAAACATCTAGAAGACCAATATAGTATGAGTTCCTCCTTGATGTGTGCATATCACAAAATGTGAGTGAATGCAAATGCACATATACAATAATTAAAAATTTGAGGAGCTCAGAATCTATAGAATGCAACCAGATATGAAGATATGAAAGCAAGCATTAGACATGAGAGGAAAACAATCAAAACACATGAGTGCGCAAGATTATATGTCAAACATACAAGCACTCACGACACAACCTCTTACCGAAGCTACCATAAGAATAAGAGGAAACAAACAAAGTGGCCGGCAAGGAATAAATGATATCAAGGAAAGATATGAAGTTTCTCATGTAGAAAAATTTCTGAGTGTCCAATCATAATCATGATATGTATCCACAAAGTAACTTTGCATACACAAAATAGACGCAATTGATAAGAACATGATATACACAAGTGAATCCATTATTATACAACTGAAACCTAGTCATAATAGCAAGGCACATGGCACAAAGCACATGGCACAAATTGATCTCATTTGCATAACACAAAGTGAAGCAAGCAATCAAAAGATCCGATAAGCCAAAAGGATAAAAGAATATTATGATTTGGGAAAAGGAGTGTTCTAAGGAAAATAGAGAAGCTCCCCATGATTTGTGCACTATTTAAATTTTTTGTATTTGGATGCAAGTGCACAAAATAGGATCATCACTCCCCCAAAATCAATAGAAACACAAAACAATTTCAAGCAGGCATAGATAAGAAAAGAAGCCTAGCATTTGCAACAAACATATGGTTGAGCAACATGTAAATGAGGCAGCCTAAGAATAGGCACAACCAAAATGATGTGTGTGAGTCATGTCAAAGCACTTGAGAAGACAGTATAAGGATGAGAATTAAGCATCAACATAGCCTTGAGTAAATGAGATACAGGGTGCAAGACATGTCCTTTCCACACAAATGAAGTTAAGAAGGTCACACACACATCAAGAAAATGGGTTCACAAGCTCACTAATAGCAAACTAAAAATCAAAGCTTGTGACAACCCATGATGAAGATAGGAAATAATAGGCTTGTCAAGACAAGCATGAGGACAACAATCTTCACCAAACAAGAGTGCACTAAGATGCAAAGAGGTAAGACATGCACTCATACAACAAATGCTTCCATGGAGCCACCAAAAAGATATAAAAAGTGAATTAAATGGTGGACATGAAAGAATAGGGATATCAACTAGAGATGTAACTTCTCTCACGTGTATAAGATTCTAGGTAGATGATATCCACAAAGAAGGATGTACACATAAAATAGTTACAAAAGGAAAGAATAAGGTATACAAACGGGAGTCATAAAATATACCAATGAGAACTTTGCTTGAAAGCATAGCACGTGGCTTAATACAATCTTATTGTATATTAATGAACTCCAAACACACAACCATCAAAGACATCACAACTAGCAACAAGAGATCATGTTGGGATGCTTTGAGAAAGGAAACAAGTATCATAGGAACGAGTCAAGAAATTCATGCCATGATGCAACCTACACAAGGTTGACCCCATTTCTATATATGTGCATGAAGTAAATACTTGTTACCGAGATAGCATTGGTATGAAGTCGTAGATCAATAAAATGTCCAAGATTGGCTCTAATTTCCTCATAGTGTCACCACTTCATGAATAAGCCAAGCACCCAATGCTTCTCAAATGTACCTAACACATTTTAAGTACAATATGGTCCCCAAACTTATTGGGTCTGAAGTAGTTAGCATAACTACAACACATAGGGTAAAACCACTTAAATATGTGCATATTTATATGAATTTGAATTTCATGCACATCTTAGCTATTAAGAAT
>NC_041383.1:492023761-492058100 GCF_002162155.2 Triticum dicoccoides | reverse complement strand
TTACACATAGTAAATATGCATGTACAAGCCTACCAAAATCCAGGGAGATACAAATTGGACAAATGACCACATAACCGTTAATACTTCCAATAACATCACTAGTCATTTATGTTGTCCAAAATGAATCAAAGTGACAAATCAACATATGATAGCACACAAAGTTCAACATATGAACCAAGGAAAAAAACAAAGAGCATATAAGATATGCATTGCACACATACTCATAGGAATATCTCACTCAAGTAGATATAAGACACTATAAACAATGAGATAACAAACTCTCATATAGAGCAATAAGATGAATTCGAACAAAATGGTATTTCGGGTTATCATCCGGTGTAGAAACCAAATAAGTACATGATCATCTATACTAACACAAGCATAACATGAGAGTTTAGAAATAAACATAATGCTTGGATAGCATAATATTAACATTCCAACTAGATAGATCATCATGCAAAGCAATAATTGGAATAGCTTTAATCAAATGATTTTCCAAATATGATTTTAAAGATAACCATGGGCAAAACCGCACAAGAATGCCATACGTAAACAAGACATTGCGTGCCATGGAGATATAAGATAATCTCAAATATAAATTCTAAGTGGCATCCCTCAATTGTTCATATTAACAAGGATTGTGATATGCACAAAGCATATCACTCCCCCATAATATGATGATCCATGTATTATCCACAAGAAGCAAATAAAACCCAACTAAGGATAATTAATGGAGAGAATTTGAGTTTCGAATGAGCTTTACATACCACATAGTAACTAGATAATATTGCACTAACAATACTAGGTGGTATCCCACATACATACACATTTAAGGTTTTTGATATCCGTAAATATCTCAAAAGAGCCAAGAAAGATTCAACTAATAAAGCAATAAAGGCTTGAAACCACACACACAAATATATGAAGTGCATTGCAACCTACAAATGCTCGATAACACAAATCAAGCATAGTAGGAAGCACAACTATACAAGCACATACTAGGTACAAAACCTAAACATGCAAGGGACATAGTAACTTTCAATGTAAACAATGCAAGTACAAGTTACCGCAAAGAGGAGTATTGGATTGATAGGTATGATGATAATCCACTTGACTTGGCATTAACCATAACATATGGTGAAAATAGTTTTTCTTCATGAAGTAGCCAAGTCTCCAATGCCCTCCACACACCTATTGATCAAGTTTGAGCTTGATGGTCCCCAATCAAGTTGGGTCCTAAGAAGTTAGTAACAATAGGCTTGGCAACCCAAATGGTCTTGTCCACTTTCAAACTTCTTTGGGAACCCACAAACTTGGCAAACACATTGCCAACAATATCCTTCCTTAGCGAATAATGATTATTGAATATAGGAGGCTTAGATATGTTACCGTTGGGACAAGATGAAGCTATGTGTCCCTTCTTACGGCAAATATAGCAACATGTGCTCCCCTTTCTCTTCTTCTTTACCTTTTCAACTTGGAGAGCATTATCTTGGTTAGGCATGGGAAGAGGCATTTCATTATCTTGATATTGAACGTGAGGCCACTTCCCTTGATGCTTCACATTTGAAGCCTTCTTCTTCAATGGACAAGATCTCACATGGTGTCCAACATTCTTGCACTTGAAGCAAGTAATGTTGGCTGAATTCTTGACTTGATATTGTCCCTTCTTGTTGTTCTTGGACTTCTTCTTGTTGGAGATGAAATCAAGTCCTATTTTGTCTTGAGGGTCTTTTTGCACACTCAAGATATTATCACAACATTTTTCCAAGTCTTTCTTCAAACTAGTTACTTGGGCCTTGAGCTCTTTATTTTCCTCTACAAGGTTAGTATTAACAAAAGAACTAGAGGAAGTAGAAGCTTCATTGTTAGAGCAACAAGGCATGGTTAGCAATTCATTACAATATGTACCAATATCATGTACATAGGAATTGCAAGGACTAGCACATGACAATAAGGCATTTCGAGTAGAAGATGTGCTAATATCCACATGAGACTCACATGATTTTACCTTGGTGACCATAGCCTCATGAGCTAACTTTAACTCATCATGAGAGATTAGAAGATCCTCATGAGTGCCTGAGAGCTTTTTATGACTTTCTCCCAATTTCCCATAATTGCTAGTTAGCAAATCAAGTTGAGTCCTTAGCTCAACATTTTATTTTAATATCGATGCTTCACACAAGATAGAGTTAGTAGCACAAGCATCATTATCAATATGAGAGGAGCATGTAGAGGCTAGAGACTCCACATGAGTAGCTTGAAGTTCCTCATGAGACTTAGAGAGTTTGGTGAGCTCTCCTTTGACCTTCTTGTAGTCAAGGTCAAGGTGCTCAAAATCCTCTTTAAGTTTACAATGAGTAACTTCAATCTCTTCTTTTAAAGACCTCAAGTCACTAAGACATTGATGAGCCATAGCAAGTTCATGTTCAAGTTGTTCACTTTTTGCTTGCTCATAAAGGAATAAGTTGTTACATTTTTGAAAGCAAGCAAGAACATCTTGGAGCCTTTTATAAGTGTTATTTTTAGCTCTACGAAGAGTTTTCTCAATCTCATAGAGATTTTGAGTCAAGACTTCATCATCTTCCTCATTACAACTATCATCATTATCACTAAGAGAAGATGATACCTCGTCATTACCTCTTGCCAAGAGGCACATGTGAACAAAAGGGGTTGATGATGATTCTTTTGGAGAGGAGGGTTCTTCATCAACCAAGCGTGCCTCATTTTTCTTGATTTCCTCTACATGGTTAGTTTCACAAAGAGAACTAGAGGGAATCACGTCATTTTGAATATGGCAACACAAACGACCAAGCATATCATCACACGAATTTATGAGTGCATCATTAGATGATACGCAAGGACTCTCTACACAAGAATGTATGATGTTTTCGGTGTTAGATATGCTCGTGTCCATAGAAGATACATCACTCGTATCAACATAAGCAAGATCATCAATGAAGATCTTAATACCATCATCACGAGATATTTTTTCACTTACCATGTCATTACCTTGTGGTAAGCCACATGTTGGTGAAGTGAAAGATGTTGAGGTATGCAAGTAATCGGAGGTGGAAGCAATAGAGAGCTCTTCATGATTTAGAAATGTGGAGAACTCCGCCATTAACTCCCCAAAAATAATATTGTCTTCATCAAGATTGGACCCACCATATATATCTTCAATTTTGGTCCAAGCCTCATGAGCCAATGAACAAGACGAGATTGACTTGAACACCTCGAAGGTTATAGCTTGGTGAATGACACTTAAAGCTTCACAATCAAGATGCATATCATCAAGTGATGGAGATTGTCCATCCTTTAGATTTGAATTCCCTACAACCACAATCCGCAAAGCATTTGGACCCATGGCCCAAAAGTGACAAAGCATGCGTAATCTCCATATAATGTAATTTGTGCCATTAAAACAAAATGTGTCATCGTGCACTAGTTTACTAGTCGACATCGTTACTCTCTAGGCGGTTAAGCCTAATAAGGAGAGACCTAGCTCTGATACCAATTGAAAGGACCACGATGTCGCCTAGAGGGGGGTGAATAGGCGTTTTAAAATCTTTTATGGATTTGGCTATATCCTAATGCGGGAATAAACTAAGCGGATACTTTTCAATCACAAATCCTAAATATACTAGGCTCACTAAGTGCACCAACAACTTAGCATAAACAAGATGGGAACAACGAGGATATGAGTAATCACAAGTAAGTCACACAAACTTACTCAATGTATATCACGAGATATGGAAACATATGGAAATGAATAATACACACAACCACAAGTAAGCAATACAAGCTTACACAAATTGTATCACAATATATGGGATTGAATGATACAAGCAAACTCAAGTAAGTTACACAAACTTACTTGAGCAATATCGCAATATATGGAAGTGTATGACACAAGTTAGCAATTCACACCAATCACAAAGTATATCAATAGTAGCAAGTATGAATTTTGGAATATGAAGTGTAGGCCTAAATAATCTCTACAAGGAAATGGCCAACACAATATAATGAACCACCACAATATAATGAGGACAACAAGATATAGTGAATGCACGGTCAAATGACCAAAGTAAACCACAAGTAAGGAGTTAGGGTTAGGGATAACCAAAGTAACGAAGACGAGGATGTATCCCGATGTTCACTTCCTTGGAGGGAAGCTAGTCACCGTTAGAGAGGTGGATGTTACCACGAAGGCACACCAACGCCACGAAGGCTCACCCTAATCTCCTTGAGATATCACCACGAAGGCGATTCCCAACCACTAGTGGTAGACCTTGAGGCGGCCTCCAAACCTTCACAAACTTTCCGGGGGACAAATCACAAGTTGATTCCTCACCGGAGCACTCCTACCGCCTAGGAGTCTCCAACCTCCAAGAGTAACAAGATCAAGGGGGAAATGTTCAAGACTTGCTCAAATCACAAATTGCTTTGGTCAAAAGAGAGAGGAGGAGTGGTTGTATGCTTGGATGAAATCTCTCTCAAGAACTCTCACAAATCTCTTCGGGGTGTAGCACGAGAAGGCTCGAATCCCTCTTTCTCAAATCCCACCAAAAGCAACTAATGCTATGGAGGGATGGGAGAGGAGAGGAACAATGGAGGAGGTCAACCAATGAACCCTAGATCCATGGATAGTTTTCCCCCAAATGGATTGGAGTTTTGATGCTTGGGGGATGAGGATAGAGCTCAAAAGAATGGGGAAATCTCAGATGCAAAAGCTCTCCTCGATGGGGAAGAAGGGTGCCTTATATAGTGCCCCACCAAATCTGCCCGTTATGCACAGAAAAACGCAGCCCGGAACTTCTGGGCAAGCCCGGAACTTCCGGGCCCCCTATTGAACACATATGTGCAAACTCTCTGGTTAACCCGGAACTTTCCCCGGAACTTGCGGGCCCCGGAACTTCCGGGCTGCCCGGAACTTCCGTCCCCGCACAAAACAGCCAGCATACCTAAAGTAAAACATGCATAACTTTTTCATACGAACTCGGATTTTGATGATCTTGGGCTCGTTTTGAAGCTATGGAAAAGCTCCAGGTCCTCAGATAGAGAACCACACAAAATAAACCAAAATGTAGGGTGCAAAGTATGGAAATGTTAGATCATATATTTTGGGAAACTATTTGGCTTTGGCTTTTCTTTGGTATATAGGATATGAGTGGAATTGTGTATAGAAGATGTTGACTTGAGCAAATCCATCACAAACCCCTTTGATCCCCTCTTAATAGTGCGGGATCCCTATAACTCAAGAATCATAAAAGAGCTACACTACATAGCTATCGAGAATCCATTCTTGAGTGTATATGTTTCTTTTTGATGGTCATCACTCCACAACACTAACGTCAAAGGAACTAATACCTTTGACATGAGCCATTCACTTGAGCTTGATGTTGATGTTTCTTCTTGGCTCAAGATGAAGGCAAGACATTGGTGAAGTCTTCAAGTCTCTCCCCCATACACAATGCGGGGAAGCTTTGCTTTGTATTCATCTTCACTTGTCCATCATGTGATCATCCACAAGCTTCAAGCATGTAATCCTTTGGGATGGTTATCTTGAACTTGCCCTTGTCAACCATGATCACCAAACACTTGATGTCATCCTCTCATAGACACTTGAAATCTCTTTCTCGACGCGAGCCCATGAGAATCACCTAACCCTCAGAAACATAGACGACACATAGTATGGGTTAGTACACAGAGTGCAATTGATAATTTCTTATCATACCACAAGATCCTATGTGGTGCATCATTTGCGCTCGTGTGTTGACCATTTAGAGTTCGATCTTTGAGTTCCATCTTGGTAAACCTATATCTCTACTCCATGTTTAATCTTGACGTCTTGAAGGGTATATTGAATTCTTCACTTGAATAGCTTGCTTGAATACTTGATCAATCATGACTCACACATGAGTCCATTTTGATTCTATCTTTGAGCCACTCCTTAAGATACTCCAATGAACTTAATTTTGATCATCTCAATGTAATGTTGCTTCAAAGGAGTTGTCTTCCATTATTATTCAATCATATTCCAATGGGACTAACCTTCAAATGTATATCTCAATGCAAACATTAGTCCATAAGGATTGTCATTAATTACCAAAACCACACATGGGGACTACATGTACTTTCAACTTTCCATGCCTGTAGTAGTAGTAATTAAAAGAAAACCCAAAAATATTTCTCGCTCTTCTTTTGCTTGTTGGAAGCTTTCCCGTGTAAATAGTTTTATTTTTTTCTTTTCTTTGAGGGTTGAGAGGAGAAGACCATGATGAAAAATGTTGAATGGCTCTCATATGCATTATTGTTGATTCAACCAAGAGCCCATATTACCTTGTCTTCTCCTTTGAATTGAATGCTTGCAGATTCCAGCTTAGTCCAATGCACGTGCACTATGATTACTATCCACACCGTTCGGTCGTGCAAGTGAAAGGCAATAATGACGATATATGGTGGACTGATTGAGATGAGAGAAGCTGGTATGAACTCGACCTATCTTGTTTTTTAAAATATGATTAGTTCATCGTTCCTGATTCAGCCTATTATGAATAAATATGTTTGCAATGACAATTAGAGATTATAGTTGCTTATGCCATGCTTAATTAGCTAGGAGTTTATAATGGTTTACCTTGCATGCCAACATGCTATTAAAATGGTTGTGATGTGGTATGATAGGGTGGTATCCTCCTTTGAATGATTCGAGTGACTTGACTTGGCACATGTTCACGCATGTAGTTGAAACAAAATCAACATAGCCTTCACAATATTATGTTCATGGTGGATTATATCCTACTCATGCTTGCACTCAGTATTGATTAATTTTAATGCATGTTCATGACTATTGTCGCTCTCTAGTTGGTCGCTTCCTAGTCTCTTTCTAGCCTTCACTTGTACTAAGCGGGAATACTACTTGTGCATCCAAAATCCATAAACCCCAAAGTTATTCCATATGAGTCCACCATACCCTCCTATATGCGGTATCTACCTGCCGTCGCAAGTAAATTTGTATGTGCCAATCTCCAAACCTTCAAATGAAATTCTGTTTTGTATGCTCGAACAACTCATGTATCAACTAGGGTTGTCTGTATCTTCCATGCTAGGTGGGTTATTCTCAAGAGGAGTGGACTCCGCTCCTCACTCATGAGAAAATGGCTGGTAACCGAGATGCCCATTCCCATGCTCAAATCAAATCAAAATAATTGCAAACAAAACTCCCCCAGGATTGTTGTTAGTTGGAGGCACCCGTTGTTTCAGGCAAGCCATGGATTGATGCTTGTTGGGGGAGGGGGAGTATAAACTTTACAATTCTGTTTGGGAACCACCTATAATGTGTGTAGCATGGAAGATAACAGGATCTATCAGTTGTTATGTTGACAATGAAAGTCCGCTCAAAATATTATTTATCTCTATTTCAAAATCGAGCTCTGGCACCTCTACAAATCCCTGCTTCCCTCTGCGAAGGCCCTATCTATTTACTTTTATATTGAGTCATCATCCTCTTATTAAAAAGCACCAGCTGGAGAGCACCGCTGTCATTTGCATACATTACTGTTAATTTATATTGAGTACGACTATGAATGGATCTCTTTTACCATGAATTACAATTTTAGTCAGCCCTTGAACTTCAGAGGTGCTCTGCATTTATGTTTTGCAGTCTTAGAAAGGGCTAGCGAGATACCATCTCGTTATATCATATTATGATTGTTTTGAGAAAGTGTTGTCATCCGAGATTTATTATTATTGCTCGCTAGTTGATTATGCCATTGATATGAGTAAACATGAGACCTAAGTGTTATTGTGAATATGATTAATTCATAATCTTTGCTAAAAACTTGAATGTTGGCTTTACATATTTGCAACAACAAGAACAAACAGAGTTTGTAAAAGTTTTTCTTTATCACTTTCAGTTTGTCAACTGGATTGCTTGAGGACAAGCAAATGTTTAAGCTTGGGGGAGTTGATACGTCTCCATCGTATCTACTTTTTCAAACACTTTTGCCCTTGTTTTGGACTCTAACTTGCATGATTTGAATGGAACTAACCCGGGCTGACGCTGTTTTCAGCAGAACTGCCATGGTGTTATTTTTATGCAGAAATAAAAGTTCTTGGAATGACCTAAAAATCCACGGATCAACTTTTTGGAATTAATAAAAAATACTGGCGAAAGAATCAGCACCAGGGGCCCACACCCTGTCTACGAGGGTGGGGGGCGCCCCACCTAGGGAGCGCCCCCTGCCTCGTGGGCCCCCTGAAGCTCCACCGACCTCAACTCCAACTCCATATATTCACATTTGGGGAGAAAAAAACAGAGAGAAGGATTCATCGCGTTTTATGATAGGGAGCCGCCGCCAAGCCCTAAACTCTCTCGGGAGGGCTGATCTGGAGTCCATTCGGGGCTCCGGAGAGGGAATCCATCGCCGTCGTCATCATCAACCATCCTCCACCACCAATTTCATGATGCTCACCGCCGTGCGTGAGTAATTCCATCGTAGCCTTGCTGGACGGTGATGGGTTGGATGAGATTTACCATGTAATAATCGAGTTAGTTTTGTTAGGGTTTGATCCCTAGTATCCATTATGTTCTGAGATTGATGTTTCTATGACTTTGCTATGCTTAATGCTTGTCACTAGGGCCCGAGTGCCATGATTTCAGATATGAACCTATTATGTTTTCATGAATATATGTGAGTTCTTGATCCTATTTTGCAAGTCTATAGTCACCTATTATGTGTTATGATCCGTTAACCCCGAAGTGACAATAATCGGGATACTTATTGGTGATGACCGTAGTTTGAGGAGTTCATGTATTCACTGAGTGTTAATGCTTTGGTCTGGTACTCTATTAAAAGGAGGCCTTAATATCCCTTAGTTTCCAATAGGACCCCGCTGCCACGGGAGGGTAGGACAAAAGATGTCATGGAAGTTCTTTTCCATAAGCACGTATGACTATATTCGGAATACATGCATACATTACATTGATGAACTAGAGCTAGTTCTATGTCATCCTATGTTATAACTATTGCATGAGGAATCGCATCCGACATAATTATCCATCACTGATCCAATGCCTATGAGCTTTTCACATAATGCTCTTTGCTTAGTTACTTTACCGTTGCTGCTGTTACAATTATTACAAAACTGATACTGTTACTTTTGCTACTGTTACCGTTACTTCCATTCCACTTTGCCATTAAATACTTTGCTGCAGATACTAAGTTATCCAGGTGTGGTTGAATTGACAACTCAACTGCTAATACCTAAGAATATTCTTTGGCTCCCCTTGTGTTCAATCAATAAATTTGGGTTGAATACTCTACCCTCGAAAACTGTTGCGATCCCCTATACTTGTGGGTTATCACTGTCGTGCTGATGAAACTCTCCCTCGACCCTCTGCTGGATCAAGAGTTCGAGGGACATCATCGAGCTGAATGTGTGCTGAACTCGGAGGTGTCGTACGTTCGGTGCTAGATCAGGTGGATCGTGAAGACGTTTGACTATATCAACCGCGTTAACATAACGCTTCCGCTTTCGGTCTATGAGGGTACGTGGACACATTCTCCCCCTCTCGTTTCTATGCATCTCCTAGATAGATCTTGCGTGATCGTAGGATTTTTTTTGAAATTGCATGCTACGTTCCCCAACAAGCTCCGCCATTGCAAACGTTTTGCACCTTTTTTGACGGTTCTTTTACACCACCGTCTGCGATTAATGCATCACACACAGTTTCGTGAAAGGTTCTCTGATCGTAGTGTCGCATTAGCAGCATCCTGCAGTAGTGACATGCCCCAATCATGAGCTCTCAAAAGAAATTATCTTACAAAAAATTTATACTTGGCTTTCTCATGATAATCAAACCATGCTCGACTCTACTTCGACTGGCTCTTTTATGAAGAAAACTATTGAATTCAGATGGAACCTTCTTGAAAGAATTAAATGCAACTCCGAAGATTGAGAACTTGAAAAAGGTAATGAGTCAGGTATAACCCTTAAGTTCGATTGTGTTAAATCTTTTATGGATACCGAGGCTTTTCACAAGTTTAGCACTAAATATGGACTTGACTCTGAAATGGTAACCTCTTTTTGTGAATCATTTGCTACTCATATTAATCTTCGTAAGGATAAATGGTTTAAATATCATCTACCTGTTAAAGAAAATACCGAGGAGCCAGTTATAGTTAAGGATGAAACTATCATTTACAATGTTGAGCCAGTTGTGCCTACTGCTTATATTGAAAAACCACCTTTCCTTATAAGGATAAAGGGACATGCTAAGGTTTCAACCGTGGTTACAAAAGCAATATTAGAGCACCTAGACCCTCTGAACAACGTAAAGTAGAACCTAATGTTGCTATGATTAAAGATCTCTTGGTTGATAATGTGGATGGGCATGTTATTTATTTCTGTGATGAAGCTGCTAGAATTGTCAAAACCGATATTAAAGATAAGAATAGACCCGTTGTTGGCACGATTGTTGCCTCAGTTAAAATAGGAGATCGTTGTTATCATGGTTTATGTGATATGGGTGCTAGTGTTAGTGCTATTTCCTTTACTTTATACCAATAAGTTATGAATGATATTGCACCTGCTGAAATTGAAGACATTGATGTTACTATTAAACTTGCTAATAGACACTATCACACCAGTTGGGAATGTTAGAGATGTTTAAGTCTTGTGTGGGAAAATAAAATATCCCACTGATTTTCTTGTTCTTGGTTATCCACAAGATGATTTTTGTCTCATTATATTTGGTATATCTTTCTTGAACATTGTTAATGCTAAGATAGATTACAACAAAGAAACTGTCAGTGTCAATTTTGCTGATGTGTCTCATGAGTTTATTTCTCTAAATTTCGTAGACAACCTCATGACAAAGAATTGCCTAGTAAGGATATAAATGGTCTTGCTTATATTGCCATACCTCCTACTGATTTGTCAGAATAATATTTGTTAGACCATGAAAACGATAAGCACTTTCATGAAAGAAATTAAATAGATAAAATGTTCTTTGATCAACAACCTATCCTTAAACACAATTTACCTGTTGAAACTCTGGGAGGCCCTTCTCCACCTAGAGGTGATCCTGTGTTTGAACTAAAACAATTACATGTTACTTTGAAATATGCTTATCTTGATGAAAAGAAGATATATCCTGTTATTATTAGTGCTAACCTTACAGAGCATGAGTTTATTAAAAACTCTGAGGAAGCACCGTGCTGCTATTGGATATACTCTTGATTATCTTAAGGGCATCAGTCCCACTTTCTGTCAGCACAACGATGATTAAATCCTAAGACGAGTGAAGTGGTAAGAACTGAGATATTAAAGCTTTTGGAAGTAGGTATAATTTATCCTATAACTGATAGTAGATGAGTAAGTCATGTTCATTGTGTCCCTAAGAAATGAGGTATTACTGTTGTTCTTAATGATGCAAATGAACTTATCTGGCTATAGAATGGTAATTGATTTTAGAAAATTAAACAAAGGTACTAGAAAAGATCATTACCTTTGTCTTTTATTGATCAAATGCTAGAAAGGTTATCTAAACACACACACTTTTGCTTCCTTGATGGATGATAACCCACAAGTATAGGGGATCAATTGTAGCCTTTCTCGATAAAGAGGAGTGTCGAACCCAACAAGGAGCTAAAGGTAGAATTTATATTTGCTGCATGTTCTATCAACCACCGATACAACTCTACACACACTTAACATTTACTTCACCTAGAACAAGTATGAAACTATTTTGTAGGTGTGATAGGATAGGTTTGCAAGATAATAAAGAACACGAAATAAAAACTAGAGGCTGTTTAGATAAAGAAACAATTAAGTTAATTTTAGTAGAGAGCTTTTTGTCACAAGAAAATTATTTGTCCCTAGGCAATCGATAACTAGACCGGATGGCATTGCTGGATGGCCTGCAGTTGGTCGCCCATCAACTCTCAGCGCCCCCAAGTAGTTGACACCTCCCCACAGGCGTCTTGCATCGTTTTGTTTTCCATTTTTTTGGTCATGTTTTTTTCGTTGCCCCAACGGACTTATTGTTTCCTTTCTTCATACTTGGATGACTTGTGTATGAACGTTCACCGGTGCTTTATTTATAAAGCCAGACAAAAAACTGTTCGAGATACTTAGCTAAACCATTCCGGTTTTTATTCACAGTCTACACAGTTTTGCTTTTCGATATTTGGTATGCCTTTGTTCAAAGTTTTGCATTATGAGTTGGACCAATGCAGCTGGGCCAAAGTATTGTACATATAGTTACAGTACCGTTATGTTTTGTTGAATTAGTTTCCCTTGTGATGTTGTTTTTTAATGTAGGCCAACCAAGTAAGCCAAGACAAAATTGACACTGAATTATTTTGAGGTCTTACTATGAATTACTTTCCATTATTATGATGTTCTCAAGCATGTTTTGAGCTAGTACAGTACTCTGAATTATTTTCCATTGATCTACACAAGTTTCAAGCATCTGTCGGAATCCCTTTACTATAGGAACTTACAAGATCATTTACACATTCCACTATATTAGCATGCCCCAATTTTTTAACAGAAAAAAATGCAATTAAATCTTCCCCTATGTGGGCCCAAATCAATGGCGATTCGGCCTTCGTAGTGAACGTCTCAGCGAACTTGTCTACTTTCCCTGAGACGTTCCCCCTGCGGCCTGCCCAAAGTAAATCGAGGCTGAAAAATTCCCACGGTCCCTTCAATTTACTCTCTGCGGGCTAGATGGTGACGCTGTTCGGGACGCCTCGGCAGGTAATGCCCGGCCCGGACGACGGCGCCATGAGCTCGTACGGCAGCACGCCGGCGCCACAGCGGTTGCGCCGGGCGGGGTCGGCGTTGCGCCGCTCGATCTCCTCCTCGGCGCGGCGCACCTCCGCCGCGAACTCGCGCGCAGCAGCCAGCGCCGCCGGGTCCGCCGTCCACTCCTCGTTGGGCCGCTCCCCGAGGTACTGCTCGTCGGCGGAGTGCGTGGACAGCGTGTCGATGACCGTCATGAACGTTGTCGTCTGCGTGAGGCTGGGCAGCGCCGACAGGTAGAACCGGTGCGGGTCCGCGACGAGGTGCTCGTACTCCGGGTCGCTCTCGGCCGGCACCAGCCGGCGCATGAGCGGCGGCCGGTTGGGGATGTAGCCGCCGAGCGGGTACTGGCCGAAGTTGAGCGCCGCGTGCTGCGCCGAGCACAGCCACACCAGCGTCGTGAGCACCGATGCGAGGTCGCCGGCCGTCGTGAGGCGCGGCCACCACGGCGCGTCGCACTTGTCCGGGTGCCCCACCTGCACGGCCTCCGTGTACCACGATTGCAGCTCGTAGTCGTCCTGCACGGCCTCGTCGGACGGGTAGTAGGCCGTCACGTAGGCCTCGCACCACCGCGCGATGGCCGACCAGAGGAGCAGCCCGTCGGTGGCGTAGGGGTAGTCTTCGATGAGCAGCCGGAGCCCGTGCGGCTGGCTCGCGTCCTCCACGGCCATACCTCTGCGACAAACCAAACACCAAATGAATCAGTCGCCTTCCTTTGCAACGGTCGACAGGAACAGAGCCATTTGAACTGAAGCGTGTAAGTACCTTCTGATGAGGTCGGCGGGGAGGCCTTCCTGATCGAGCCGCCAGAGGTTGTCGTAGGCGAAGGAGCTCATCTCCATGCAGTAGCGGCCGGGGGTGAACCCCGACTCGATGACGCCGTCTCCGTTGATGAGGATCTGCCGCGCCAGCGCGTTGATCTTGAGCGTGTAGCGCATGTGCGGCTTGAGCAGCTTGAAGATGGGGTGCATGGCGCTCATCTGCCGGTGCGCCGCGATGATGAAGGGCTCCATGCACGCGTGCGTCCTCAGCCTGTGCCGCCAAAACGATCATTCAGCTCAGTTTGTCTGCAACCATCGCCGGCCATGCAAAAATCAGAATCGGAATGTTCAGAGAGGCGTACCAGTGGTTAATGAGCTGGTGAACGCCGGCGTCGTTGGAGCAGACATGGGCCTTGGCGAGCTGCCACAGCCAGATATTGGTGGCGTCAGCGGGGGGCGTGAACACCCGCTTGGCGCGCTTGCAGTCGTCGGTCATGGGCGGCAGGCACAGCTCGATCGCGATCGGCTTCAGCGTGCCACCGGCCGTCAGGAAGAAGAGCGTGCGCGTCCCGTAGGCCTTGCGGCCGTCCAGCGAGTTGATCCGGTCCAGGAAAGGCATGAAGATGTCGTGGTAGTCCAGCATGTACAGCTTGTTCTCCTCCAGCGCCTGCTGCACCGACATGCCGTCCAGGTTCCCGATGATGTGCTCCTCCGTGATGGCCGACTCCGGCGGGCCGTAGACGGCCGGGTCGAGCCTGCTCACCGGCGGGAACACCTAGAAAGAAAGAAGGCAAAACGCTTTCCTCAGGCCCATTGCACGCACAGGGTTTGCAGACAGCAACGTACAGTTGTTCAGCTCTGTTTTGGAAGCTGCAGAGTTGCCGTGTTCCGCGCGAGAGGGACGGCTTACCTGAAGCCGCTCGATGTTGACGGGGTTGATGCCAGCCAGCGCCTGCCTCGCGAACTCGTCGTCGCGCAGCCACGCGAACTTGTCCTCTGCACCAGGCCAAGCCAAGAAAACAAAACAGCGTCAGTACAAAACAAGAAGCCATGGCGTATCTTATCGTATCTCAGTGGATGATTCGGTGGGGCTTATTACTCTTGATGATGTCGGGGGTGTCGTAGCGGAGGAGGCCCTCGCTGTTCTCCTGGATCTTGCGCACGAAGGGGATCTTCTGGAAGAGCTGGTCGTGGAGGGCCTGCTTGAGGCGGAGGCCCTCCTTGAAGAGGTTGTCGACGTCGTGGAAGCCGGCGAAGTCGCGGCTGTCCGGGGACACGGAACTCACCAGCAGCGGCATGAAGTTGTGGAGCAGCGCCTTGATGGCGCCCTCGGACAGCATCTCGTTCTTGCCCTCCTCGAACTCCTCGTCCCGCGACACGTAGATGGGCTCCGGGTACTCCACCCTGCTCTCCGCGCCCTCGTCTGCACCAAACCAAACGCAACGGCCGCGTCAACGTCAGTGACGATCGGGTGGTTCGGATATGAAAGCAACGCGCCGGAGCCGGACCGACGGTTTCGCTCCCGCCATGTCGGGGACGACACTGTTGCTATCGAAGAATTTATTGGATGGATGGATGGATAGATCGGTGGAGTCGACGCCGACGGTGGTGCCAAGGCAGGGCGGCCATCAACGAGAAGAGAAGAGAGGAAGAAGAAGAAGGGAAAGCGACTTGCCTGTGACGGTGCTTGGCCGGGCCGTCCGCATCCGCCGCGGGTACGGGAGCTTGTCGCCGCCGAGGACGGGGCGCTCGAACCCGGCGCCCTTGTCCGGGTTGCCCAGGTCGTTGTACACGTCGTAGTCGTAGGCCCGGTCGGTGGTCTTGCGCACGCCGGTGCCGCTGCCGCGCAGCTCCTTGAGCTCCCGTCGCCGGAGCTCCCTCAGCCCCGGCGGCGTCTTGGACGGCAGGTAGGGCTTGTTGGTGAAGAAGACCCGCGGGGCGGGGTCGACGCGGGTGGGCTGGACCCACGAGTTGCAGGTGAAGTGCGCCGGGCCGGACGGGAAGCCCTCCACCAGGATGCTCTCGATGAAGAACTCGCGCTGGTGCCGGTTGAGCACGGTGACCGCGCCCGGCTCGCCGAAGGCCGCGTCGACGGTGAACTCCGCCGTGTACACCACCAGCTCCGCCTTGACGTCCCGCTTCTCGAACCACCCCACCAGCCTCGACTTCTTGCTCTTCTTGGGGCCTCCCTTTCCTGGCAACAGCAGAGAAAAGCGAAGATCCACTCAGCTCAATGCATGCTTCCATCCAATGATTCGCTATGATTTTGATACTCGAGACAAACATGCCACATGTGAGAAGAGAAAGAAGAAAAATCAAATCAATAAACAGAGCGATGGGTAGATTGGGTTGGTGGCCGTGCGCTCGCTCGGCTTCCATGTGGACACGATGACTCGAAAACGAAGGCGCGCACGCGCAGGTCAAGAGCCACCAGCTGGAATATTCTCGCCCCTGGAGCTGAGGCGGCGAACGGAAAGCGGGGGAGAAGAAAAGAAGAAGCTCGATTCAAAGATGCAGCCAGGGGGCCACGGAATTCAATTTCAAACGCAGCAGGGAAGCTTCGCGGCGGGGACGGGAGCTTACTTGGGTCCGTCTCCGTGCTGATGAGCTCGAGCAGGACGCTCCGGCCGACCCTGTCGGCGTAGGCGTCCATCTGCTCGGCGACCTGCTCCTTGACCTCCACCTTCCGCTTCCGGCGCACGGTGACCACGGCCCTCGCCGCCACGCTCTGCGGGTGCGCCTCCGGCCGGGCCACCCTCTCCGCCGGCGCCGGGGTAAGGACGACCCGCTCGGCCAGGGCGCCCACCGGCACCTTCGACCTCACCGTCCTCCTCGACGGCCTCCCCTGCCTCCCGCCGAGGCTCGCGAAGCAGAGCCCGCCGCCCGCGCGCTCCCGGCCGCCGCGCGGCGCCGCGGTGCTGGCAGAGCCTGCTGCCTGCAAGAACGATCTCCCCAGCAGCTCCATCGACGGCATGACCGTAGAAAGAAGCTCCCCTCCCTCGTCGGCGCAGATTAAGAAGGTTAAGATCGCCGGACACGAAATGGTCAAAGCAGCTGGCCGGGAAGAGGGGTATGTTTCTCGCTCTGGATCTTGGACCGGACACCAAGCCCTGTTTTCTTTTCTGCTGCCTTTCTCTCTCGTAGTGGGGGCTGGGAGCGCATTATATATAGGTCGCGCGCGCTCGCGGGGGCCTTGGGAGGGAGGAGAGCGAAGGGTAGCTAACCCAGAGGCAGAGGCAGAGGGAGAGGGAGCGCGCGGTCGTGCGAGGGCTGGGAAACCACGAGCGCGATGTGGAATCCCCGCGCCGGCCACACGTGTTCCATACATGCATCCTACGCTGAATAGAAAAGGGCGGGCGAGCGAGCTGCGCGGGTGCGGGGCCGAGGCTTCGGCGCAGGTGAGGTGCCGGTTCCGGTGCCGGTGCTGGCGCAGCTGAAGCGCGGGGATGGGTTTTTGTGGCTCATGATTCGGACAACAAAGCCCCGGTACACCTCAATAAAACCCAGGGGGGCGAGCGGGGCCGTCGGGTGGTTCGCCGCCCTTTCTCATCGTTTTAATTGGTGTTTGTAGGTATCCCTCAAAAAAAAATTGATGTTTGTAGGTGCATCTTGATGAAAACCGGTGAGCCCCGACAATTCGACGCATTGGTACTCTGTTCATAAATCAGTTACGGTAGTACAGAGAACATTGGAGGTAGTAACAAAAATTACACTTGCTAGTGTATAACAAAGCGGTTGCCGATGTGTATCAGAAAAAGCACCTTACGTGCATTCTCGTAAAACTTTAGTGGACATGATCCAACCACTCATATTTACATGTAAGCTCGACCTTTCGGCGTCTCCCTCCTCTTGGTTTTCTCTCGTCTACCTTTTTTTTTTTACGTAATTGGCACCCTTTCGTCTTAATTATTACGGCTTTATAAATTTGAAAGATGTTTTTGCTTGATGTGTACTTTCTCAAAAGGGAGCAACTAGTCTGACGTTTTGATTCCTTTAAAGAGTATAAGATGTTCGCATGTGCATATTTTGAAGATTATTACAAGATATCCGTAGCTACACAATTAATCAGGCCATAACCAATATAAACAATTTTACAGAAATCTAATGACTGTCTTTTATATATTCCAATTTCGTACTACAATGTCAGAGGCCGATGCCAGATATATACCTATGGCGTCAAGTATACCTTTTTTCTCTATATTTTATGGTGTTTGTTTTCCTGGCGGAGGACCTAAAGGCTAGTTATACATCCACATTAGATACAGGAAAAGACCCAAGGTATCTCTTTTAAAAGGGCACAAGGTACATACCGATGCACATTGAGTTTAGGCATTGCGCTATCTATGAGCATTGGTACGTATCACTGTTTTTAAAACTTGGCAAAATATAACCATTCAAGTTTTCAAGAATCATGCAGTGTAATCCTACATGTACAGAATGAAACATGGGTATGTAGATTTGGCAAGACAGCATGACCATTAATTTTCGGTCTGGGCAAAATATCACAAGTTTTTCTAATTGTGAATTATGTAACTTAAATTGTAGAATATTGTTTTTTTTTTCAAAAAGGAGGGCTCCCCGGCCTCTGCATCAGAACGATGCATACGACCAACTTTATAAATAAGCAAATAGGTTCAACAAGGTCTTAAAGTCTCAAACGAAAGTAAAGGAAAACTCACAAAGAGCCAAAGGCCAATAACAAACTAGCCAAAAAAAGCCACAACCGGCTGGCATAAGAAAGATAGGTAAACTAATTGCCTATCCTATTACATGACCGCCATCCAAACCGGTTAAAGATATCCCGTGCTACCATCTCCCACCAGATAGAACCAGTAACCAAACGCTCCTTGGCCTCCGTCGGAGTGAGTAGCGACCACATACCGATCAAAGCAGTGGCTCGGAAGATAACCTGCAAAAAATGAATATTTGTTGTTCTGTTAAAAACCAAATCATTACTGCAGTTCCAGACTGCCCACAATAAAGCACATACTCCTACGCGAATGTGTCTCGCTGTTTCAGACTCTATCCCGTTAAGCCACGTTCCAAATAACATGCTGACGGAACTCGGAGGAGTAATGTTAAAAGCAATGTGGACCGTCCACCATAGAACTTTGGCTAACGGGCAATCAAGAAAGAGGTGTTTGATAGTTTCATCTCGATCACAGAAACTACACCTAGTAGGTCCTGTCCAGTTACGCTTTGCCAAATTGTCCTTGGTTAAGATGACTTGTTTATGTACAAATCACATAAACACTTTAATTTTCAAAGGAACTTTGACTATCCAAACATATTTGGAACTAGGAATAGAGCTTGAATTGATAACATCGAGATACATTGATTTAACTGTAAACTCTCCAGACCTAGTAAGCTTCCAGCGTAATTGATCGGGCTGTTGAGACAGCTGCACCTCCATTAGTCTACTCACTAGATGGAGCCACTCTTCCCAACGATTACCGACTAGCGTCCTCTTGAACTGAATATTAAGGGGAATGGATTGAAGTACCATTGCAACGAAAGCATCACGTCGTTGAACAATACGATACAGAGACGGGTATTGAAGTGCAAGGGGGTCTCTCCGAGTCAAGTATCCTCCCAGAATCGTGTGCTAGCACCATTACCGATAATAAACTTTGTCCTATTAAAAAAGACTAATATGACTCTCATAAGCCCTTTCCAAAAAGGTGAGTCAGTCGGCCTCGTTGTCACCTGGGACAAAGTTTTGAAGTGAAGATACATACTACGGAGGATTTGCGCCCAAGTGGCATCAGTCTCGACCTACAGCTTAAATTGTAGAATATTGTACAATTACTTTTTTTAAAGGCGGAAACTACTTGTATTGTACAGATCATTCACAACACTCCAAAGTTTTGAGATAATGAAGGCGAAATATACATGTGTGCAGCTCATCCTATAGCTTGACTCAACTTCCTACCTATCCCGAATAGGATCATATATTAGTAGACTCCATCTATAAGGAATAAGAACTTGCCTCCACAAAGAAGTCGCATGTAGCAAGCTAACTTTAAGAAGGTGGCAAGCTAACTTTAAGAGGGAAATTAGCTAATTTGATCTTTCAAAAGTAGAGAGAATGATTTGTGGACAGAAGATCGTAGAGAAATGGCGCACAGTCGAAAGGCCTGCAAAATCATCATTTAATTTAGCATAGCAGCTACGCCAGCTACTTCAGCATTCTTTTCACTTGCAAGAAAACATTTCATAAATCCTCTTTTGCTAAAACTGTTGGCACATGAGCAAGGATGCAGGTCACTTCCTTCTAAATATTGACATGACAAGTTCGATTCATACCAGTTTCGATATTGGTGTAGCACAAACCCAAACGCCATTATTTGGGTAGCGAATATCCAACAAACCATGCCCTTGTTAGTACACATTCCCTCGGCAAGACGACAACTAGCCCCACTTAGAATAGAAGAGTTGATGAGAAGTCATTCCAAAACTTTTGGCTGAAGGATAGCAATTAGCAACTGCTAGTTCAAATCGAGGAACAACTCCTAATTTAAGAAAATCAAGGAGCGGGAGCAATTGTAGAATCTACGTAAGAAGAAATGAAGGGGAATCTCATACTTAGCTGGTTTTCTCGCTGATCGTGATGTGCGCCACCCAAGGTTTTCGCTACCGAATGCACAAGTTGTACCACTGGGTACTCCGTAAGCGAGTTTTGAATTCGAAAGGTTCAGGTTGTCCCTCTTATCTCCTCTTTTCACATATAAGGGTTACTCAAACCCACTACTTAATGAAATCAACGGCTTAGTTCTATTATATACTTCATCCGTTTTTAAATATTTGTCTTTCTAGACATTTCAAATTAACTATAACATACGAATGTATGTAGATATATTTTAAAATGTATATTTACTCATTTTGCTTTGTATGTAGTCACTTATTGAAATCTCTAGAGAGACAAATATTTGGGAACAAGGGAGTAGGTAAGAGGGACCACGTTAAAGTTGCTCACTTTTAAAATGATATTACAGTACTAGCTTGTTTTGTACTCCCTCCGTTTCCTTTTAATCCGCATATAAGGTTTGGTCAAAGTCAAGCTTTGTAGAATTTGACTAACTTTATATTAAAAAATATAGACATTCATAATATGAAATCAATATTATCAGATGCATTATGAAATGTATTTTTATACTATATAGTTTTAGTATTGTAGATGTTCATATTTTTTATACAAATTTGATCAAACTTTGTGTAGTTTGACTTTGGCCAAATCTTATATGCGGAGTAAAAAGAAACGGAGGGAGTACTAGCACAGTGCGATTGCATGGGAAAGAAGCGTGCATACACTCCACGGGAGCACGCATCTTGGTTAACCAGCATCATTGATTGCTCTGCATTATCATGATAAGCTGATAGCCGTCCAAGGAAAAAAGCACAATTACTAAGCAGATACGGCGCAGGCATGAATGGCACGTACGGTCACCCCAGGCGTTTCGTCCACGTCCACCGACCGAAAAGTTGCCGCCCGCAAGCTTTGTTTCGGCTGATCGGCAAGCCCCGGTGCACGCAAGTTCTTGGTCGGCACACCGGAAAGTCTACGACGCCAGAAAGCAAAAGAGCACGTCCACGTAGCCCAGTTCATGGCGGAGACGCTGAAATGAACCAACCACTTTGCTAGGCCAGCTAAATGCGACGCACATGAACACATGTGTGTGCCGGCGAAGAGCCACGTAGCGGTGGCGGGTGCGTCGTCCGGTCGAGCTTCGCTTTGGTAATGGAGGCGCGCGTGTTAGACTGTATGTACATGTGTATATTGTAACGTTGTATACCACCTCATTATATATATATGTGATAGGCCACCCCTAGAGGGTTGTGCCGGTTCCCCCCAAAGCCTATTGTCTTACATGGTATCACGCTAGGTTACGCCCGCTTCTGCCTAAAAACCCAAAACCGCCGCCGCCGTCGCCGCCGTCGCCGTCGCCCGACTGCTATGACGTCCGCCGCTGCGTCCGGCTCCACCGCCACCGGTTTTCTGCCGGCCTCCCTCGCGGCACTTCTCTCGAGGCCGCTGGATGCCGCCTCCCTTCAGGCGCCGATCGGGACACGGAGCGTCGGCTCCCTCTTCGCGCTCCCGCCGGCTGCTACTTCGCCCGGGCAGGCGCTTGTGGCCCACACCGCCGCCGCCCCGTCAACCGCGGCTGTCGCGCCCTCGGCCACTGCGCCGCTGGTGGCGGAGGACGTCGCGCTGGCAGGCTTCGCGGCGTCAACCGCGGCCATCGCGCCTTCTGTCACCGCGCCGGCTGCCCCTCTGACTGTCTCCACGGTGGTCTCACCTCAGCCAGTCTCCTCGATGGGATCGCAGCCGCCGCCGCCGTTTCACTTCGGTCATCTCATCACCATCAAGTTGTCGTCGGACAATTACATCTTCTGGCGCGCGCAGGTTCTTCCGCTTCTTGGGAGTCACTATCTGCTTGGCTATGTCGACGGCTCTCTCCCTTGCCCTCCTGCGCTGGTTGACAGCGTGCACGGTCCGGTCTATAATCCGGCTCACCGTGTCTGGACAGGGCAGGATCAGGCGAACCTCTTCTCCATCCAGGGGTCGCTCTCTCCGGCCGTTGCTGGGCTTGTTGTCTTCGCCAAGACGTCCCACGAGGCATGGACTATTCTTGAGCGCTCGTTTGCGGCACAGTCGCAGGCTCGTGTATCTGGGCTCCGTCGCCAACTTGGGGAGTGTCAGAAGCTTGACTCCACCGCCACTGAGTTCTACAACAAAGTCAAGAGTCTCGCCGACACGCTGGCCTCCATTGGACAGCCCCTCACCGACTCCGAGTTCAACTCGTTTATTGTCAATGGTCTTGATGAGGAGTATGACGCCCTAGTCGAGATCATCAATGAGAGAGGCAACTCCACGCCCATGCCAGCACACGAGGTCTTTTCACGCCTCCTGCTTACTGAGCAACGAGTCGAGACGCGCCGATCCAGGGGCAACGGCGCCCTCTCGGCAAACGCCGCCACCAAGGGTGGTCACTCCTCTGCTTCATCCAGGGCTCCTTCGGGGCAGTCACCACCACCCGCCTCGGCCCCTCCTCCTACTGCGACGCTACCAGGGGCTGGCGGTCCACGTGTGTGCCAGCTTTGTGGTCGCGATGGGCACTGGGCCTCGAAGTGTCACAAGCGCTTCCAGCGGGGTTTTCTTGGTCTCGGCAATGACGGGAAGGATACACGCAACTTTGCTCGTCAGGTCGCCATGGCTGATCGTCCGCCGCCGCAGAAGCCACAGGGACACACTCAGTCCTACTCCATTGATCCCCACTGGTACATGGACTCTGGGGCGACAGAGCACCTGACCAGTGAGATGGGGAAGCTTCACACTCGTGAACCCTACCATGGCTCCGACAAGATCCACACCGCCATTGGAGCAGGTATGCACATCTCTCATATTGGTCAAGCATCACTTCTCACTAGACATGCCAATTGGAGTCTTCAACTTCGCAATGTTCTTCGAGTTCCATCTGTGACACGTAATCTTCTTTCAGTTCCTAAACTCACTCGTGATAATAATGTGCTTTGTGAATTTCATCCTTTTGATCTTTTTATTAAGGATCGGGGCACGAGGGACATCCTTCTTAGTGGGCGGCTCTGCCAAGGTCTCTATCGTCTGGAGCATCCTGGCGTCGCTCGCGTCTTCAGTGGAGTTCGGGTATCTCCGTCACAGTGGCATGCTCGTCTTGGTCACCCGGCCACACCTATTGTCCGTCATGTTTTGCGTCGTCATGAGCTTCCTAGTGTGTCTAGTAATAAAGATGTAGCAGTGTGTGATGCTTGTCAGCAGGGGAAGAGTCATCAACTTCCTTTTTCGGAGTCCAGTCGTGAGGTGAAACATCCTTTAGAACTTGTGTTTTCAGATGTATGGGGTCCTGCTCAGACTTCTGTTAGTGGTCATAATTACTATATCAGTTTTGTTGATGCTTACAGCCACTTTACCTGGCTTTATCTTATCAAACGTAAATGTGATGTGTTTGACATTTTTGTTCAGTTCCAAAAACATGTTGAACGCCTTCTCAAGCACAAAATTGTTCATGTTCAGTCGGACTGGGGTGGCGAGTATCGCAACCTCAACTCCTTCTTTCAGTCGCTTGGCATCACTCACCGTTTAGCATGTCCACATACACATCAGCAGAATGGTTCAGTAGAACGTAAGCATCGTCACATTGTTGAAGCTGGTCTGACTCTTTTGGCCCATGCATCTGTTTCGTTTCGTTTTTGGAGTGATGCTTTCACCACTGCATGTTTTCTCATCAATCGTACTCCCACTCGTGTTTTGAATATGAAGACTCCCATTGAAGTTCTCCTTAATGAACAACCGGACTACACCTTTCTCAAGGTGTTTGGGTGTGCTTGCTGGCCCCATCTCCGTCCATATAACAAGCGTAAGCTCGAGTTTCGTTCCAAGAAGTGTGTTTTTCTTGGTTATAGCTCTCTTCATAAAGGATACAAATGTCTTCATGTGCCCACTAATCGTGTCTACATCTCTCGGGATGTTGTGTTTGATGAGCATGTTTTTCCCTTTGCCAAACTCCCTGTGTCCACTACCGAGCCACCTGTCATGCATTCATCCTCTGTTGCTTCTGACCAATTTGATGATGTTGCATATTCTCCTCTATTGTTGCCTAACCATGGTGCAGGCACTGGTCGTGGGGCTCGTTTGGAGATTCTGGAAGTGCCATCTTCCTCTTCGTCGCCATCGCCTTCATCCTCGGCACCTTCTGTTGTGCATGAGGAGCACATGGCGCCCCTGCATGGCCTCGGTTTCCGTGCTCATGCACGGCCGATCGACGTCCTGGCCCGTTCGCCTCTGGCTTCTGGGCTGCCTTCGCCATCGTCGCGCCCTGCAACCCCACCGACTGGGCCGGCCTCCTCGGTCCCCGTCTCGCCCAGGGCGTCGGGGCAGTCATCACCAGGCCTGGCCTCGCCCGCCCCTGCCTCGCCCAGGGTGTCTGGGCCCTTCTCATCAGGGCCGGCCTCGCCTGCTCTCGCCTCGCCAAGGCCGTCTGGGCCGGTGTCACCGGAGCTGGCCTCGCCCACTCTCGGTTCGCCCATGGCCTCTGAGCCCCTGTCGTCGGGCCAGTCTTCGCCATGCAGCCCGGAGTCGTCTGTCCCAAGCTCGCCTGAGGTGATTCCTGCATCTCCGGCGACCGTCACGTCTCCGTCACCTTCGCCTCCGCCGGCTCCTGCTGCTGCTCTACGTCCACATACGCGCAGTCGGAGTGGCATTTTTCAGCCTAAGCAACGTCACGATGGCACAGTTGCTTGGTTAGCGGCGTGCATGTCTGCTGCTCTCGCAGATCCATCCTCTGAGCCACGCACGTATCAAGCTGCTATGCGCATTCCTCATTGGAGAGAGGCCATGGAGCAGGAGTATCAAGCGCTTCTTCGCAATCAGACATGGACTCTTGTTCCTCCACAATCCCGGGTAAATGTCATTGATTCCAAATGGGTTTTCAAAGTGAAGAGGCATTCTGATGGGTCCATTGAGCGCTATAAGGCTCGTCTGGTTGCTCGTGGTTTTCGACAGCGTTTTGGACTTGACTATGAAGACACCTTCAGTCCAGTGGTCAAGCCTACTACCATCAGACTTCTTCTCTCTCTGGCTGTTACTCGAGGTTGGTTTCTTCGTCAGCTTGATGTTCAAAATGCTTTTCTTCATGGTGTCTTGGCGGAGGAGGTTTACATGCGCCAGCCTCCGGGTTTCTCTGATCCGGATCGCCCTGATCATCTCTGTCGTCTGTCCAAGGCAATTTATGGTCTGAAGCAGGCTCCTCGTGCTTGGCATGCTCGTCTTGCAATGGCTCTTCGTGCTCATGGTTTTGCATCATCAACTGCTGACTCCTCATTGTTTCTTCTTCAAAGGCCTGAGGTTACTATGTACTTGTTGGTCTATGTAGATGATATCATTTTGGTTAGCTCCTCTCAGTCGGCTGCTACTGCGCTTGTTCGCTCACTTGGTGCTGATTTTGCGGTAAGGACCTTGGGAAGCTTCATTACTTTCTTGGTGTGGAGGTTACTTCTCGTGCTGCTGGCCTTGTTATGACGCAGAAGAAGTACTCTCTGGATTTGTTGCAGCGAGCTGGGATGCTTAAGTGCAAACCGACGACTACACCCATGTCTACCACTGATAAGCTCAATGCTGTTGATGGTGTGCTTCTTTCTTCTTCTGATGCGACAGAGTACATGAGTATTGTTGGTGGGCTCCAGTACTTGACGATCACGCGACCAGACATTTCCTATGCTGTTAACCGAGTCTGCCAGTATCTGCAGTCACCCCGTGACACTCATTGGTCTGCTGTTAAGCGGATTTTGCGCTATATTCGTTTCACGGTGGCTCATGGTTTGCATATTCGGCCGTCTGACTCTGGTTTTCTTT
Source organism: Triticum dicoccoides (assembly GCF_002162155.2). NCBI lineage: Eukaryota > Viridiplantae > Streptophyta > Magnoliopsida > Poales > Poaceae > Triticum > Triticum dicoccoides. The sequence continues at coordinate 492,032,138 of NC_041383.1, read as the reverse complement.
CAGCATATTCTGATGCAGACTGGGCTGGCAATCCGGATGACAGGCGATCCACGGGGGGTTATGCTGTCTTCTTTGGCTCTAACCTGATTGCCTGGAGTGCTCGGAAACAGGCTACTGTCTCGCGTAGCAGTACTGAGGCTGAGTATAAGGCTGTGGCCAATGCCACATCAAAGATCATCTGGGTACAGTCCTTGCTTCAGGAGTTAAGTATACCCCAATCACAGCCTCCTGTTCTTTGGTATGATAACATCGGTGCTACATACCTTTCTGCAAATCCGGTATTCCATGCCCGAACGAAACACATTGAAGTTGACTATCACTTTGTGCGTGAACGTGTCTCTCAGAAGCAACTACAGATCAAGTTTATTTCTTCCAAGGATCAACTTGCTGACATCTTCACCAAGCCATTGCCTTTGCCACAGTTTGAGACTTGCAGGCGCAATCTTACCCTTCTAGATTCATTAGAAAGTGGCTAAGATTGAGGGAGGGTGTTAAACTGTATTTACATGTGTATATTGTAACATTGTATACCACCTCATTATATATATATGTGATAGGCCACCCCTAGAGGGTTGTGCCGGTTCCCCCCAAAGCCTATTGTCTTACAGCGCGGTGCCGTATCGGTTTCTGCAATGATTGTGCCGACCGATCAAGGAGCTGGAAAACGACGGCGGCCACGGGCTGACGCCATTTGTGTCTCCACGCGCAGCTCGGCGACGTACTCTCCGTGGGCGGACCGGAGCGCCGGTACGACGCGACACACCTAAAAGCTCATGGATGCGCTCGGGGCCAGCACCGGTAGTGGCGGGAGCAGACCGCAGCATGTCGATGTCGGTGGCGAGCGAGGGAAACGGAGAGACGAGGGGCCAGGGGCAAATCGGTCAAGGAGGAAGCAGTTTCGCTTCGCCGAGCCAGTATGGCGAGACTATCGAGCGCCGATGCTAACTTGCTAAGGCTGGTGCGTGTTTGACCGACACCTACACGGTACACGCTCGAGCTCGTCGCGTCGCGTCACGTGCTCCCAGCAGTCAAGCGGAGGAGAATTCCTTTTGGCTGTTGTGCACAATAAACCGGAGAGCACGCGTCCAACTTTTCCCCAAAACCCTAAAACCCTCTGGCGGCGGCTAGGGCTTGGTGGCGTTGACGGTGCATGCAGATCCAATCGGCGGGGCGCACCGGCGATCCACGGGACGATGGCTGCGGCACCCGGTGGGAACGGACGGCGAAACGGCGGCACCCTCTCCCCACGCTCGGCTCGAGCTCAGATGGAGGAGGCGCCGGGAAAACTGGATATCTCGGAGGAAGAAGCGACACATCTGGTGATCGACGACTTCGACACTGGCTATACGCCGAAGTGGCTCCTCGCAGGCAAGGTGTTGTTCATGAATCTATTCCACATACAAACAATCTCGAACGCCCTGCGCCCTGGATGAGGAAACCCTAGAGGTTTATCCTTCCGGCCCCTTGGAGAAAACATGTTTGCTGCGGAATTTGAATCCAAGCGTGATAGAGATCGGGTCTGGGAGGGATCCCCTTGGCATATCAGCAAGCATGCGGTGATCTTGGAGGAATTTGAAGAGCATATACAACCTTCAGAACTCAAGTTTGATAAGCTGCCAGTATGAATTCGGGTAGTTAACCTACCCTATAATCTGTAGAACGAAACTCGAGGTTTGGCAATAGCTCAACAGATTGACAAATCTGCTTCTGTTGTCCAAGTTGATCCAGTGGGGGCCTTCTTGCGAGCTAGGGTAACAATTGATGTCCAGAAACCCCTTCGGAGATGGATCTTGATCAATTCGGCGAAGAGAAAGAGCACAGATCGATATGACATTGAGTATGAACAAATCCCACACTTCTGCTTCTCTTGTGGTCGGCTTGGTCATTCTGACCTATTCTATCCCACTCCCGGGACTAGAGATGAAAACGGCGATCTCCCGTTCAAGGCCTCCCTTCGGGCGCCGGAAGATCACATGAAAGCAAACTTGGGAGAGAACACGACACGAGAAAAGCATGAGAAACAACAAAGCACGAGGGAATCCTAGTCATCAAGCTCTCAGTAGAAGGGAGGGCCGGAGGTGACATCCCCTGTCAAAAATCCGGTGCCACTCAATCGCAAAGGAGGGCCGCAAATGACCCATGTCTATCGCCAGGTGGTGAAGCAAACCCTGGCCATCACACAACACGACGAACCCATTGCTAGCAATGTAAACGGAGAAGGAGTCTCTAAACCAACTGCTCTAGGTATAGTGAACCTGACTGAGTCTTTCCCTGAGAGGGAACCAAAGAAGAAAAAGCCTACACCACCATCTTCTGAATCCTCGGCAGCGGCTGTGAGTCAGCCCTGCCAGAGTCAATGCGTGCTATGAGCTGGAACTGTCGAGGGCTTGGGAACCCTGCGACAGTTCGTGAGCTTCGCAAGCTGGTGAAGCAAGAAGGACTCACCCTGTTATTCTTCATGGAAACGAAGATCAGGGGGAAATGAGTAGAAGATTTGAAAACCACTTTAGGATTTCATGGTTGTTTTGCCGTTGATAGTGATGGGCTTAGTGGAGGTATCGGTCTTTTCTGGTCAAAAGATGTCAATGTAAACTTGGAAAATTTCAGCAAATCTCATATTGATGTGAAGGTCACACAGAATAATAAAAGTTGGCGCTTTACTGGTTTTTACGGCGAGCCCCGTGTGGAGAATCGACACCACAGCTGGCGGTTCCTTTGTACTCTTTTTGCTATCCATCATAGGGCATGGATTTGCATGGGTGATTTTAATGAAACCCTACATGCGGATGAGCACTTTGGCGTGAATGCAAGACCGGAGAAATAAATGCGTGCTTTTTGTGAGGAAATTTCAGATTGTGCGCATCAAGACTTGGGGTGGCCTGGTGTACCTTTCACATGGGATAACGCACAGCAAGGCAGCATGAACGTTAAAGCGCGGCTCGACAGAGCTTTTGCCAACGCCGAATTCCTTCAGCTATTTGGTCTCATCAATGTTAAACACATGAGCAGCGTAGAGTCGGATCATTGTTTTGTCTTGGCTGATTGTCGCACTCAGGCAACTACGGGCTGGTCACGAGCACCACAATCGTTTCGCTGCGAAAACGTCTGGCAAACACATGCGGATTACGACGATAAGGTTCAGAACATGTGGCAATCGGGAGCAGGTCAACAAGGTCTGCAGGGCATTGTTGACGCTCTCTCTGATGTCCAGCAGCTGTTGGGCTCATGTGGGCGTAAAGAGTTTGGAAATATGGAATGGAAGGTCCAAAAGCTTCAGCAACGGCTCGATCGTTTGCGAACTACTTCGGTAGGGCGCGGATCTACTGATGAAGAAAAGGCGGTGGCGAAACAGCTGCGGGAGGCTTTGCGGCAAGAGGAGATTTGGCTGAAATAGAGGTCTCGCGTGTTGTGGCTCCGTGCCAAGGACAGAAACACGGGCTATTTTCAGGCACAAGCGCGACAACGCACGAGGACCAATCATATTACCTCATTGGAGAGTGATAATGGTCACGTCCTTAGCGATCCAATGGAGGTTAAAGATGAGATAACCTCATTCTATCAAGCACTGTACCAGTCACAAGGATACAGACCGACGGAAGATCTACTGCATTGCGTCGAGCCTCGGGTGTCTGCTGACATGAACTACATGCTCGAGAAGGAGTACACCACAGCCGAGGTAAAGGCCACATTATTTGAAATGGCGTCGTCGAAAGCGTCGGGCATGGATGGTTTCACGGCCGGATTCTACCAACGACACTGGGATGTCGTCGGGGGTGACATTACCTTGGCTATACTGAGATTTTTGAATGGAGGGGAGCTCCCTTTGGGGCTCAACGATACGGCCATCACGTTGATCCCAAAGGTCAGGTATCCATAGAAGATTTCTCAGTATCGACCAATAGCTTTATGTCCAGTTTTGTACAAGATTGCCATCAAAACTGTGGCAAACAGACTCCGTCTCATATTGGATGATGTCATAGGGGACGAACATAGCGCGTTTGTGCTGGGGCGCTTGATCATGAACAACGTTTTAGTGGCCTACGAGTGTATCCATGCTATCAGAAAAAGAAAGAAGGGCAAGAACTATAGTTATGCTGTGAAATTGGATATGCTCAAGGCGTATGATCGTGTGGAGTGGCACTACCTAGAAGCCATGCTGGTGCAGTTGGGCTTCGACGACCGCTTCATCAGCCTTATAATGAAATGTGTCACTTCTATTAGATTCACAATCAAGGTTAACGGTGAGTTGCTGCCATACTTTAACCCATCTAGGGGGCTTCGGCAAGGCTGTCTAGTCTCACCTTACACGTTCCTTGTCTACGCTCAAGGACTCACATCACTTATCAACAATTATGGTGGTGCACGCATTGACAAAGGCATCCGTGTGAGTATCCATGCACCATGGGTTAGTCATCTATTATTTGCTGACGATAGTATCATTTTTCTTGGTGCTAAGACCCAAAGTGTAGAGAGGCTCAATGAAATTCCGCAAATCTACACTGACTGTTCAGGTCAGGCGGTGAATAAGGAGAAGAGCTCCATTTTCTTCAGTGGCAACTTGGGACAACCCCTCCGTGCACATATAAAACATGTGCTCAGGATATCAGCCGAGGCGTTTTCTGAGCGCTATCTAGGCTTACCCACAACCATTGGAAGAATCACTAGCGGGACTTTCCAACATATCAGTGAACGTATCTGCAACAAGATAAGTGGATGGTCAGAGAGGAACTTAGCCCGTGCAGGGAGGAAGGTCTTACTAAAATCTATTGCCCACGCAATCCCAACTTACAGTATGAGTTGCTTCCTTCTGACCAAGAAAGTGTGCAAGGATATCACTTCACCTATGGCCAAGTACTGGTGGGGAAGCTCCATTGATAAGCGATCCTTGCACTGGCTAGCGTGGAATAAATTGATAGTGCCAAAAATCAAAGGAGGTTTGGGCTTTTAGGATCCCCAATTATTCAATCTAGCAATGCTTGGCAAACAAGGATGGCGTATCCTGACTAACCCAGACTCTTTGTGTTCAAGGGTGTTGAAAGGCAAGTACTTCCCACACTCAAGTTTTCTCCAAGCTTCAGTTCCTAAGCGAGCTTCTTCTACATGGAAGGCAATCGTAGCAGGCAAAAAGGTTTGGAGAGGGGGCTAGTCCATCGAATAGGTGATGGTTCATCTATCTCTATATGGAACGATCCGCGGATTACAAACACAACTACCATGAAGCCGAGTGGAAGATTAGGGGTGACGCCCCTGTAAAGAGACTCGGAGTTAATCGATGACTACACTGGCAGCTGGAATGTTAATATGGTTCGTCAAAAATTCCTTCATCCTGATGCTGAGGCGGTCCTCAATATACCCTAGAACAGATCAGGTGGGGATTACACTTTGGCGTGGGCACTGGAAAAGTCAGGTAACTACACTGTAAAATCAGCGTATCGCTCTCTAATGACTTAGAACGAGCATAGTTCTCTAGAGGAAGGGACGATTATGGGTTCTTCATCAGCCAATAAATAGTTGTGGATTGCACTTTGGAAGTTAAGGGTGGTGCCGAAGCTTAGGGTGTTCTGGTGGAGGGTTCTGCGTGGCATTTTGCCAGACTCCATGACATTGAAGCACCTTGGCCACAGCGATATATGCAAGGCCATGAATGAAGACTTAATGCATGCACTCATCTCATGTTCACATGCAAAGCAGTTCTGGATTGTGGCAAAGGATCGGTTCGATCTCCATCTACCGAGGCTGCATCCCTTAACATGGGCACGAGATTTAGTGCTTGATGAGATGTTCTCCGATGATACTCGTTGCAAGATCATAACGATCATGCATGCGGTATGGACCTCCAGGAACAAATGGATGCACGACCAAGAGGGATTTCCCCTAGTGCAAGCTCTCAAGTGGATCCATGAAACCCTAGCCATACTCGATCTACCTACCCATCGGCCCAGAGTGCAGGCGGGGCAAGGCTGGAACCCCCCTGATGTGGGGTGGATTACCATCAACACTGATGGTTCGGTGATCCCAGATGCGCTATCAGGAGGAGCAGGAGGTGTTGCCCGGTCTCATATTTCTTTCATCGGGGCCTAGTGCAAGCCACTATAGGGGGTCTCGGACCCTTTCATTGCTGAACTCCTAGCATTCAGGGAGGGTGTGATCTTTGCTCAGCTTCACGGGATGTCACATGTGATTTTGGAGGTCGATTGCATGGAGGTGGTCACCCAATGGAACTCGCGCAGCAACTCACGATCCATTGCAGCGCCTATCTTTCGAGAACTAGATGCTTTAGTCCTTAATTTTTTGTCCTTTTCGGTGCGGCATGTAATAGGGACTTTAATTTTTCAGCTCACTTGTGTGCGCAATGTGCTTGTTCATCAGAGGGTACGGACTGCTGGCTCGACGAGAGCCCAGACTTTCTTGTCAATGGCCTACGGGAAGACTGTAACTGCGTGATCCTACGTTGAATAAAGTTATAGTTCGATGCAACAAAAGTCAAGCGGAGGAGCCCGCGTCCCCGCTGACGAGGATACAGACCTGGGGTAGGGTCATAGGCCCGGCCCATACGTCCTACCCAAGGTCACTACCCCAGAAGATAAAAAGACCAAGAGTCAACAGAAGAGCACCAGTTGAGTACATTGAGTGCAATCCACTCGACTATCATATCACTCGACGGCCACCCTCTACCGTCACTCGACCATATGGGGAGTCACTCGACTATATCGAAGACCAGGAGTCGGAAGAGCACGCAACGGCTGGACATTCACTCAGTCTTTATGAGCATTAAGAGTACTTAAGACCGACGTTATCATTAACGCCCCTTACTTTATGTACATTAAGCCCCTTGTAATGGAGGCGGGCGGGGGTCCTGGTGCACTCTATATAAGCCACCCCCTCCGCTGGGACAAGGGTTCGCACCCCCTGTAATTCAACACACACAATCCAATCGACCGCCTCCGGGCACCGAGACGTAGGGCTATTACTTCCTCCGAGAAGGGCTTGAACTCGTAAACCTCGTGTGTACACCTTCATCATAGTTAAGATCTTGCCTCTCCATACCTACCCCCTTTCTACTGTCAGTCTTAGGACCATGACAGTTGGTGCCCATCGTGGGGCAGGTGTCTTAGCGATTTGTTGGTGAAGTTGCAAGTTTTACCTATCACCATCATCATGGTTTCCGGCGGCGGATTGGCTGAGGGCCATGAGATCCGTCTCGGTGCGCTCGTTTTCGTCGCCGATGACTCTGCGTGGCTTCAAGAAGCTCCCCTGGACACTGAGGCGCTCCCCGTCCGAGGGGCGATGCACTTTCGTGCGTGCGTTCGCGGTGTTCTTCTTCGGCAGCCGTCGACTCAGTATCAGTCGGCTCCGATGGCATTTTCCCTCCCTGCTATTCGCCACCGCAAGCGGTCCGGTCGATCGCGGCTTCAGCGGTGGGTGAAACACGCGGTGGCTCGGCAGTCAACCACCCATCAGGTCGCGGCAATCGAGCCCGACGAAACTCTCCACGACCTGTTCGATCTGTTTACTAGCTCCGCGGAGACCGCATCCGAGTGCGATAGCAGTGATCCTGCGGCTGAAGTCTTGATGGTCGATGGGCCTCACAGCCTGCCCGGTTTCCGTCATGAGGGCGGCGGAGACGGGGCGGCAATCCGTCGCACGTCCATGAGGAGTACCAACCCGAGCCCCTCTCTTCGCAGCAGAGGGAAGAACTTCGTCGCTGCAACATGGATGCACTCCACACGCCCATTGTAGGAGAAACCCCCGAGGCTCGGCCTTTGGAGGAGGTGCGCTTGGCTAATTTGGCTGAGCGCACTCGGCTAGATAACCTTCAGCGGGCTCTCGACGAGCGCGCTGTGATGTCCGGATAATTAAGCTACAGTAACCCTCTCCTAATGATGCCATGTCACCGCTGTCACTTTAGTTAATCTCGCGATAGTTCAAAACCGATTTGAATTCAATTCAAAATCTGGCAAACAACAAAAGTTTTAAAAAATTAAAACAAAAATGTTCGGGTTGTGTCAAATAAATCGTAAGTAATTATGGTGGAGAAACCAAACTTTGATAAAATGTTTAAAGGCTCTAAAACAATTAAAACAGTAGTGAAAACAATTAAACAAATGCCTATTGAATTTATAAAATGCTAAAACTATTTTATTATGGGTTAATAATTAATCTCACAGTAGTTTGTTGATAAATACAAATTTAGGCACTAGTGGTAACTTTTATAAAACTAAAGATAAATGAAACTACAAATAAAAATAAAAGAAAATAAAATATAAAATAAAACAAAAATAAAATAAAAGGAAAACAACTTTACCCCCCCTCCCACTGGGCCAACCGGCCCAGCTAGTCAGCCGGCCGGCCAGCCCACTACCCCTGGCCTATATCC